>NW_023425416.1:32312948-32685448 GCF_014108245.1 Pipistrellus kuhlii
ATCCTGCATGGGATACAGAAAATGAACTTTTACTATACAAACTAAGAACAAACGCATAATTGACTATATGGTAAATATTCACTCATTACTATATAACAGCCTGTGCACAAATATTCACTCATTACTATATAACAGCCTGTAATCTTGGGCACAGAAGAGAAATAGGTAGGAAACCGGTGTCCCTGCTACTATTCAGTAATTTACTCATAGACACTGTTAAAAGATTATCATTTCTATTACTTTCATTTTCATCTTTTTTCTTCCTGGTTAGTCAGGCTCTCCTTATTGCTTACAATAGCTACAGTGCTTGCCTCCACACCTCCCGTTTCTTCCCTTCTCAGCTCCTTACACACTAATACCAGAATAATTTCCAAGAGCACAGGGTTTTGATCATGACATGCCTTGTTGCACACCTATAACTCCTTCTCTGAAGACTTATTAGAATGCAACTGATCATAGGTGACATTTTTAAAGGATAATCCTAAATCAGCTCTAATTTATCAAAAGGGTCACTCATTTTCAAATCTGGTAATTTATTTTTATTAACTACATAGGAATACATTTCCTAAATGATTATTGCAGACCATAAAACACCTTAAGAACAAGAAGTGGCCATTATTAACTGCAGTTAGAACAATAATGTACATATGAAAGTGAATTACACTCACTGACCATTTCTATTATTTTAGTGAATACGAAAAGGAAGAATAGATTGGACAACTAAACAATAATAGAAAACATTGATATGTTTTGAATAGAAAACATAGGTAAACACCTACATAGAGGAAAAGTAAAAAGTGTAGAAAAAGTCAAAGCAAATTTAAATTTTCATACTGCTACAAAACATGTCACATAACCTAAGTTACCTTGTTCCCTCAACACAAAATAAAAATAAAAACTGCTTATAATGAGTGAAAAGCATGTTGTGCATTGATAAATATTTAAGTCATTAGTCAAAGACCAGGTATTGATTCTCATTACTCACTGGTAACAGAACTAGATAAATGACTGTAAATCAAGAATTATCTACAGCCCTGGCCGGCATGGTCAGTTGGTTGGACACCGAAAGGCTGCCACTTCTATTCTAGGTCAGGGCAAATGCCTGGGTTGAGGGCTTGGTCCCTAGTAGGAGGCATGCAGGAGGCAGCCGATTGATGTTCTCCTCTCACGTGGATGTTTCTCTCTCTCTCAAAATCAACAAAAATACAAATTAAAAAAGGATTAATTACAAAAAAATTTAAGAAATTTCCCATGAAAAATTTTTGAAACAAGATAGCTATAAATCCCACTTATTTTTAGGTGACATGGGGCTTAGCATGAGTGACTCCATTTTGGACCTGTAGTCTTGTTTTTAACAAAGCCAAATTCCTTTGTCTATAAGCATATTATTAGATTAGACTTTTTCAATAAACCTTTCTTCCTAAAATTCTATTTGCTAGTATCTTAACAAATCAATAAACTATGACTTTATAAGTAAAATCAGACTTATTGAATATTTTTTTGAATCTTTAATAAACCAAAATCCTGTTCCCAAAGCCTCAGAGGACTTGCTCTCAGGATGGTTTTAAAATCAATTTATTTATTCAAATTATAGTCCTAGTTCATGAAAAAAAGGAAACTCCCACGGAAAACACAAATATAAAAGATTATACAATATTAAATTATTACCTTAAGTTATAATTTTAAAATAATGACCAAGATTGTCTGAATGCCATTTAAGAAAAACCACTAATTTAAATAGAGAACAGTAAATATCAAATGGATTTTAAAAATTGATTTCAGAGAAGAAGGGAGAGAGAGAAATATCAATGATGAGGGGAGAGAGAATCATTGATTGGCTGCTTCCTGCACACTCTCTATTGGGGAATCAAGCCCACAACCTGGGCATTTAATCTGAGTAGGAATCAAACTGTGACCTCCTGGTTTGTAAGTCAACACTCAGCCATTGAGTCACACTGGCCAGACTGGGCCCCTCTTTTTTTAAAGCTTCCAATAATCATACACAAAAGACCAAAAAAAAAAATTGCATGGAAAATGGATTTCAATGGATAATCAAAAATTAGTGGTCAGGAACAAGACTCAATTCATACAATTACAGTATACACAGATTTTAAAAATAATAGACCCATAAGAAATTAATGGTTATGAACACCAGATAGAATGGAAATAAAATAGATAAAAGAAAAAGAGGGTATTTCTCTGCTAATAATTGTCAAATTTTTTTCTGTAAAGTACCAGGTAGTAAATACTTTAGTCTTTGTGTGTCAACTCTGCTGTAAATTAATGAACATGGCTGTATTACTATGAACTTCATTTATGGACAGTAAAATTTCATATAAATGTTCATGCATTACAAAATATCACTTTTATTTTGACTTTTTAAAACAGTTAAAATTGTAAGAACCATTACTGGATGGTGGGTTATATAAAAATGGATGGCAGGCCAGACTTGGATCATGAACCAGAATTAAGTCATCCTCTGCTCTAAGTCATATGTTTAATCACACTGTCACCCCTAAACACAAAAAGAAACTAGACTCTTACTCCCTCATTTTCTACACCTCCTGATGAAAGGACACAAAAACATCCAGAATCTTGCCTAACAGATTGAGCCTAAGTCCATTCAAACTCTGATACTACCTATCAAGTTGGAGAAAATATAGAAGAAAATGTTTAACTATAATTTGAGTATGAAATCAGCAGATTCCACAGTTGCAGCAAACTTTCCCGTCCATACAGCCCAGGTTCTGCAGTAGATCACTTATAAAGAAAACAAAAGGTTGGAGGGTGAAAACATAGATTAAGAAAAAAATTTAAAAACAAAACTAATTTTTTAAATGGGCATCACTAAACTGTATTGTCTAGAAATGCACACTTGGGTGATGAAACCATAAAATTAAATAAATTATTTTTATGCAAATCAGAAGTGTGGTTAATTCTGGAGGAAGTATAGGTGCTGTAAATGGCATAAAGTACATGGAAGGGATTCTCCAGGAGCTGGCAAAGCTCTATTTCTTGACCACAATGCCTCTCACTTCCAACCCAAGGCACCTTGATTATAGTATGGGTAGATACTATATGTATTGTGAGTAAAATATTTTTTCTCCTTTGATATTCTCTTTACTTACTATATCTATATCTACATTATAACATTTCTAGAGGCCCGGTGCAAGAAATTCATGCACAGGGGAGGAGGGGTCCCTCAGCCTGGCCCATGTTCTCTCACAATCCAGGACCCCTTGGGGGATGTCAGGCCTAAACCGGCAGTCGAACATCCCTTTCGCAATCTGGGACACTGCATGCACCAGTGACCATACTTTTCATACAGGTGAAAGGCATCTTGCTGTTGTATGGGCAGCTACATATTTTTGCCCTGATTATAAAAAGTAGTACATAACATGATCCTTCTGAGGCAGTAGTACCATTTTCTCCATCTTGTGGGTTGAAAAACTGAAGCAGAGAGAAGTTAAGTAATTAGCTTTGTCACACAGTTATAAGTGTTCAGAATCAGGGCTAACCACAAAATGTGCAAGCCAGAATCCATGCATGTCACCACTGCATCATCCTGTTTTTTCAGTGTTTGAGAAGCCTTACAAGGTTTTAATTTTTAAATCTGAGGCTGTTCCCAATCTATAGGGTAAAGTCCCTAGGCCTGGCCAGTGATCAGGACCATCTGTGGGGAGACCAGCAGGCGTAACGATCAAGGGATCCTTGCTAACACCCACCTTGGCTGGCAGCCTGGCGCCACCCACTCGCCGGCACCATTCCCTGCCACCGGCCACCTCCCTCTCGGGAGACTGTATGTGTCATAGCTGGTCATTCTGTTGGTCATTCCCAGCTTGGTAGATTTGCATATTAGGTTTTCATTATATAGAATATCACAGTATTTGATATTTGTTTTTAAGCATTCAATATTCTAGAGAAGGGGAATGAAACTAAGGTCAGATTAAATTGATAATTTCAGCTATATGAGCATTTCACACATTAAGATGCCTAATTTATACATCTAATAAATTTGACTGTGAACATGTGAAATCATATATTTAACTTTTAGATACCATCCCACTTATAAAGAATTAGTTATGACACAA
The DNA here is from genome assembly GCF_014108245.1 of Pipistrellus kuhlii. Taxonomy (NCBI): domain Eukaryota; kingdom Metazoa; phylum Chordata; class Mammalia; order Chiroptera; family Vespertilionidae; genus Pipistrellus; species Pipistrellus kuhlii. The sequence goes on from NW_023425416.1 coordinate 32,317,040, forward strand.
AATAAATAACATTTTTTGTTATATATTCCTAGAAACTGACCTGGTTTAAGTGACAACAAATTAAAATACGAAAACAAGATAAAACTAACCAAAACCAAACCTGCTTGCTAAAAGTAACATAGGTAACAGAAAGCCATAGTTTTGAAGAGCTGGTGTGTATTAGAAAGGACCTCAGGAGCAAATACTGAAATTAGTAAAAGTGGGACAGGGTCTTCTGTTTTTGCTATAAAGTAAGAAGCGATGTTCTTTAAATAAGAAGCTTAAAAGCTAAGAAATAGGAATGAAATGTACTTTTAGTCTAATGTTATACGGACTACAGTAAATTTCAAACAAACTGTATATGTATGAATGTATATATGTACGTAATAGGCACATTTTTTACCAGTGCCTATATTTTTACCAATAAATAAAATTCTGATTCCCTTGACTTTGTCCTAGCAAAATGAACTAAAGTTCATCATACCAATTATACAATTTGACAATATGTACTCCTTGAAATTAAAGAATCCTAAAGTGATCAATTTTATTTCTAAACAGACCTCAGTCATCTCAGACTTTTTTGTTTCATAATTTCCACAAAAGAATAATTATAAAATTAATGAAATGTTGTACAGTTCTTATTTGGGAGAATAACCTGACTAAAGCAGACCACTCACTAATAAAGTGCAACTTAATAAATCATGTGGAATCTTATTTTGTTCAAACCCTTACTAACTCCTAGCACCATCTGTTACCATCAAAACTATATGACAAGATATGATATATAATTAATAGGTAAACAACAATCTAATTAAAATGGACAAATACTCCATGTTCCTGCCATTTGGGAGCTCTAATTACAGACTAAATTTTAAGCTTGAATTAAATATTTAAGCTGGAAAATTAACTTTCCTTCTCGAGCCTTGAATACATTAATACAGATATGTGAAGCGACTTCCTGATGGGAACTTAAACATGTAATTTAGTTTCATCAAAGCAGTTACTAATTGTTAAGCAGCAGTACCTTACCATATGTACACAATAGCTATTTAGAGCTGAAAAAGGTGGTTCTAAAGCACCCCTCTGCAACCCTTTCCTGACATAAATATAAAATGTATATACAGCACAGCAGTAAATACTACACATTGAAAATAAATTACTTAGAGTCTTCAGCTTCCGGTGATTTCTGAAGACGATTAGGAACTGGTCTAAATAAACAAAATATACCTATATTTGACAAGATGAAAACTGCACACAAATATAAAAAGCGTAAGATATTCAAGAACAAAAAGCATCCAGAAATAATATTAGGTCACACAAAATTGATTTTTAAAAACCCTGACCTACTGGGTCAGAGTAATGATTTAAGACACTATATCAATTCTTCTTTTCTTCCTACCTCTTCAAAGAATATAGCATACTCTGACAACAACATTATAGAAAGATTTAGAAAGATAGGTGAATCTTTTTCTAAATTTTTAAATTCATTTTGGAATGTGGGAAGCATAAGATTTCAGAGCAAATTACCCTTAATGGGCACCTGTTTAAGAAAATAAGCAATACAAGGATATAAGAAATACACAGTTTTCCTTGCTATTTTATTTTGCACATATAGAAAATGGGAGATTGGTAAGAAAAGGTGTGATCAGTTATTTGAAAAAATAAATTATTCTAATTCTTTATAAACTTAAAAACAATGATAGGTCAAATACATTAGCACAGTTTAATTATGAAAGAGAACACCTTCAAGGGGTTAGTGGAAACTGCTTTTGTTTATATATTACATATTTTGTTGTTAAACATTAAGTAGTATAACTGTTAAAACTATATTAAAAATGACCTTATTTTTGTAATTACATAGAAATAGTAGTACATTGCACTGTTTACTAGTAACATTCAAGGCCAATAACAAGAATATAATCCTTGCTTACATTAAATGTCCTATATTTGAAAATTTACCATAATTTAAGTAAATTTAAATTTAAATCATCATAAGATCTGCATTTAAGAATAAAATTTTTTTTTGTCTTTTGACAAAATAATATATATTTACTATTTTATATTTATTACTAGTGGTCCAGTGCACAAATTCATACACCAGTGGGGTCCCTCAGCCTGGCCTGCTAGATAGGGCCAAAGCAAGCTCTCTGACATCCCCCGAGGGATCCTGGATTGTGAGAGGGTACAGACCAGGCTGAGGGACCCCTGTGGAGGATCAGGGCCAGGGAGGGACTGGAGAGATTAGTCAGCCAGGGAGAGGCCACAGGAGGGCTCCAGGACGTGCCCGGTCCTTCTCGCTCAGTCCCAATCAGCTGGACCCCACAGCAAGCTAACCTACCAGTCAAAGCATCTGCCATCTGGTGCTCAGTGTATGTCATAGTGACTGGTTGACTGTCTGCCCCATGGTGGTTAGTGCACATCATATCAAGTATCATTAGCATATTACACTTTGATTGGTTGAACAGTCGAACACTTGGAGGGGGGGCGGCCCTCAGCCCGGCCTGCACCCTCGCAATCCCTGCAGGATCAAGACTAAACCAAGCAGTCGAACATCCCTCTCGCAATCCAGGACCATTGGCTCCTAACTGCCTCTGCCTGCCTGATCGCCCCTAACTGCTCACCTGCCTGTCTTATCACCCCTAACCACTTGCCTGCCAGCCTGATAGCCCCTAAACACTCTGCCAGCCTGCCTGCCTCATCCCCCCTAACCACTATGCCTGTCTGCCTGCCTCATCACCCCTAACTGCCTCTGCCTCAGCCCCAGCCACAGCAGCTTCATCTGAAAGGACATCCAGAGGGTTGTTCAGCTGTCTGGTCTAATTAGCATATATGCTTTTATTATTATAGATTATTGGTCTAGGGGTTTTTCTGTGTGTTTTCTTTTTTAATATATTTTGATATTTTACGGAGAAGAAGGTAGAGGGATAGAGAGTCAGAAACATTGATGAGAGAGAAACATCGATAAGCTGCCTCCTGCACACCTCCTACAGGGGATGTGCCCACAACCAAGGTACTAGTGCATGCCCTTGACAACAACAGGACCCTTCAGTCCACAGGCCAATGCTCTATCCATCGAGCCAAACCAGTTAGGGCTGGTCTAAGTTTTTGCTAATGAGTAAGTTTATTGTCTATATTTGGAACCAATATTTCCTTGTATCTGCTCCTTCCAAAAGTTGACAAAATTAAACTAATGCTTAAATTTCACTCATTTAAACTATAGAATATTTGATGTTGCTAGTATAGTAGTGATCCCTAACTATCTGAATGTGAAGATACTTTTTAAATTTCAAAATATATCAGAGATCTGCCCTACACACAGTTAATATACTTCACTGACAGAATACACTAACTCTATATATATATATATATATATATATATATATATATATATATATATATATATATTCCCCTAATGTTTCCTAAGGAATCATTGCCATAGACTAGCAAATTCCCACAAAAAGAAAATAAGGACACCCTCTGAACAATCTGTTGAGGTGAATATTTATTTTCATGTTATTCTATGTTACACAAAGATTAACAAACGAAGGACTATCTAAATAATACTGAGAGATTAAAAACTCCATCCTGAAGGATGTGATGGATACACTAAATCTGGCTGATTTAAGTAGCATGATTGTTTTCTGATATTAAATCAATCAACTGGAAGATAACAGAAGTTCCTCCATAATGCAGGCTAGAAAAGTCTATTCAATTTTATTTTAAATCTATGCTGTAAAAGTATATGCCATGGAATTTACTAAGATGACAACTATATAGATATGAAATTCATGACATATTGATTCAACATATTGAATTGGTTTTTAAAACCAATTTATATAAATGATTGTAATAGTCTATATTATGTTTAGCCATTGAGGCATATGGTAGCAAATTTGAATTTAATTTTAAATAAATTTACATAAATATAAAAAGTTCAGTAATTTTTATCCACCCTGCATATGAAACAGAAAAAGTAAAATAAAAAAAACAAGAGGATTGTACTTTACAAATGCACTTGAGGCTGAATTTCAAACAAACCAGAAATCTGTTTATTCTTAAAAAGAAACATAAAAAGAATTGATTTCCATAAGAAAAAAAATATTCGATAGGGAAGGTACTACTAAATATTAAACAGTAAATATTTATATTTATACATAGAATTTATAAATATATATATATATATATTCATAAGTAAATATAAATTACATTTACTATATATATTTTAAAAATTAATGTAAATCAAAAAATCCTAAACTGACGTATGGTATACACATATTCAGATGGAAATAATAATTAAGACAGGAGTACAGCCGAAACCAGTTTGGCTCAGTGGATAGAACGTTGGCCTGTGGACTGAAGGGTCCCGGGTTCAATTCTGGTCAAGGGCATGAACCTTGGTTGCGGGCACATCCCTGTTCAGGGATGTGCAGGAGGCAGTTGACCGATGATTCTCTCTCATCGATGTTTCTAACTCTTTATCCCTCTCTCTTCCTCTCTGTAAAAAATCAATAAAATATATTAAAAAAAAAAAAAAGACAGAGTACAGTAACTCAACTTTGGAGAACTTACATACTTTACAAAATGAAAGTATTTTTAAAGGCTATCAAGTTTTTCTTGATAGGTACCACAAAGTCAGAGATTTTATCCCTTGTATAAGGATGTTCCAACTTCCTAGCATTAGGGCTCAATCTATGATTAAAGAGACTGAGCCGGAAAAAACACAGGCTCTGAATATGGGGAATAAAGGTGTGAAATAAAGCAATCTTGATAACAACCATTTAAACCATTTACACCTTGACATCATCTCATCCATAGTTCCATCCAAATAATTAAAATTCTAAATATATTAAGCAAAAACTAAGATATGATCCCTAAATTTGAAGTTTACAGTTTCAGTTTATCAGAGGTATTTTCAAATGTCTACCTTTGCCAATTGCTTTACAGATATTTTTCTGATTCTCTAAACCAGTGTTTCCCAAACTTTTGACATATGTGTATCCCTTTTATAATTTTTGTAATGCTGAACACTCCTAGTACTCATGAGAATGTAGAATTAGGCGCAGCTAAGCACAGTGCAGTGCATATCCCCACCAAACTCCGGTGTAACAATACCCCCACCAAACTTTTCCGTACCTCTGTGTCTAAGGTAACACAACTAGAACTCAGATCTCTAATGCCAAATGCTGTTTATGATACTATTTTCCCTAAAACTTTGTTCTAAAAATATTCAAACATACATAAAATGCAGGAATGTTACAGTGAACATTCATATACCAACTATCACTGACATTTTACTATATTTACTTGCTTTATCACTTATCTATTCATCAGGCCATCATTTTTTTATGCATGTCAAAGTTGCAAAAGCTATATTACTTTTTCAACATTTTATTATATTTTCCAGTATGCAGAAAAGTTGAAAAAATTTTACAGTGGACACCCACCTAGAATCTTCAATTACATTTTTGAATTCTTGTTTTACTATGTCTATCTATTTGTCCACCCTTCTGTCAACCTTTCTTATATTATTTTAAATACCTAAATTATTTAATACAACTTCTAATCCTCTTCTGCAAGAGGAGAGCTAAAGGTTATTTGTATATATTTAAAACTGTTATCTTCAGCTTTATTACTTTCAGTTCAAGAAGTGTTTAGCGAAACATGCTTTGAATGTTTTATTCACCTTTTAATTTTTCTATCAGGTATAAAGACATAAACAAACCCTTCATGAGAGGGGAACTCATGTATTTCTCTTTTGAGGGGAAAAAAAGCTCTGAAATGTTTTCTCAGACTATTAGAAATATTGAAAAATAATCCATTAAAAAGAAAAAAGTCCTTGGGGGGAAAATTGCAGCGCCTGACAATTGAATAGATTTGAGAAACCTGATAGAAAGGTTACTCTGAAACTTCACTTTGCAGAAAAGTTATACTACTAAAACTAAGTAATTAGGTTATCTATATACTTTTACATAGTATTTATAGTTGTAATTCTATGGTGCACATATTTATTACATTCTATGTAATAAAAGTCTAATATGCTAAGTGTCTGGTCATCCAGTCACCTGTTCAACCAATCAAAATGTAATATGTTAATGATATGTTAAGGTTGCTCAACCACTTACTATGATGTTCACTGGGGCAGATGTTCCAACTGGTAGGTTAGCTTGCTTCTGGGGTCTCGCTGATTGGGCTGAGTGAGACAGGCTGGACACACCCTGGAGCCCTCCTGCAGTCCCTCCCCAGCTGGCCAACCTCCTGCATCTCTCCGCGGCCCTAATAGTGCACCAGTAGGGTCCCTTTGCCTGGCCTGCACCCTCTTGCAATCCAGGACCCCTCAGGGGATGTCGGAAAGGCAGTTTCAGCCCAAACTACTGGTGCACAAATTCAATTGTCATGTTCTGCTAGTAAGATTTTATTCTCAATTTACATGAAGGGATTTCAACATATCAGTATTTCCCAGAGTTTGAGCTATTAATTTAAACTAATATACCAATTTATCATACTGTCTCTCTTTATAAGGTCCCTTATACCCTCAGTACAAGTGCTTTCAAACCCACTGAAACATCTAGTTCTTTGACTTCATTTCATTTCAATCCCTTAGCACGTCTTTCTAGTTCTACTTCATTCCCTATCAACCCTAGAGTAAATGAGCTACTATTTCAACTGTTTTACCAGTATATTCTCTTTTCTTGCTCTTTCCTGAAAACTTTCCAACACTTGCCCAATCACCTTCTCTGACTTTATATTGAAATTACAAGGCCTAAGAGATCTACACCAGAAGACAAAACAGACCTCAAGGTAAAGTTTAAAATGTTGCTTCTCTAACAAAAGGAGACTATTGTCTTGCTCTTTATTCTTTCATTTTCTTTTTTTTTTTTTTTAATCCTTTTTCTTCCTATGCATCAAAGACTACAGGCAGCCACCCTGCTTGTCACTACACTCAGATATGACTGAACCCCTGCAGTTAACACAAGTGAAGTTCACATTGGAAACATGTGACCCAGAAAAGTCTTAAACACTAAAACGAACAAACAAAAACTATTTAAACATAGAAACCATTTCTTACTCCATGTTTCTCATTAAAAATTTATATTAAAACTTCTGAATTACATATGCCACTCAAAGCAATTTTCACACACACACGTCTTCCTTTGGGAAAGTATTTCACAAATGAACTTTTAGAAAAAGAATTTCAGTATGATTAGGCCAAGAGTGTCACACTACTCAACCCACAGTATTTACAGACAGTGGAAAGCATTCCAAAAGACATTTCCAGACAAATTCCAACAGAAAAAAAGAGATGGACAGCAAGCAATAACTGTCCTGGCTGGGAATTACCAGTAAATTTATCCCTATGGTGAAAGGATTTATTCTTTATGCCATGAGAACATAAGGTAAGAATAATAATTCTTCTCGCAAGTTTTGTACTCAATTCAAAATCTATTTTGCAGGGTAATATATACCAACAAAGAACGACTATAAATAAGAAAGAACTACACGGGGGGAGAGCGGGGAGAGAGAATGCAGATTTGTCCAGTGTTGCTAAGTGATTAAGCATCAGCCCATGCACCAAAGAGTCATGGGTTTGATTCCAATCAAGGGCACAGACCTGGGATGCAGGTTCAATCCCAGGCCCCAGTCTAAAAAATTAAAATATCCTCAGGTGTGGATTAACAACAACTAAAACTAATGAAAAACAAAACAATGCAAATTCTCTGAAAATAAAAGAAAATTTTAAACAAGTATGCAATGAACATCAACATTACTGATAGTTCAATTTCATTAAAAAATTGACAGAGACTTAAAAATTAAATTCCTGGCATTATAAACATGATAAATAAACAAATACTTTAGGTTAATATATTTTTCACATCAAGCACTTTATGAAATTTTTTCCTCAAAAATCTATTATTGCCATAGCCAGTGTGAATCATTGATTGGGCTTGTCCCATGCACCAAAAGGTTCAATTCCAAGTCAGGGCATATGCCCGGGTTGTAGCTTAGTCCCTGGTAAGAAGTATGTAGGAGGCAGACAATCTATGTCTTATATCAATGTTTCTCTCTCCTTCTCCCTTCTTCTCACTCGAAAACTCATTAGAAATTTTTTTTTTAAATCCATTATTATCAAAGTGTTCAATCACTAAAAATAGAATTCTATTTCTTCATTTATTTTGATACGTACTTTTACCCATCTCATAAATTATATATTTCTTGGACTTTAACAACCTATCCTCCTAGAATTTTCATATATTGGAGGGGAAAAAAGGGAAATCTTCTACACTAATAAAAGAGAATCATGCAAATTGACCATCACTTTGTGACCTCCACCAGCCAATCAGGAGTGAGTATACAAATTAACCCTACAAAGATGGTGGCCCCGTCCCGCCAGCCACTCTGGGCCTCTGGGCAGCTTGCATGCAGGTGAGGAGTGGCCAAGTAGGGTGGGACGCCTTGCTATGAGGGGGACAGCAGGGAGCAAAGGGAGCTATAGAAGCGGCGCTCTGACTGGAGCAGAGCCTGAAGGCTCCAGCTGGAGAGAAGACTGAAGGCTCTGGCTGGAGCAAAGACAGAAGGGGGCAGCCAGAGCAAAGGCCTGAGTCCTGGGTGCCTGCTGGCAGCCAGGGGAAGGAAAGACTATTGCACAAATCTTTGTGCAATGGGCCTCTAGTATATAATAAAAAGCTAATATGCAAATAGTCCCCTCAGGAGTTTCACTGATCAGGAGTTCGACTGCTTACTACGATGTGCACTGACCACCAGAGGGTGGCATGGAATGAAGGAAGGCCCAGATAGGCTCTGATTGCCCGCCAGGCCTAGGGACCCTACCCATGCACAAATTTCATGCACCGGGCCACTAGTATAAATACATCTATTTAAAAATGGATGACTTTAAAATTGATCTTTACAATATATACATCCCATGCTTTTTAAATACTTTAAAAAACAAAAAAGGAGGGGAGGGGCAAAGAGGCTTTAAAAGCATCAAGGAAATAAAGATGAACAAGTAATAAGGCACAATGTTGTAAACTATAGGTAATTTTAAGTACTTTAGGTATTTTTAAGTAAAGTTTAGTTAATTTTCTAAATTATTTTAATTTAGAAAGAAAGTCTCAGTTATAAATATATTTTTTAAAACAGAACACTATACCTTAGAGAATCTGGATAGTGGCATTTTTAAACAAGCAGCAACACAGAAAAAAATATATATAAAACACCTCCTTCTTATGCTGCATTTATTCAATTTGTGAACTCCTACTGCAAATGGTCCTTGAGACAATATTATAAAAGATTTATAAAACAAAATGGATAAATATGACCATTTATTTAAAATTCAAGCAATTTTTCAAATCTCTATTTCTATTCAGAGTGTCCAATTATCTACAAGATATATACAGGCTGCAATACAAGCTATTATGATTGATTTTTTTAAAACAAAAATACCAGCACATATATACACATAATGAATCTTATCTCCCTTCAAAGTACCCATTTTGGGCAGCTATATATCAATTCCACTGAAGAAAAATAAAAAAGAGGCATTCCTAAAATACTTTGATTAATGGATTATGTATACATCTTCCCAAGGGGACGACTTCAAAGGGAATAACACACACAGTTGAATAAATAGGCTTTGATATATTTGTTTAAAAATTCACCTAATTTATAGTCACATGTAATATAGAAAACAAGCTGTAAAAGACATGAAGTTCTCTGAACAAATAAATTTCCATTTGAAATTTAAACATTCAAAATAAATATTTTCTTGCCACCCAATAGTAAGAAAATGGAAAGTGATAAGGTATAGGAAGGTAAGTATTATAAAGTCAAATGAGGATGAAAGACCATTATGTTTACCATCTTTTGAGAATTAAGTGACTATTGAGGACAAAGAAAAAGACCTTCAAACCTACAGCAAGCATTCTATAACAAACAGCAACAAATTCACTGGAAATAGTCTTTAAAGTTTACACTGGCATATTATGTTTTACGAAACATTACTTCATCTTTTACTTTCAGTTGTAGTATATGCAGAAGTGATTCCAACTAATAAAAATTCATCAAAAAATGCAACTCATGTTTAAATGAACTACGTATAGAAAAGCACACTACTGTCAATTCAATTTTAGCATCTAAAAGACAGTAATTTTTACTCTACCCATGCAATGTTTTGAAATAGATATAATTTAAAACCTTATAACTTGTAATTACTATATTTATGCATCTAGATCTATGCATCTAGAAACATCCATACAATTTAAAATTATATATTTTCTTCAATTCATCTTAATCTAAAAACTCTTCCCAAAGTAGTTTTTATTTTTTTAAAATTTTTACAAGGCGTGTGATTTTACTTTTTCTGTTTATTTGTTATGAAAATGCTACAAAACAAATACGTTGACCACAAATCCTGGGTGTTCAATGCCTTCAATCAAACCACTACAATTAATATGAAATTCTAAATACAGAATATAATACCACATAAATACTATAACAGCCAAGTCCTGTCTAAGAAGCCATATGTTTTTTCCCATTGTTCAAAAAAAGGAGATGACTTCCCGTCACTTATGTTTCTGATTAGCAAGGTGATTTATGCCACAATCACTAAAAATGCCAGCAAGTGAATGAGAAAATGCATAGTGACTGCACCAGATGTGCACAATAAACAGGAATCCCATTGTAATCTCTGGTACTTAGTTTATATGAAGGTAATGTAGGAAACACTCTTGGATATGGCAAAGTCACTCTTTTTTTACATTTGACTATAAATGATATGAAATAAATTGTGTGTTTTATACTTTATGGCATGCATACATTGATAAATTAGGTACCGTTTTGTATCCCGACTTATCTACAAGACAAACCTGGCTAAGATCATGGGGATTAATTGCTTCAGAAGTGTGAAATGCAGCTTTTCCATTCTTTTCTGCACACTCAGTGAAGAAACAATGATTAATCACTGTTTAACTATTCTCTTGAGGATCTATAAGATTGCCAAAGCAGGACTTATCCTCATAAATCCAAAAAATACAGGTTTAGATTTGTTGCCAACAACTGAAAGCACATGAACTTAAACCCATTTGTTATCAGATTAAAATAATGTCAAGGTTTAGAACCCCACTGGTACACAATTCCCTTTTAATCGGTGACTTCAAAAGAAAATTAGATCAACACAAAGTATAATGAAAGCATTTGTATTTTATAAAATAATAAACATATCTTTTAAAAATTATAAAATATCTACAGCCTAATAAAATCAAACAACATACTACTGAACTTAAACTGATAACCATCCTTATCTATATAAATACTTCAATTCCTCTGAGCTATTTATAAAAATTAAAATACATGCTATCACATGAAAAACAATTTTCAAATGGCTCCTTCACATGGAAAATGGCTACTTATTCCAAGATATTTTATTCCAAATAGCTATAGCTGAATAACAATTATGTGGATAAAATTACTGAGCTCCAATATATTTATAAGACTTTATAAGACTGAAAATAGAAAACTCAAAACTTTAAGCCTATACTACATATGATCCAAAAATATGTAACATTTTGCACAGAAGTACATCAGAAGAGAGGTTTCAAATATATTCCAAGTAATTAAGGCTTTCAAAACATCTTCAGCCAATATTCATTACATTCTGAAGAAATTAAGTAACTTGTAAGTTGAGGCAAAATTATTTTTCACTCTATAAAACTCTGAGTACATATTTTTAATAACTGAAACCTCATTCTGTCTCAATAAAACATTAATATCATAATGGCTAAATCATTACAAATAAAAAAAAAATTTTAAATCCCCTTTAAGTGGGTCAGCTGTTCATAAACTATAAAGCAAGTATTCCTAAATGGGAATAATCTAAAAATTCAATTTTTATGTAAAATAAAAAGTCAGTTCTCAATTATAAAGGTTCCGTTTTCTATCTGTCTGATTACATGTTCATATAACTTTCTTCCTTCCAATTCATGACGCTTCTTTTCAGGTCTACTAGGTACCACAAGAAGACTAGCAGAACCACAGGAACAGGAGGTCAATTTCACTGCTCATTGTCTTTTTTAAAAGTGAGTAAAAGAAAGAGAAAGTGAAACATATTCTGTACTTTCCACATTTCACTTTTATTTTGAGTTGGCTGTTAAGCCATTATTAAAAAGTGAAAGTTATGTCTAGTTCGTGTATATTAAAAATCTAAAACATTTCTCAATAAACTTCCCAAAAAATTGATTTTCTTGACATGATCCATTTTTTAAAAGAAAACATTTAAAAATGACATTTATTTAAGTGTTAACTGAGTATCTACCACAGAGTGAATAGTTAATATTTGTTGATAACATTAAATGCATTTACATTGCATCTAATCTTGAAGCTGATGACATGCTACAGTCAATTGAAAAACAATTACCCTTTTACAAACTTCTCCCTACATTCCCAAATATCTTTAGAATTAAAATATTTCAATTCAGCACTAGCCAGTCGAAAATATATTTTTAAATATATTTTTATTGATTACAGAGAGAAAAGGAGAAGGAGAGACAGAAACATCAATGATGAGAGAGAACCATTGTTCAGTTGCCTCCTGCATGCCCCACACTGAGGATTGAACCTGCAACCCAGGTATGTGTCCTGACCAGGAATCACACTGTGACCTCCTGGTTCGATACTCAACCACTGAGCCATGCCTGGGCTGTTCGGAGATTTTTAATTATTGAAGCAATGTCCTCCTAATAATTGATCTGTTCAGATTATCTATTTCTTCATGATTCAGTCTTGGTAGGTTGTGTGTTTCTAGATATATATCCATTTCGTCTAAGTTGTCCAATTTGTTGGTATAAAATTGTTCATAGTATTCATTTATGATTCTTTGTATTTCTGTGGCATTAGTTCCAATATCTCCTCTTTCATTCCTAATTTTGAGTCCTGTCTCTTTTCTTAGTACACCTAGCTAAAGGTTTGTCTATTTTGTTTATCTTTTTAAAATAAATGGTGATTTCATTGATAGTTTTTCTTGTCATTCTAGTCTCCATTTCTTGCTCTTTATTTCCTTTCTTCCATAAACCTTGTGCTTAGTTTGTTCTTTTTATTTCTAGTTCCTTGAGGTATAAAATTCAATTGTTTATTTGAGCTCTTAAAAAAAAAAGGAATTTATCACTATGAACTTCCCTCTCAAAAATGCTTTTGCTATAGTTGGATTAGGAACAATTTTTATCTTATTTTTTCTTTCCTACACACACCAAACTTCCTATGACAACATATTACGTTTTTAATCAGAAAAATGCTTGTAACCTTTTAAAAGAATAGAAAAGCTACATAAAATGGGGGTACTAGAAGAGACCACTTTGGGAAAGTATCTGGGTTATTCTAAGCTGATATATAGGACTAAAAAAGATAAAAATGTTTTTTAAACCAAGAATGACTTAAGGACATTAGCATATATAATTTATGTAGGTGAGACAAACAGGAATAGAATAAAGAAATATACTCCTTGTATAAGGATAATTCTATCAGATTATCCCCAATTCAAATTTTGAGTAATATTTGAATCTATTCTCACTATAGAAGAATCTTAGAGTTTCCCAGCAGTTGCTCAGTCTTTCACCAAATCATTTGATAGCTTGTACTGAATGGAGAAAGATGAGATGCATACAGGAGACAGGATAAAAGCAACCTGACTGAGACAGACATCAAATTATCTGATTCCATATACCTTTCTAACACGTCAGCCATGAACAAATATACAAATGATCTAAGGCAAGGTATTTGAAATTGTAAAAGTGATCTGCTATTGAATAGGAAAATAAATTTAGTTACAAACACCAGCATGTATTAAATAAAACATACAAAAATATAACAGAAAAGAGCACTGCCAGGGAGTCAGGCTAAAAACTCTGAACTTTTGTTTCAGTTTCATTTTTACATTAATACCTGTGGGAAATGGCTTAAAATGTACATTTCATTTCTTACTATAGATTGTGGTAATAAAAAAAAAAATTAAAAAATGGGAGGGACTAAACGCTAAGATACCTTTAAGTTCAATCATTCTTGCTTCTCTAAGAAATTTAATGAATGTTGGAGGGAGGGAAGAAAGAAAAAGGAAAGAGATGGATACAAAAAGCATTCCCTAAGGAAAGTGCTAAGTCTGATGATTGAAATACATTTTAAAGCCCCCCTTGCAGGCTCAGATAAAGGAGAAAGAAAACAATGAGGAAAAGGAAAAGACTGGAAGCTAGTGAACAGATAGATATGAGGTGGACAAAAACAAGTCAGGTAATTCTAAATAACCATGTATGAGGGCAACATTATTCCTTAAAGGATCCTACAATCAAAAACCAGTAGAAGTGTATCAACACACATGTATGCACACCCACAAATACATACATACACATATTTTATTTTGTACAGGAATCTATGAACACATCATTACAGCAAGGATATTGTTGAAATGAAAGTTTATGCCCCCCAAACTCAGATGTTGAAATCTGCCTTCCCAATGCAATGTGTTAGGAGTAATGCTTTTTAATTAAGTCATGAGGGTACAGCCCTCATGAATGACTTTAATGTCCTTGTAAGAAAAGATACCAGAAAGTTCTCTCCTTCCTTCCACCATGTAAGGACATAGTAAGAAGGTAATTGTCTATGAACCAGGAAGTAAGTCCTCACCAACACAGAATCTGATGGTACCTTAATCTTGGACTTTCTAACCTTCAAAATGGTGAAAAATAAATTTCTGTTGTTTACAGGTCACCCAGTCTATGGTATTTTTGTTATAAAGCCTGAACAAAGTAAGGCAGGTATTAATATTAAATTTTTAAAGATACACTTTGAGTAAATATATGCTTACCTTTTATAAGAACTTTATTGATCCACAAACCTCACTGACACTTGAAAATGCATGCTCTTGTTATGTGTCAAAGAATTTCTCAGGCTCAGGACAAAAAATTCTCCAAATACAAGTCTTAGTTGAAAATTGGAAGTAAAGAAGAATCAGTAAATAAAGATCAGCAGAGGTCTTCTTCAACTAAGCCGCTGGAAAAACAGCAAATACCTAAAAAATAAACAAATAAAATAGCTTCAAATATTCCTATTCCAGAAGGAACCCTAAACCAGAGCAAAAATGTAAAAGGCAGGCTGGAAAAAATTTATGACATTATATTTTAGGTTTTTAGGGACAAGTGTTAAGTCTAGTCACTAATCATTCTTTCTATTTTCTATTTTATCTCCTGGAAGGAAGGGAATAATTTTATAATACCTAAAATAAAAGGTATTATAATATTTTAAAAATGCAAAATACCCCACTATAAAACAAATCATACAACTTCGTTTCATTGCAATGACAGAAAAATGTTCAAATAATAAACACACTACTCTATTAATACATAATAAAATATCAAGCAAAAAATCACATAAAATAAAAATGGAAATTTGACGTTTGAAAACAAATATGAAAAAAATTCCATTGAAAGTGGATTCCAAGGAATTAATAAGATATAAAATTAAAATACAGACATTAAAGGCAATATTATTTGTGAATTAAAAATTAATTTCATAGTCTTTTTGCTGAAATATCTTATCATCTTTAATAATATACTTTCACAAATCATTATCTGACACAAATATCTCTCTATATAAAATCTGCAAGAATGACAACTGAATTTCTTAAACAGCTATCAATATAAGTAAAGAACTTCTTAATAATAATAATTTACTAAACATATTATCACTCTCTTCTAGATTTCATTCTATATTAGTTTAACTTAATCCCAAAAATCTTTTAGAGTTTATCAGTAGTTCAGCATATAAAAAATGGATAACAGTAATTAGGCAATATAATATAAAACATAAATCAATAACATAAAACTGAAAAATATTAGGATAACAGAAGTAACTGAAATCTACTTCAGATAAATTAATTCCTTAACTACATTTTCCATCATATACTACTAAAACCAAATAACAAAACAGAATTTCTAAAGAATACAAATATATGTAGGATTGATCTCTAAAAAGATTTCCAATGTTTTATGCTCTTGTAGTAAATGTAATTCATGTTTTATTAAGAGAATGTTTTATCACATTCTAATGCAGCATTTCCTCATTTTAACTTTCAATCTCATCTGAAAAAGTTATAAACAGCACGTTTCTAAATTATCCTACCTGATAAAAGAGTGATATGCAAATTAACTATCACTCTGCTACACCTACAAGCCAAGCCCACCAACCAATCAGAGCAAGTATGAAAATTACCCCCAACCAAGCCAGCTGCCACCACATAGAGCAGTTGCTTGGCTTGGATTTCCCTGGCAATGGAGGAAGCCAAGCTTTCCACACACCCTGGCTGGCCCAGGCCTCCACTCAAGGATATAAAGTTTCAACTACAGAAGATAAATCCCAAGAAAAATGGTGGCAGCCAGGGAGCTGGAGAGAGCAGGCTAGGGTTGACCCCGGCAATGGAGGAAGCCGGCCTAGGCCTCCAGTCCAGGCTACAAAGTTTCAATTATAGAAGGTAAATAAACCCCAACAGAAATGGCTGCCGCCATTGAGCAAGCAGAAGGCTTGGCTCCGCTCTAGGCTACAAAGTTCCAATTGTAGAAGATAAATATATCCTAGATACCAGGGCCTCCGCTTGGGTCACCGAGGGGCAAGGCTGGCCTGCAAACCACCACAGGCCCCTTGCCCAGGCCGCCACACACTCCAAGGGAACCCTCACCCTGATCTAAGACACCCTTCAGGGCAAACCAGCTGGCCCCCACCTATGCACCAGGCCTCTAACTAATAAAAGATTGACCATCACTCCAACACACAAGATCAAGATAGCTGCCTCACGTGTGGTCAAAGATCCTTCTCCCATGTGGACACAAGATGGCCACCACAAGATGGCCAGCAAGGGAGGACAGTTGGGGGGGCAGTTGGGAGTGATCAAGTCTGCAGGGGAGGGCAGTTGGGAGGGACTAGGCCAGGCGTCCTCAAACTTTTTAAAGTGGGGGCCAGATCACGGTCCCTCAGAGAGCTGGAGGGCCGGACTATATGAACTACTAATTCCTACTGTAACACCTCGGCTGCGCTCACTGCCCAAAAAACCTGGCGGGCCGGATCAGACTCCTCTGCGGGCCGCATGTGGCCCGCGGGCCATAGTTTAAAGACGTCTGGACTAGGCCTTCAAGGGAGCAATCAAGCGTGCAGGAGAGGGCAGTTAGGAGTAACCAGGCTGGCAGAGGAGGGAAGTTGGGGGCAAACAGGCTTGCAGGGGAGCAGTTAGATATCAATCAGGCTGGCATAGGAGTGGTTAGGGGTGATCAGGCTGGCAGGCAGAAGCTGTTAGGGGCAGTCAGGAAGGCAGGCAAGTCAGCAGTTGGGAGCCAGGAATCCTGGATTGTGAGAGGGATCCCAGATTGGAGAAGGTGGTGGCTGGGCTGAGGAATCCCCCGCCATGCACGAATTTCGTGCACTGGGCTTCTAGTATAATATACTAGTGACCCAGTGCATAGATTCAAGCACACTGAAAGGAAATTAATTAGAAGGTTCCAGCAGGGAGGGACTTGGTGAAATGGGCTGGACATGCCCTGGAGTCAACCCCTCAGGGTCCCTCCCTGGTTGGCTGCACCTGGGGTGGCACAGTGGCTCAAAGGGTGTCTGTGGAATGGGTGGGGTCCCTCCAGCAGGTGGGGTCCCTCGGCCAGGCCTGAGGGTATCGAGCCAAAACCAGCTCTCCGACATCCGAGGAGTCCTGGAATGCAAGAGGGCAAAGTTGCTGTAGTACAGGGTGTGGAACGCAAACGCAAGTGTACAGTAAACCAGATTCGGGGCCAAGAGTGCTCCAGCAACAACATAACCCATGGCAGAAGGTGGAATTGCATGGCCCCACAAGGAATCAGGCTCCCTCCTCTCTGGTTTCAGAGTGTGTCACCCAAGAACCGCTGTTTCCAAGTCACTGCAACTTAACAGCGCCTGCGTTAAGCATCTTTCCCCTGGTGGTGAGTGCATCATAGCTACCGGTCAGATGGACACTTAACATATTAGTCTTTTATAGATGTATGAAAAATATCTAAATATTGTCAGCAGCTGCTTGAACAGCAACATATTTGCTTGGTTTTTCTGGATGGTAGAAATAAAGTTGCTAAATCACTAAAATAATGTGGTTTAGCAATTTTATTTCTCATCTTTCCCTTATAAAATACAGACAATTTTTATTCTATGGATTACTCTTTAAAAGTGGAAGACTTTCAAATATCTTTTAAATATTCCAACACATGTGTATTTGATGAATGTGTACTTATGAAACACAATATATACTGTCATACTAATGTGTCAATACTATTCAGAGAACAATGGCTATATCTTCAGAAAGTGTGACAGTAGCCAAAAGAAAAATTGACACTACAATCAGTATCCTGAGTAGTTGTAATTTGTTTTGTTTCTAAATACACACTTTATAACCAGGTCAATTTTACATTTCTTACACTAGTAGGATTGTAATTTATTTTCTTTCTTTTAACATATATTATTGATTTTTTACAGAGAGGAAGGGAGAGGGATAGAGAATTAGAAACATTGATGAGAGAGAAAAATCAATCAGCCGCCTCCTACACACTCCCCACTGGGGATGTGTCCATAACCAAGGTACATGCCTTTGACCGGAATCGAACCTGGGACCCTCCAGTCCACAGCCCAATATTCTATCCACTGAGTCAAACCAGTTAGGGCTGTAATTTCTTTTCTTGTTCTGCTAGGACGTATCCAATAAAAGATCTCATTGACATACCATCACAGAAACCAGAAGAGAGGAAAAAGACTACAGGAGAATCAGGAGACACAAAGACTACCTGTACAGTAGTCTTCCTCAACAATCCACATGCAGAAGGAATCTTTACCACAATCTCACTGAAAGGATATACCAGTTCTTTTTCTAGTTATTCTCTACAGAATTGCATAAATTCTGAGAAATCTAGAAATAGACATACATATGCATATATAAAAATTATTGTCAGTGTATAAGTTACTGCTGCCCAGGGACTGCAATAATTTATGTAACATCTGTTTTCATATTTTTCTAATTTCTTTCTTAATTAACATGCATATTTAATGCATAAATGCTCAGACCACCTCTTTTATCTGCTGACTGTGCCTCTTTACTTTTGAAGTTGTGTACTCCTAGGAAGAATCAGGATAGATGGAAACCAAACCTTATTGAAAGCACTAATTTTTAAATGTAAAAAAACAAATAAACCAATTTTCAAGAAAATACTGAAATCTTAAGGTTTTCATAAGAACACTTCAATATGCCAACAAAGCATGCAGTAAATTAAGGTCCAAATACCAAAAAACAAAAACATAATTCCAATTATTTATATTAATCTTGATTTCTCTTTAACTTTTATAAGAACTCAGAAATCCATTACAACTATGATTATTTGACTTGGTAAGTTTTGTTAGTGTTCCAAAATCTTTATGCCTCAGACAACTAATATAAATGAACACTCTCCATATATTAATAGTAAACATCAAGAAATATGCAACCAACTATTTCCTTTTTGAACTGTAAACTTCAAATATTCTGTACATGGGAGGAAAGGGGAAAGTTCTCATTCTAAAGCTCATTCAAGTACAATCAGTTTCTGGAAGCTCTTAATCTGAACTGGAGAATTCAAAACTCAAAATATTACTTAGATTTAGTTTTAATAGAAAAAATAAAATTAGACATTGGTCAAGCCAATGTTACAATAACTAAAATATTGCCAAGTAACAATGTTTAAAATGCCACCACTGTGACTCCATGTATACTTACCTCACTTTAGAATTAATCACTAGTTATGTACTTCAGTCAGTCATTTAATATTTCCCTTCCATTGTCAGGGCTGTTTATAGACATTGAAACTGTCTCAGCCAAGAACTTACATTTTATTTGGGAAACAGACAGTAGTACCCAATAAATATACAAATACATAATTATAAGCAGAGATAAATGCTATTAAAAATATACAGTGGGGAATCATGAGATTTTATAACAGGAGACTGATTTAGTCCAGAGATCAGCAAAGACTGAAAGAAATATTGTTGAATATGAGATTGGAGAGGTATGATTCATGTAATTGCTCACTCTGAATTATATATATATATATATATATATATATATATTTATATACACACACACACACACACACACACACACACACACACACCGTATTTTTCGGACCATAAGACGCTCCGGACCATAAGACGCACCAGTTTTTAGAGAAGGGAAATGAAGAAAAAAAGATTCTGAAACAAATAGTGTCCTAAAATATTTTATGTGCATTAAAACCCAACATCACAGTCATAAACACAGTAATCAACCCTGTAAAGTAAACAGCAGCATTTAGAACCATTTTAGAGCTGGGCAAGCACACAGAGACCACACAGAGCGGGGCAAGTAAAAAAACTTTTTTTTTAAAGTATATGTGTAGGCTATATTTGGACCATAAGACGCAGGGACTTTTTCCCCCCACTTCTGGGGGGGAAAAGTGCGTCTTATGGTCCGAAAAATACGGTAAATAATTCACCTGAATACTAAAGTTTTCATTATGCTACATATTTAGTAGGTTTGGTACTAACACTCCATTAACACCAAGAAAAACAAAAACAATAGAAACTATCAAATTAAAAAATGAGAAAAGGACCTGAACAGACATTTCTCCAAAGAGGACATACATATGGCAACAAACATATTATATTTTAAAATTCTCAACACCACTAATCATCAGGAAAATGCAAATCAAAACAACAATGAAATATCACTTCACAATTGTCAGAATGGCTAGCATTTAAAAATAAATAAATAAAGCAAATAAGTGCTGGTGAGAATGTGGAGAAAATGGAACAACTGTTGGTGAGATTGGAAATTGGTACAGGCACTATGGAGAACAAGAAAAAGATTCCTCAAAAAATTAAAAGTAGAACTGACAAATAACCCAGCAATTATACTTTGGTTTATCTATATGAAGAAGAAAAACAAGCAAGCAAACAAACAAACAAAAAAACTAAACAAAACAGTAATTAGAAAAGATATATGTCTCTCCCCCCCATGTTCATTGCATTATTTACAATAGCCAAGATATGGAAGCAACCTAGTTGTCCATGAGTAGATGAACAGATGAGCCTACAGAGCATTATTTTACTAAATGATATAAGTCAAAGTCAAATACCTCGTGCTTTCAATTATATGTGGAATCTAAAATAAAATGAGAATAAACAAAACAGAAATGGACCCACAATTACAGATAATACGCTAAGAGGAGGAGAGAGGAGGATGGGTAAAAAAAAACAACAACAAACTAACACTCCAGCAAAATAAATACAGGAAGATCATACATGTAACAGTGCTTTTAGTCAACTAACTCAATAAAACAGCAGTGAATTCATTTAAATTACATGTCATTCTTTTGCCACTTATAATGGTAACTTTTTAAATGTATTCTTCAAAAAACACTTTCAATTTATTTAAAGATTCCAAGGAAAAATATTACTCTTGGTGTCATATTGCAAAAAAATGTTTAAAACTACGTATATTCAAACACTCTTAAGAAAAATGCTCTCTGAGGTTAAAAAACTATAAATTGGTAAAATGAAAAGAAAATAATAAATGAAATATAGTATACCAAAACTTCTGGTTTTATTATCAGAACTTTTGGTTTTATTACTAACATTTCTGGTCTTATTCTTTTTTTTAAATAATGTTTTTTGTGTTGTTGTTTTTTTGCATACTAGAAATTCAATAAGAACTCTGAGGCAATTGATTATTACTCTCTAAGGTCAGAAACCCAAATAAGGCACCTGATTCTTAAGACATTAAAAAAACTAATAAATAACACCCAAAGTCAGCCTTTTAAGAAATGATCCTTGGCCCTGGCCAATATCTGGAGGGTTGATACTCCAAGGTTTCAGGTTTAGTACCTGAGCAGGGCGCCTTCAAGAGTTAACTAATGAATGGATACGGAAGTGTATCAATGAGTCATATTCCCTCTCTCTCTCTCTCTCTCTCTCTCTCTCTCTCTCTCTCTCTCTCTCTCCCTCCCTCTCTCTCTCTCTCTCCCTCCCTCCCTCTCTCCCTCCCTCCCTCCCTCTCTCTTTTTCTCTCTCTCTCTCTCATTAAGAAAAAAAAAATCCTCAAAGTCTTTTGTGTTTATCTTACAGTTATTTCCCTCATCCAATTATTCAATTGAACAGAAGGGAGAGGTGACAGCAAATGCATGGTTAACTATCAAGACTCCTATAAGAACAGATTTCAGTAATGCTATTGAAGCCTTTAAAAAGGCTGGTAACCCTACTCAGAAGTACATCCTTCCCAGTCCTCTGTACTGAATCACTCACTGCATAAACTGAGTGAATACCAGGCCATTTCCCAGAGCAGTATTTGTGGAAGGGTAAAAAGCTCTAAAGATTACATTACCTAATCTAAAAGTGTTGCTGCTTTTTTGACAATGGCATAAATACTCATTGAAATAATACTTAATTTCATTGAAAACATTCAGAAGTAGCCTCATCTAAAGACTATCAACATGTAAAATGTACTTTTAAACTTACCACTGCCTTTCTACTGTAGAGCCTAAGACCATCGGCTTTACAGCAAATAAACATTTTTAAAAAATGACAACAGCCAACACAACAATAGCCATCCAGTGTGAATGAACCAAAGGTATGCCTTTTTTTAGTCAGATCAGCAAAAATATATTTTTTTGGAATGCTGCAGAATTTTAGTTATTAGTTTATGTGTGCCATGCGAAGAAAAAGGTTGAAAATCGCTAGACTAGAACACAAGAAAAGGAGATCTTTTATTCTATCACTACCCTACTGCCTCCTTCCTGCCTCTCCAACAGTAGGGTCAGTGGAATTTTCATCAAGCATTTTTATTCTATTATTTTACTAAAATCTTTACAGTTATGATACATAGGACATAATATTATCATTAATGCTACCCCAAAATAAAAAACTAATACATTATTTTTAAGGAAAATTATTAATTATTAATTTATATAGAAATTTTAATAAAATCATTTTTGAAATAAAATCATTAGCATAAGAAATGCTTAATTTAATATACTTAAATGACAGGCTATTCTTCACAAGAGAAAAGTCAAATAACGCACTTTACAAAATCATAAACTTTGATAAGGTTCAGGTCAGACATTTAAAAAATATTTTTGTTAAAATCAAAGCATACACTTTGATAAACAGGTCATTTCTATATTAAACAAAAACAACAACCAAAAATAAGCCAGAACTAGTAAATAATAACAACACCCCAAAGAAAATTCTTGATATTCACCCATAGCTTCAGAAAGGACAGCTAATCCCTACTCTGGCTGCAGAACATAGTAAGAAAGAGGGAAAAACTAAAAAGAAATATCTTAATCAAATTCCCCTCCAACAGTTAATTCAATTTTACTGGAGAAAATGATTAACCATGTAAAAGCTGCTATTGCTATTAAAATTAAATCAGGCATTTTCTAGAATATCTTTTTGGAAAGTAATATACAGGTAATATTTCAGAAAAGAAAAGTGATCTAAAGAGTCAGGTAATTATTTATTAAAGTAATAATTTTTAAACCTTCATTATTTGCAAGAAGTTAAAAGATTATCATTAGACTGAGGTAATTACAAACCATTAATACAAACTACAATTTAAAATATTTTCTCAATAACATCTAGTATACACTATAAAAAAAATTCCACATATGGTAGTGAATAAAAATGGAATACAGATTTAATCCAATTTAAAGTTTTACATACTGACCTATGTGCCTCATGGTCTCCCTCAAACATGAGGGATCTTTTTACTTGGAACTTCATGTAAATTTGAATCCACATTTTCTATCTTTCTGTACTCATTCTAATTAACAACTTAATGTACCTGCATCTAACTATAAATATTTTATTTTTTATACCTGAAACCTGCAGTTATCCAAGTTTATGAAGAAAAAGAAACCCAGCCATGAAGACAGAGGAGACACAATTCAGAGATGGAAGATGCTGATGACACCTCGCCATACCAGCAGACAGCAGCTGCGTGTTGCTGAAGGATGCCCAGGACCAAACCAGAGACAGTCAACCTGCATTACCACCATTTGTCCACCAACCAGATCTGAAATATCATGGCTGACATGTACACATAAGAAACTATTTGACATTGAAATTGTGACTCAAAAGAACTTTTGGCCGAGAAAAGAACTCACTACAGACTGATTCATTTGCCTCTCAGCATAACCATTATGGCTTGTTGCAGTTTAGATTCTTACAAGGGTATTTCTTGGATCACATGATCTCACACATCTAGAGGAAATAATGAACAACATAAACTGATTAACAAAAACAGATCCAGAGAAAGTGAAGCAGTGATCAGACTCTCAAACCTCAGAGGGAAAGTAGGGGAGGGTGGGGGTAAGGGAAAGAGATCAACCAAAGGACTTGTGTGCATGTATATGGGCCTAGCCAGTGGCCATGGACAACAGGGGGGTGGGGGCATATGTGGGGAGGGGTTTGGGATGGCAATGGGGGAAAAGGACAATTATGTGAGACCATAATCAATAAAATAAATAAATTTTTTAAAAAGAAAAAGAAACCAAATTTAACCTTAAAGAAAAAAATTTTAAAAAATTCAAAATGGGCTTACAGTAATCAAGGAGAAAAAAGACTGCTCATTTCCTGGAGAATAGACTAGCAATCTTTTTGTCTACTGAAGGTTTTATGTTATTAAAATACTGCATATTACACAACCAACCTCTTAGTAGCAAAGCTATCACATCATTTCATAAGATGCAGAAAACACTTTTTATAATATTCAACACCATTCGTGATTTTTAAATTATTTTTTAACTATTTTTTTAAAAAATTACCTTAAAGTAATGAAGTGAATGAAACAAATCTTTACAAAAATCTATAAGAAATAGAATACATAATGGTGATACATCAGAGACATTCCCTTTTGGAAAAAAGAATAAAACATAGATGCCCACTATCACTTTTTTCAAATATATTTTTATTTATTTTAGAGTGAGTAAGATAGAAACATTGAAGAGAAACACTGATGAGAGAGAATCATTATCAATTGGCTGCCTCCTCATGCCCCCCAGTGGGGAAAGAGCCCGCAACCCAGGCATGTGTCCTGACCAGGAATCAAACAAAGGACCTCTTGGTGTATGGGTTGATGGTGGGTCAACACTTAAACACCAAGCCACTGAAACACTGAGCCACCCCACCCCACCCTACTATCACTTTTTCTGGAGATTATACTAAAACTTCAAGACAGCATAATAAGATAAAAATAAAATGAAAGGTAAAATAAATTTAAAAAAAAAGTGGGGGAAACAAAGTCACGTTTTCAGATATGATAGTCAACTTAAGACATCCAAGAATTCAGAAAGTTTGCTGCATTTCTTATTTTAACTTAATATGTCTACTTTCCCTGATCCATGATTATCTCGTACCTTTTTGTTGCCTTATACAGTTGCATTAAGTCTTTACTAAGAGTCACTAACCAGAACTACACATTTATGAAGTTTGACAACAATGGGATAACGTACCCCACTACAGAGATCTGTTGCATTTTCATTGCATTCTATTCTTATACCAAATTGCCTCTATAATTAAAATATCTTTATTTTGCCTGGCCAGTGGCTCAATGGTTGAGTGTTTACCTATGACCCAGGAAGGTCACAGTTAAATCCCTGGTTAGGGTACATGCCCAGGTTGTGCACTCAATCCCCAGTGTGGGATGTGCAGGAGGAGGCAGCCAATCAATGATTCTCTCTCATCATTGGTGTTTCTATTTCTCTCTTCCTATCTGAAATCAATAAAAATATATTTTAAAAAATTATATATATATATTTTTGAGAACTATTTGGGGCCAGATCCTCAGAGTGGCCCAATATCTGTAAGTATATTCTAAAATATCTCCAATATAGACTATAATTTATTTCCTATATCAGAATAAGCGAGTCAGAGCTCATTATTCTTAGTGAAACATACCTCAATTTACTTAAAGAATCACTTTGCAACTGCAAAAAATGAGAGCACTTTCCAGGTCCCTGGACAGCCATGCAGCCTTCAGCAGTGATCCTGTACTTTCTTGCCATTTGCTTTACCAGAATTTTGCTTCCTATACCTAAGTCTGGAATGTTTTACTGTCAGCTTCCAAAGGGCTCCCACTGTTTCTATGTACCACTCCATTTAATATGGCCAATTTAACCATACTTTTCATTTCCTACCTCTAATATGGTTTCTAATCCATGAGAGATTTTTTTTTTAAATTATCACTTATTTATTTCATATTTTGTAGGCATTTTCAAAGTCTAGAGAAGGACTGGTATTACATGACTAATTGTCTAACTTATGTTTTTCTGTTTTATTTTGTTTTATCTCAAACAACAGCAACTTCTTTTCTCAGAACTGCAACAGCTAGAAGTCCAAGACTAAGGTGTCAACAGGTTTCTTTATTTTTATTGAATTTATTGGGGTGACATTGCTTCACATATCCATTGGCTCCCATGATGGAAGGAGACTGCTATTTCCAGTTCTTGGCTATTGTAAATAATGCTGGAATGAACATAAGAGTGCATATATTCTTTCAACTAGTGTTTCAGTAATCTTAGGATATAGTCCCAGAAGTAGAATCTCTGGGTCAAAAGGCAGTTTCGTTTTAATTTTTTAGGAACCTCCATACTGTTTCCACAGTAGTTGTAGCAGTCTATATTCCCACCAACAATGCACAAGGGCTCCCTTTTTCCACATCCTCGTTAGCAACATGTTATTTGTTGATTTGTTCATGGTAGCCATTCTGGCAGGTATAAGGTGATATCTCATTGTGGTTTTAATTTGTATCTCTGTGATTAGTGACATTGAGCATTTTTTTATATGTCTATTGCCCATCTGTATATCCTCTCTGGAGAAGTGTGTATTCAGGTCCTTTGCCCATTTTTTAATTGGATTGTTTATCTTCCTGGTGTTGACTTGTATAAGTGCTTTATATATTTTGGAAATTAACCCCTTCTCAAATGTATCAATGGCAAATACCTTTTCCCATACAATAGGTCCCCTTTTCATTTTGTTGATGGTTTCTTTTGCTGAGCAAAAGCTTTTTAGTTTAATGTAGTCCCATTTGTTTACTTTTCCCATTGTTTCCCTTGCCCTAGGATATATTGGCAAAAACATTACCAGGAGACATGTCTGAGATTTTATTGCCTATGTTTTCTTCTAGGACCTTTATGGTTTGGCAACTTACATTTAAGTCTTTTACCAATTTTCAGTTTATTCTTGTGCATGGAGTAAGTTGGTGATTTGGAAAAAAAGAATTGAACAGGTAATTGTTTAACTTTTCAAGAGTTCTTCCCATTTTTCTTATGGGACATTTTCCTTCAACATCATATTTACAAAAATACAAATTCCTTTTTACCTAACTCCTGCCTTTTTAAATTACTAAAATTGTTCTCTCATGGTCCAAATGTAATTTCCATTCCCAAGATTTATACTTCCTAATTTCTCTGTAGCCTTAATACCAGGATCTCCTTTCTAAAATCCTACTTCCCCTGTTCCTACAATAGACCCATTCATCAATTCTGACACTGCCATCTTATCCACATGTAGAAGTTCCGCTACATCTGCCTTTGGCTGATTCCTTTCTTATTTTATTCTCCCACCACCAACACCTTTTTTATTATTTTTTTTTAATTATTTTTGGCTTAGTAGTCTCATTCATGACTCCAACCATTTACTTCTGTCCTGATGTCTCTAGTTCTGGCTTGGATCCCAAGAACTAGACCACGCTGGCATGTACATTACACCCAAAGTAGATATTGCCATTTGGTTGGGTGCTGCCTCAAATGACTTCTCAACAATGCTCTAGAGAGACCCTATAATATCAGATGGAACTACCATTAATAAAGAAACCTACTCACTATCTTCAATCATTCCCTAAATGTCCCCACCTGATATTCCATATCAGCACCTAATAAGCAATGTATGGACACAAAACTAAGTATCTTTCCCCAAAACTGTCTATTACACATGCATCTCCTTGTAAGGAAATCTTAGTCTTCAATATTTATCTCTTTTGCATCTTCATATCCACATTGTTGCTAAATCTTACTTCATAACACCAAATTTACCTTTTTATTCTCCAATGTCATGTACTAATATAAGCACTTAATATCTCTTAACAAAGATGCTAATAGGGCTAATTTCCTAACTAGTCTCCCATTTGCAGTACCTTCCCTTTTCTTTCAATCTTACTAAAGTATTGCAAATATATCTGATCATCTTCTTTATCTATGAGCAACCTGTAACCACCCAAACTCCTTATTATTGCAATCAATATTCTTGACAATGGAGCTATAAGGTTATATCTGCTCTTAGTTGTATAACTTCTCATTATGTATTCTATAAATATAGCATCTCTATTCCTTATTCACAGTTTCTTCTGGCCTACAGGGTCCCACTTTCCTTCAAATTAGAGAAAACTAAAGGGAGTGGAGAGAAAAATTGAACAGAACCTGAAAATGCAGCGGGTAAATGTGTGAGTGAAGAAGAATCAAGAATGACATTCAGATTTGTAGCACATAAAATGAGATATATGATGATATTAGTCACTTAAATAAAACTGAAGGCATGTGAGAGAAAGGACTAAAACTTATTAAGTGACTGAGACATCTCAAAGTGGAAATGGACACCAGATAGGCAGGTAGACATGTAAATCTGAATCTCAGAAGACAGGTGTAGACTAGAGATATTCCTCTCAGTATAACTGCAATATGGATGGTAATTTAAGCCACAGGTTTGCTTAGAACATCATTATTAACAGAAGTCAAAAGGAAGATAGAATATAATTATTTTAAAGGTCTGCAACATGCTGTTAGAAGCCAAGTAGAGAAGGAAGAACTGGAAGACTATAAAGTTACAACCAAAGATTGATTTTTTAGAAGCTAAGGGGTGAAGGGTGCACTTAGAAGAAGGTAGGTTTACAATGTTGAATGATACTGAGAAGAAAAATATGAAAGTAAAAGAAAGATAGAAAAAGAAGTCCAGTCGAAACCGGTTTGGCTCAGCGGTAGAGCATCGGTCTGCGGACTGAAAGGTCCCGGGTTCGATTCTGGTCAAGGGCATGTACATTGGTTGCGGGCACATCCCCAGTAGGGGGTGTACAAGAGGCAGCTGGTCAATGTTTCTCTCTCATCGACGTTTCTAGCTCTCTATCTCTCTCCCTTCCTCTCTGTAAAAAAATCAATAAATATATATATATTTTTTTAAAAAGAAGTCCATTAGATTAAAAAACCCAGAGGTATCAATGCTGCCCTTAGTTTTGAAATTGGAGAAAATGGAATGTAGTTGCTGAGGAGTTAGATTGTGTGGTAAGGAAATGAAGGTGAAAAGATAACAGTAGCAACAATTCCTTCTAAAAGTCCGGATATGAAAAGAAAAAGTATTATAGAGAATTACATAAATACTATAATGTCTGTACAGCACTTCAAATAGTTATCTCATGCAATTCTATCTTTTCTCCCACTGATAGCTCTAAACATAGCATTACTCATTCCTACCAGTGTCAGGAATAAGGCAAGAATACCCACTATACCCACTACCATTTTTTACTGGACATATTAGTAAATGAAATCAAACTAGATAAAACTATTAAAAATACAAAAAAGAAAAATTGGAAAAGAAAAAACAAAATCATTAGAGAAAAAAACCTGTAGATAGAAGTACTAGAAAAGAATAAATAAAACTATCTGCTGATGACCTAATGAAATACCTGGAAAAACCTAGGAAGTAAATGCTAAAACTAAAAAAATAAAAGAATCCAGAAAGGTGGCAAGACATAAATGAACATGAGAAAATCAGTAGCACTCATACACACAGATAAACCCAGATAAAATACATATATAAGAATCATCAACAGACGCTAAATCTAGGTTGAAATTTTTATGAGGAGCAGGATATTTGCATAACCTTAAAGTGAAGTGTTCCCCCACAGACTGGTTTTTAGTTGCAACAGAGGAAAAACAACAACAACAACAACACTGTAACATGATAATGAGATCTTTGACAACACACTGACCAAATAATCAAAATTAACATCACCAAAGTGACTCCAGATGTGATATCCTGAGAAGGACACAACATCATTCGTGTAGTATTCATGATTACAATACATATGCAGAATCTAATTATAAATAAATAGCAAACAACTACAAATGAGGAATTATAGACAGACAGACAAATTGAAGACTGTATTATTCAAAAATGTCAATGTCACAAATTAAAGAAAGCTAAAGACATATGACAACTAAATATAATACCTAATCCTAGACTGGATTCTTACTGATGGGAGGAAATGCTATAAAGAATATTATTGCTTCATCTACAAATACAGAATATAGTTGTCAGGATATATATAAGTATTATATATCAAGAATGTTAAATTTACAGAAGCTGATCATTGTATTTTAGTTATAGAAGACAGTATCCAATTCTTAAGAAACATACACTGACAAACTTTTAGGGATAATTGAATCTCTGTTCAAATTTTAACATGCTTACAAATAACCTGTGAATTGTGAGTAAAAGATACAGTAGGAATGTGGTTGGGACCGATATTTGTTTTTATAGCAAGCTCTCAAATAACACCGATGTTATTGAATACGGACCACACTTTGGGTGAGGGTTTCAGAAACCTCAGGAGAAAAAGTTGAGGACCCTAACTTGTAAGTAGCCAATGCTATTCTTTCAAATTGCTTTTCAAAAATATAAATTCTCCCATAAGAAAAAATTGAGCTTTCATTCATTTATAAAATAAAAACATTGTACAATAAAAAGAAATTACTGATAAGAGATCAACCGAAGGACTTGTATACATGCATATAAGTACAACCAATGGACAAAAACTCTGGGGAGGGAGGGTATGTATGGGGGGGGGGGGGCAATGTTAAAATATGTACACAGATAATAAGTTAATTAAAAAAATAAATAAAAAATAAAAATTTAAAAAAAGAAATTACTAAAATCATCATTATCTACTGACAATTATTTTTCTTTAGAAATAGCAGTTTTCTGCAGGTAATCATAAGAGTGCATGTACAAAATAACTTTTTAGTCTAAATTCTCATTCTACTTCTATTTCTAAATGCCAACAACACAGAAACACACTATGGTAGTCAGGAATTTCTATGGTGGTCAGGAACTGTCTCCAACTTTTCTTACACTCACAAGGCTACAACGAGAAACTATTGCCCTGCCTTCGCCCAAAAAGTGGCATTTATACTAAATGATTATTTACTAAACATCTTTCTCGATGATTATTTACAGCAGCAGTGATTTTAATAAAACCATTCTGAAACATAAAACTGATTAAACCGACTGCTGTTGTGGGCATACACAACAGCTGATCATAATTATTCAAGATTTTTATTCTTACAGATTTTCTTTCAGACTTTGAGAATTTTTCCCCATTCTATACTTTTAGCTTGATATTGAACTCATAGAAGTAAAGAAAAAAGGATTATGTCGATACAATAAAATTTTAAACTACAAAGTCAATTCAAAAACTAATAAATCAGATCATATACAACTTAAACCATGCACATGCTAAAACTAATAATCACTATGTATTTTGAGTAACAAAATTAAGAGTTTAAAGAGTGACCTATTGTGTTGTCAAAGATTGTATGGCTTTCCCTGTGCATAGTATTGTCATTTAACCAAGTTCTACATTACACATGACTATTTTCCTCATTCTTTACCAAGGAAAACATTACAAAATTAGAAATTATTTATCTTTATAACTGGGTTTCTTGATATTAAACATTTTAAAATTTTATTCCATTACAAAACAAAGACATTTATCTTTTCATTACATGTTAGATGATGCCTTTACTTGACTTTTTATAATAAAGTAATTTTATAGTATTTTTGTCACAGTGAAGGACAAAGATAAGCCAACTGTTTAGATTCCTCTCCTTTATGTTGTGTCTTTGATCACTAACAATGCTGCGAGAACAGCCAACAGAAGGCTGACATTTCGTAAAATATGCAGTGATAAAAACTAATACTGTAGCATCTGGGAGCAATATATAAAATGCAGAAATACACCTAATAACAGTGGTCTTAAATAATAAGTTACTAAAAGCTAAATAAAAAGTATACCTACAGAGGGGGGAGTGGCAAGTTTACAAAGGTATTTTTGGTACATCTATTTCTAAAAACAAAGTTTTAAAAATAAATTGTCTATAATACTTTTCCTGCTATTCCATATTTAAAAGCCAGCCACGTTCTAAGAATAGAGTTTCTTTACTATATACCTTTCCACAACTGAAGAACACACTACAAAACCATCATAGAAAGAAACTATAAAAAAGCAGAGGAAATTTCTTTTTCTCACTTGAAAATGTCAAATCGATAATGAAAAATCTATATATAACTTTTAAGACAAAGCACAGACCACAACCAAAATAAGTTTTAAAAACCATATAATTAATGCCAGTAGTAATACATCCTTTCACAATCTAAGGCTTAAATTAACATCCTTAGTACATCACAGCAAGTAAATTGTGCTCTAATATGTTTAAATAATTTAACTTTACTGCTAAACATTAGTTTTTTAATAGTGGGAAGCAGGTAAGGCAATCAATAAAGACCATCCAAGAGCAATCATGTGAATTATCTTTGAGGCATTTGGTTTAATATTCCACCTATGTCTGTCAAAGTCATGGTCCATCAGCAATATTTTTGTTGTGAATATGAATATATATATATATATATATATATATATATATACACACACACACACATACATATATATGTATATATATTTTTTTCATATATATGTGGTGAGAGAGAGAGAGAGAGTGAAAATATAAAAGCCATATTCAGCACTTCAAAGAATTCTGAATTAACTTTACCTAAAGAAAATATACAACAGTTAAGTAGATGAAAGGCAATTGTCCTTGTGCTTATAATTAGCATCTGAATTTAGGGATTTCAATGCCTAATGCATACCCACCAGCATGTTATTCTTACCATGGCTTTTTATGTCATTTAATGGAGATAGATATTCTTTTCCCTCCTCATATTTACATCAGCGCTATTTTTTTAAAGCTGTTATAATAGGTTAAACAGCAGTCTCTACATCACTCTTCATCTCCCACTGGACAAAGAATGGCATTACAGGACTGAGAATAGAGAAGGCATATTTACATTCCTAATGCTCCTAACTATAACGTTTATGTAAATTATGATACTACATCTGCAAATACAATCATTTTTTGTTTCACAGCATACTTTGCCATTCTTTCAACATTAACTTTCGATGGTTATTAAAATCTCAACAACAAAAAAATTGTGCCTTTGTTAAAAAGAAACAACAGGCCCAAAATAGAGCACCTGTGCTAAGTCCAAGTAAGCAAACCAACACTTACACCTAACCTAAATGCAGCTTTAGCCTCTCCCAAGAATGTAATTTTAACCAATCAGTTTGGAACTTCCTGGCTAGCACCAGTGAGGTAATCTGCCTGGTTAGAGCCCCTACCTTCCCCAAAAGGAAGGTGAATTTACCTAAAACAATCCTTTTTTTTGGTTTGTTTATGATTTCCTTGCCCCACCTTGTTTCTACCTTTAAAAACCTTTCCTTTTCTGCACCTCTTTGGAGAGCCTTTCTATTAGCTAGATGGGAATCTGCCCATTATGAATTACTGAATAAAGCCAATTAGAGCCTCAAATTTACTCAGCTGAATTTTGTGTTTAATACACTAAAAAATACATAATGCTATTTAAGCCACTGGGAAAAACCACTTAAAGTTAAAATAATAATGTATTTAATTTTATTCTAATATTAGAGGCCTGGTACATGAAATTCATACACTGGGGAAGAGGGGGTATCCCTCAGCCCAGCCAGCACCCTCTCCAATATGGAACACCTCAGGGGATGTCTGACTGCAGATCAGGCCTAAACGGCAGTCAGACATCCCTCTCACAATCCAGGATTGCTAGCTCCTAACTACTCACCTCCTTGGCTGCCTGATTATCCCTAACTGCTCCCCTGACTGCCTGATCACCCCCAACTGCCCTACACTGCCAGCCCAATCACCCACAATTGCCTTCCCCTGCAGGCCCAGTCACCCCCAACTGTCCTCCCCTGCCAGCCCAGGCATCCCCAACTGCCCTCCCCTGCAGGCCTGGCTGCCCCAAACTGCCTTCCCCTGCCAGCCATCTTGTGACAACGTGGGGTGGCCATCTTATGGCAGCCATCTTATAACAACATGGAGGTGGCCATCTTGTGGAGCCATCTTGTGACAACATGGGGCAGCCGTCTTATGATGATGTGGGGGTGGCCATTTTGTGGTGGCCATCTTGTGATGATGTGAGGGCGGCCACATTGTGATGACGGGTGCCCATTTTGTGACGACATGGGGGTGGCCATCTTGTGATGCAAGGGTGTGAGGGTCAATCTGCATATTACCTCTTTATTATATAGGATTATTCTCCTATAAAAGAGAGCTTTACTATATTAACTAAGAAATTCTAATAGTTTTTATTTAGGGGATCTTTCTTTTAAAAGTATTTTCATTATCTTTTAATTTTTTCACATCACTTAAGTGATAGCATTTACTACAATTGTTTTAACGTAAATAAAAAGTGTAAGTTATTCTTTACATTACTTTGTCTAATGAGTTTACCCAGAGGTAGAGTATTTAAGTATTATGTACATTTAGAAGAAAACAATTCAGTTTTACCACTTGAAAACCTATGATTTCAAAAGTAATTTACTCTATTAAAATGTATTTTGTAAGTCAGAAAAATTATACATACCAATCATAGAGAAAATAAAGGTAACAACTCTCTGGTTTTTTCAGTTGTCAATAAAGTAGCAAACTACATTCCTCAACTTATTTAAATATGTATTTTAAATTAGCTACAAAATATTTATATCATTCTTCTAAAAAGTAGCATCTACATTCTTCTAGAAAGTAGCATTCTACATGAAAGTAGCATCCATGCCTCTTTTGTTTAACTATCAATAATGTTTGAATATTATCAATTAATAGTTGTGGAAATAATAAGTGAGGAAATATCAATTTATCATCTGAGATTTATAATGAATTGTACTTAGCCCAGAAGAGAAATGCAAAAAAGTATATATAATATGGGCCCTGCTCTCGACATTTAAAATGCATTAGCAATACAGGACCTAGACCCAACTAAAACCAACAGTATAAAACCATACTGAAAGTGCCTTGTGGGTAACAAAAATCAAAACAAGAGTTCAGAAGAGGGTGAGATCACAGTAGAATATACTGGTCAGAAAAGTTTTACAGAGAGGGCAGAACATGAGCTGTAAGTTAGAAAAGGCACGTTAAGCTTTTAGATGAGCAAAAAGAAAACAGGATAGACATCATAGGGCAAAAAGGAAAAGAGATATGAAATACTGTGGAATAAGAAAGAATGTACAAATGTAGTAATGTTCTCAGTATTCTGGGATCATCTTAATAATAATGGAAGAACTAATGGCCTGATGCACAAAATTAGTGCACATTAAAAGGAAATTTATTAGAGGAAATATTTTAATATTGCTATTTGCCCTTTATAATAAATCTGACAAATGCCAATTCTGTGAGGGGATGGGGCTCCCGCCGCCCTGCTGTCTGGGTCCTGGATGGCATTCCTGTGTGTCATGAGGCCAACAGCATGCTGACCAATGGCCGATTCCACAAGGGATGGGGCAGGGCTCTCACCAACCTGCTATGAGGGTCCTAGGTCAGGGTATACGGCTCCCTTCTCCCTCCTATCAGAGTCTGGGGTGTGCCGCAGGACCCAGAGTCAAGTCCCCGCCCCACCAGTGCACACCTGCCCGCGCACGCAACTTCACCCACCCATACCTGCCAGGCACGCAGCCTCCTGCTGATCAGTCATTACGGTGTGAGGGCATCACGACCAATAGCATATTAGCTCTTTATTATATAGGATATTGGTTACTGACCAATAAGAGGATAAGGTTAAGTGGTAAAACAGAACAACCTTATGAGAGAACCTTGACTATCAGGATAGAGATTACTAATTTCAACCTATAGACAAAGTGAAACCATTGAAGGTTCCTAAGCAGGAGAGTGACAGAGTAAAATCAATGCTTTAGGAAGATTAATCTAACAGCAATATGATGAATTTGAAGATATCAAAAATTCAGATTTGAAGATAGCAAAGATTTCTGAAGTATTGAATTAGGCTGACTATTAGAAATAGTAAGGAATGGCAAAAGCAAAAAATTATTAAGACTATACACTGACAAATTAAATATGATGTGTAAGGGAGAAGACAACAGTGAATTCCTAGGTCTATGAGACCTAAGGGATAATGGGAGAGAAGGTAAGAATGGGTGGATTTTGTTGGAAAGAACAGGTCAAGGAAAACATATATTCAATTCCAGACATTTGCTGTGATGAGAAGCAAAATATTCAAAGAGTAGGAAATGAGAAAACTAAATTTTAGAGTTCATTATGAAAATGTAATAGTTGAAAATCTTGAAAAAGGGAAAGAATTACTATATAACTGTATATATTAAATTAACTAATTTAATTTAATGTATATATTATAGTTAAATAGCTATTTATATAAATTAACTAAAACAAAATAATATGGAATGACTGGCTTTACTACATAACTAGAGGCCTGATGCACAAAATTCACGCACAGGTAGGGTCCCTAGGCCTGACCGGTAATCAGGCTGAGCAAGGCCTTCCTTTTTCCGGCTGCCAGCTGCCGGCTGAGGCCTTCTTCATTCTGTGCCATCCTGTCATGGTCAGCAGTCGAACTCCTGGTAGGTTGAACTCCCGAGGAGACAATTTGCATATTAGCCTTTTATTATATAGGATTTCAGCCTAAAAAGAATGACTCAAGAAAATAAAGGACACAGTGTCCAAAGAGAGAGCACTCAAAATAACCTTACCGAAAGTTGTTAAACAAGCAGGGTTGTAAGAAATACTACAAGAAATTATTTTTAAATATTTTGGTTTTAGAGTCTTTCTAGAGATAGAAAATATTAGAACATAAACCAGAGTAAAAAACTAAGTATCTTAGGAAACTAAAACTTTTAAACACATAAGTTCCTATTTTATTATTTCTCTCTCACACACACACACACACACACACAAACACACACACACACACAGAAAAATTCTAGAATAAAATACTAAAAAAAGAATATGTTCATCTGTATTTTATGTTTTATATCAATGACATTACTCCCCCTATTTATTCATATTTATATTATTTCTTATCACTATTTTCTCAGATTTAGGTCAGTAAACTAATATATTTAGATATTTCCTAACTTCAAGGAGAAAAACATCTTAACAGGTAATGTACATATTTTTTAAAATATCCACACAATCCTCTTTGAGTCTACTTTACAGAGTAGAGCCCATAGAAGAACAAAGAGTTCACAGAGAAAACAAGAATTTTTTAAAGTCCCATTCCCCCACCCACCCATCACTGGAGCTAGTACAGAGAATAAACAGCACAAACTTCAGGAAAAAAGACTCAGAACACCAAACATGGTAAATGTAAATGTAAGGTTTTAAAAAGTTGTTTTCCAGAGTGCACTTTATCTGAAGAACCCTGGGAATAATTTAATTGTGTCAAGATTTAGGGATTCCACTGGAAAGGGGAAAGCTTTCTAAGGTTTGATCTTCTCCATGATAAATAAAGAGGAGATATGCTCATTCATCAGCACAAGAAGCACTTGTTCTGATAAGTAAGTGAATGTATGCACTCTACGTGGGTGTCTCACTCTACTAAAAGATATGTAAGCTAATCAATAAGTCAGATATGTTCTTTAAAATGCTAAGTGGTTGTTTATGTGTGTTAGATTTTCTGTATGGCATACTAATGTACTTTCCCCGTATGATATAGTGAACTTGGAGATGATAAATATGTAGAATATCTGCTGCCTACATTTCCACTGACAGCAAATGGAGTGTAAAACCAGCATTGAAAACTGAAAAGAAAGAAATTAACTTTAGAAGTATGTAGCACTGGTTTAATCTAAAACCTGATGGATTCACTATTAAATCAAGGACACAGGATATATAAATTAGGAAGTATCAAATATCTACTTAGCTTATTAAAATAAGATATATGATTAAAAATCATAAATGGGTCTTTTTTTTTTTTTAGACTGTCCAAAGAACAAGTTAATCCATTTGAATACAAACTATATTTTGTGCTTTGGGAAAAATTCCAGACCACAAATTTAAGTTGAAGAGTAGACTTAAATGGCAATTTGGCCTTTACATACACATAAAATACTTAATTGCTTTCTTCAATTAACGTGGTTTAATCTAATAAATAAAAATGCTCAAAAACGTGAAATAAAAACTTCTGAGTACTTACTTTATTTAAAAAAACAGCTGTACTAGTAAAATTGTTTCCATAATATAATAACCCCAACCCCCCAAAAAATCAGCAGCTGTTTAAATTAATGCAATAACCAGCTACTTCTTCAGTGTAAGATAAAGTCTAAAGAGAAAAGGAGAGGAAGATCCTGTTTTAATTCCTCCCCTTTCCAATGTAGCAGTTTAAGGACAGCATCAAGCAAAACAGCAGCATAAATTTAGATGCTAGAACCTCAGGATTCACCTGTTACCTTGTCACTAAACACTGAGGAACATGAGAATGACAGACTTCAATGGCAAAAAAATAAAATTAAATTAAATTAAAAAATTAAAAAATGACTTAAGCCATCATACTATATAAACATATTTGGCTCCTTTTTCCAAAAATAATGACCAAAAAAGAAATGACACACAATCTCTCCTTTCTGACTTCTATCAAGTGAGCCTAGAAAACTATTCAAAACCTTTGCAAAATTGTCTAAGATACACAGAATATGAAACAAAAAAAAATTAAGAAATGAAACATAGATTTGAAAAACAGGGACATAGAAATGTGAGTTTTGATTTTTATTCATATTTAAATAATTCAACTGGATACTCACATGTCGAATAACCATATAACTCATTGTCCAAAATGGGACATTCCTAGGAGTGAAAAAGAGCTGTGGAAGACAGAAAAACACACCAATCCCCCCAAAAATGCCCATGTCTCTTAATCTCTAGGACCTGTGAGTGTGTTACCTTACGTGACAAAAGAGACTTTGAAGATGTCATTATGATTGTGGACCTTGAATGGAGAGATTATCCTGGATTATCCTGTTGGTCTCATTCTAGTCACAGGAGTCAGAAAGAAAGATGCTATGAGAGAAGGGTCAAAG
Source organism: Pipistrellus kuhlii (assembly GCF_014108245.1). Lineage (NCBI taxonomy): Eukaryota > Metazoa > Chordata > Mammalia > Chiroptera > Vespertilionidae > Pipistrellus > Pipistrellus kuhlii. Next base: position 32,356,302 of record NW_023425416.1, read on the forward strand.
GAATGCAAATGAGGATTCAATTTGCTGCTGCTTTTGAAAATGAAGGATGGGGCCATCAAACAAGATGGGGCACCTTATAAAAGCTAGAAAAGGCTCTCGGTTTATAGGCAACAAGAAAATGTAATAACAATTAATTGAATTTTGCCAACAAATTGAATGAAGAGTTCAATTTTATTTTAGCCTGGTGAGATCCATATTAGAGTTCTGACCCTAACCCTAACCTATAGGATTAAAAAAAAATTGTGTTGTTTTAAACCATTAAATTTGCACTAACTTGTATGAAAACAACAACAACAACAACAACAACAACAACAAAAAAAAAAAAAAAAAAAAAAAAAAAAACTAATACAGGAGAGCTACAAATAATTAAGGCATAATAACAGGCATAAAGAGGCACTATCCCAAACAAATTGGGCTAAGATTATCCTATTCAGAACTAGCACCCACATGCACAACTCATTAGTACATGTTTCTTGATTAGTATAGAATCATTTTTATCCAATATAGAATTCAAACAGTTTTTTAGGAATTAATCTACTAGGTATCTATATATATAAAAGGCTAATATACAAAGTGTCCCTTGGAAGTTCGACTGAGACCAATCACTAGCTATGATGTGTGCTGACCACCAGGGGGTGGCACAGAACATAGTGGGCAACTAACAGCAGAGGCAGGTCACTGAGGGAGTGATGGAAAGAGGAGGCAAGAAGGCAGGGGGAACTGCTTGGTGGCAGCGCACGTGATGAGGGAAGGAGGAGGCAGGGAAGCAGGGAGAACCATGTGCTGGTGGCACTCAGGGGGGTGAGGGAAAGAGGAGGTGGGGAGGCAGGGGGACCCACACAGTGGTGGCACACATGATGAAGGAAGGAGACAGGGAGGCAGAGGGAACCGTATGCTGGAGGTGTACTTGGCGAGGAAAGGAAGAGGCAGGAGGCGGGGAGGCGAGCGGAGGGGGGTGGAGGGGGGAACCACGAGGTGGCAGTGCACAGGTGGCAAGGGAAGGAGGCAGGACATTTGTAATAATCTGAAAAATAAAGATTTATTTTTTTTAAAAGCACATATTTTAATATAAAGCCTATATTCTTCATAGAAAACAAATAAAAATTATAAATATTGCCTTCCACCAAGTATTAATGGTTCCCTTAGACATAATAAAAATTGTAAAAGATTAAATGAGACTTAAAGTAATTTTAGTTTCCTATGGACATGCTATAGAACTTAAATGTGGGGGAAAATCAACCCTCCCCTCTCCCACAAGCCAAGTGCACTCCTCCAAAGGGTTTAAAGTAGGCTAAGCAAACCTATTTTTTTTTTTAAAGGAAATTCATTACCTTTTATACATGACTATGAAAGGAAGCATTAAGATTAAAAATAGTGCACTGTGATGGAGAAAGAGGAATCAGCTATTAAAGCAACAACAGCAAAAACAAAAAACAAATGACATTTTTAAAGTTTAGCTTTGGGTCAAAGAGGTTGATGAAGTCTGTAAAACAACTAATTTAACAATGTAAAATTATCAATTTATTAACAAAGCAGAAGTTATTAATTTCAGTGTGTATATTCCAGTAAATATATTCATATGTTATTACTCCAAAGAGTATGTTTTAAGCTGTCTAATGATACAAGCTGACTATGCCATTAAGTTCTCCTTATGATGCAAATAATACTAATAACTAATAATACTAAGAACTGTTTTGGAAATATTTCTTGTCTAGAATAAGTTTTACAAGATTGCTAAGTATTATATCCCAAAAACAGAATTCTTCATTCACTCTCTCTACTCCCCTGATTTCCACTTCTCAGGCAAAGCACAACTGTCAACTCTTTAAGGAACTTTCCATGGGCTATGTATGCCCTGCCATCATCAGAATCCATACTGTTGCTGAAAAAAAAACAAAACCCAGGTACAGAAATATTCGTAGTATCATTAAATTATTAACTATGAAATCTGAGACCCCCTTAAAAGCAAGTGCAGACTTAATAGAAAGAAGTTGATCCTCTGAAATGACTTGGATTCAAAACGTTCAGCCCTAATTTGCATTACTGTAGACATCTGAATTTTACATTAATATAGAAATCTCTCTTACATAGTCTTCAGCGTTCGTTCATTAAGTACTGATTTATCACCAGAACTATTCTATATGAAATATTTTTTTTTAAAGTAACAGAGCCACTGACCTCATTAAGTTTAGTTGGTAATGGTATTGCAACAATAAAGCATAAACCTGTAAGTATAACTAATAGCTTTCCATGTTCAGACAGTAGTAGTATAGATTTTTATTTAGAAAGTCTACTTATGTGACTGTAATTTCAAATGGATAAGTGACCTGCTATGTATTTCACATTATAGAATGAAAGTTCATTCCATGGTCTCCTTCTTTCCAAAGACTTCTTCACAGCTGAAACCTATCTCAAGTGCAATTTGTATGAAAAAGGACAAATTTTTGGAACACTGTTATTATATATATATCTCTTTTACATCTTGGAAACATGGCCATATCTTTTGTAAATTCATGATGAAATACATCCTCAGCTGCTATTTATTCACTTTTTATGTCATTTTTGGATATCATCCATTTCTCTTTTTTTTAATTAAAGTTACTGGGGTGACATTGATTAATAAAATTATACAGGTTTCAAGTGTACAACTTTATATGATACACTACCTGTATATTGCATTGTGTGCCCACCACCCAAAGTCAAATCTCCCATACCATATATTTACCATATATTTGACTCTCTTTCTCCTTTCCTAGTGAAGGATGCCATTCATTTCTAATCTTGAAATACTTCCGTACACTAGTCAAGAGGCCAACTTAGACAACTTGGATCTCTAGAATTATTATTAAAAGATGATTAAAGGAGCCTGGCCAGTGTGACTCAGTGGTTGAGCATCGACCCATGAACCAAGTAGGGGTGTTCAGGAGGCAGCATATCGATTGTTTCTCTCTCACTGATATTTCTATCTCTCTATCCTTCTCCCTTCCTCTTTCTAAAATCATTAAAAGCATATTTTTTAAAAAGATGATTATGATTAGAGGAAATAAGATAACAAATGGTGATCAGCAACACAGTACTGAACAAAACATGTTGCATCAGAAATCTACCCTGGACTTTGTCTAAATTATTTCCAAAACCAAACCCACTTCACTAGAGCAATAACTTTATGTATCATGGGTAAATTTGAGAGCACTATATTATTGAATAGATTCCAAAAGAATTAGCTTTTTAAAACTTTTTACTTTGAAATAATTTTATGCTTACAGAAAAGTTCCAAAAGTAGGAGAGTTCCCACATAGCATTCACCAGGTTCCCCTACTGTCAACAGTATATGTACCTATACTACAGTTATCAAAACCATACAAGTAACATTGGTTCAATACTATTTACTGAATTACACAACTTATTCATATTTTTCTAGTTGCCCACTAATGTCATTTTTTTCTGCCCTTTTTTTTTTTCTATGTTTCCAACTTTTTTCTATTCCAGAATCTTACCCAGGATCCCACCTTCCCTTTAATTGTCATGTCTCCTTGGTCTTTTCCAATCAGTGACATTCCTTGTCTTTCCTGATATATTTGAACTGTACTAATCAGTTATTTTGCAAAACGCACCTCGATTTGGATTTGTCTATTGTTGTCTCATGATTTCATTTAAGTTATACATTTTGGGCAATAATATCATATCAGTGATATTGAGCTGTCTTCAATGGATCACATCATATCTCATTAATGTCTTCTCACTGGAGATGCTAATTTAAATTACTCAGTGTCTGCCACTTTTTCTTCTCTAAAGTTACTATATTTCCCTTGGAAATTATTAAACATTTTAGGGGGATACTTTTAGACTATGCAAATAAGCTATTTCTCCTCAAACTTGCACCCTATTTTTGGCATCCTTAATGGATCTTGCCTACAACTATTAATGTAATATTTGCCCTGTGATTTGCTATTTCCCTCATTCCTTCTACATTTATTAATTGTAATTCAAAAGCAAGTTTTAAAACTATATAAAATACCAAGGTCCCAACACATTATCAAAAGACTATGGCCACAAAAACAAAAAAACAATAAATGTCCTAGACAACAGAATGTCACCTTGAACTACAATGACCTTAACTTCCTGGCTCAGATGTCTAGAGGTTCCTTTCAGAAAGATCTGTTTGAGTAAGTTGTTAATGACATCTGTCAGCAGCTGTAGTGTTTTGTTTTATATAATTGTAGCCTCATTTTTTATTGCAAGTAATGCATCAAGATGCATATTTAAGGTTTTCCAAATAAAGTCTTCAGAAATCTATTTTAAAGTAGCTAATACCACAGCACATTTAAGGCTAATGGGTAAGCATTCCTTGGGAACCAAAACAACGAGGACAGCAAAAATTCTGCCCCTGCAAATCTAATCTCATTCCTCAACCTGAAACCTCGCCACATGAGCATACAATTATACTGGTAAGAGAGATCTCTTAGAACAGTGAATTTCAAATCCCTGCTTTACAAGACTCTATCAGTCCTATGACAGCATAAGGACCTGGAAAAGATGAAATATTACCTTAGTCACTCTTTCACAAAAGGTAAATTGTCAGTCTAATGCTAAAAGGCTTCGAAGCTTACTTCTAAATGTATCAAGAAAATGCCTTATTTATCAAAACTTCTGCAGTCTTACAATGAGGTCAAAAAGTATCAACCAATTATTGTGTGTAAGGGAAGTCCTACTTTTTAATATTTAAAGCTACCCAGAATACACAAAATTATTTAATAAGCCTGCCACATAACAAATACCCTTAATGAATAAACTACATATACAATGTGTTATTGACTTAAGTCCATAATTCCTTTTGGACTACTTTCATGGCAGGCTAAAATGTCAAGCACACCTTTTCCCTTGCACATTCAGAAATCTATACATTTAAGTTCTTTTTTAAGAGACATTAGAATTAGAGTAAAATCCATGTGACACAAAAATACATTCTTGAAGTTTATCACCCCAAATCTACAATATATTTGTAAAGGACCTCAAGTCATTTTTTAAAGTGATTTATTTTCATAATGGTTATTTGGGTGATAAAAATAGATAAAACAGGAAATCCCACTCATATTTCTGAACTTACAAATTCTGTCATGATGAGTCCTGAAAACTATTGCAGGATTATGGTTGCAGGATTTATGATGATTTCATGTGGTATATATAAACCTTAACTTACTAAAAATACAAAAACTCTAAGTCAAATCCATGGCCATCAGCAAGATTTTAGAGTCTTAACTATTATGTGAAGCACTAGATAAGTTGTGGTGGTCATTTTCTGATAGTGGCATAGAGAGTCTATAATGTACCTAATTTAATTTCCATATTCTCTGAAAATAAAAATTAATTTAATATAGAATATTGCTAGTGCGTGATTTAAAGCATTACTTCTCATTACTGGAAATGTATTTTGGACTAGAGTTGAAAGAAGTGCACTGGTAAATATATGCTTAAGAAAGAAAATCTCAGTAAACAAGCTTATTTTCTCAGATCTCAAATGACCAGAGGATAATTCTAACCAGCAGGGGGAGATAAGGAGTAGAGTAGTAAGACAAAGAACAGGCTACAGGCAAGAAAAGCAGTTACAATTATAGCTGGGAACACAGAATTTGTTAAAGGAAGTCTACTGTATAATTATATTTGAAAATTTAGCAAGATGCCCAGAGGCTGACTCACAGCTGTCAGGAACTGGTAACTCTACTTCTGTTCATGCAGCGACCACTTCAGCTACTAAATCCACTATCCAGACGTTACCAGAATTGACAGAGTAAAGGGATAGATCATCTCATGAGACTTTTTTTTTTCTATACTGGATGAAGGCATCCATTTCAACAAAAGTAACTCTCTCTCTTTAGCTTTTTTTCAGACTTAGCTCTTCTCTGTCTATCCTCTCTCCCTCGAGAACTAAAACATTCTCAGAGTAAAGCTATTACCTACCATGCAAATCTCTTCCCTGAACTCTGACTAGATCATGAACTGATTTGACTACCTCATACAATTCCAAATTCAGCAGGCTTACAACAAAACTCATTCCCCTCTGTTCTCGCCTTGTCTGGAAAATGTCTTTTCCTTTCACTACCCTATTTTCCTATTCCTTCCAACAGTACCAACATCCGCTCAGTTATGCACAAAAATTTAAGATCTACCTTTGATTGTTCTCCTTCCTGACCTCCTACACAATATTAATTCACTTAATCAAATTCTATTAATTTTTTAGTAAAATTCTGTCATTCACCAATAAAAGATATTTTAAAGTCCTAACCTCAAATAGCAGAATGTAACATTATTTGAAAATAGGGTCTTTACAAATTAAAATGAGGTCACTTTAGGGTAGGCCCTTTCCAATATGACTGGTGTCTTTTATAAAAAGAAGAAATTTGGACAAGGCGACAGACACAGAGGGAAGACTATGTGAAGACACACAGAAAAACATAGCCATTTCATGGTAGTGATGCATCCACAACTCAAGAAAAGTCAAGGATTGCCTGCAAACACCAGAAGCTAAAAGAAGCAAAAAATAATTCTCTCCTAAAGCAGTCACAGAGAACTTGGCCCTGTCTTCTAGACTAAGCATGACAAACATAAAAGGCTAACATAGGCCAAATAAACAGGTTTAAGTTTATGTGGGCCATGCCAAAACCAGTTTGGCTCAGTGGATAGAGCGTCGGCCTGCGGACTGAAGGGTCTCGGGTTCAATTCTGGTCAAGGCATGTACCTTGGTTGCAGGCACATCCCCAGTAGGGGGTGTGCAAGAGGCAGCTGATCGATGATTCTCTCTCATCGATATTTCTAGCTCTTTGTCCCTCTCTCTTCCTCTCTGTGAAAAATAAATAAAATATATATTTTAAAAAAAAAAAGTTTATGTGGGTCACAAAAAAAAAAGAGCTAGCTTCAATTTTCGTAGAAACGTAGGTTTATTTCAATAGAGACATGCTGAATACAAAGAGCTGAAATAAATGAGTAATTGTTAACATAAAATAATAGAACATTTTAATAAAAATTAATATTTTTCCTTGAACATTAACTTACCAGATACTGAATAACTGCACAAATTAAGAGGCATAACACAATTAAATCTATATTTCTTATTCTCCAAAAGCGAAATACTTTCTATTGCGCACACCAAACAAGTCAATACAAGACCAATATCATGGCAATTGGCTGCTAAAATATTTGCTGCTAGTATTAGTGGAGAGAAATGGTATGCCAACACATAAGGGAAATGAATGCTACACGATTATAGTAATTAGTCATTAGCGAATGTTTCAGTTCGTTATTAATAATATATACTAATAATAGAGAAATAGGCAAATTGTCCAGGATGCAGTCACAGTAATGACCAAACAGCAGGCTGCGTGGGACAACCAGGCTGGCAGGGGAATGACCAGGTCAGTGGGGTGCTCCTCCTCCCCCCTGCAGTTAGGGGTGATCAGGCTGACAGAGGGGGGCAGTTGGGAGTGACCAGGCCAGCGGGAAGGGGGGGCACTTAAGGGCGACCAGGCAGTCAGGCAGGTGAGCAGTTAGGAGCCAGCTGTCCCAGATTGTGAGAAGGATGTCCAACTCCCCATTTAGGCCCAATCCTGGCAGTCAGACATCCCCCAAGGGGTCCCGGATTAGATAGGGTGCAGGCTGGGCTGAGGGGACCCTCCCACCCCCTCATGCACAAATTTCGTGCTTTGGGTCTCTGGTTATGTGTAACAGGATATTGTAAAAAATAAGTTACAAAATTTCTATTAAAACATTTCTTACATACTAATATATTGGCTGGGCCGCCAGTGCTTTTTCTAGACTCTGTAACTGAGACAATAGATTTCTGTTATTTTAAGCCTCCCAGTTGTTGGCACTTTGTTACTGCAGCCCTAGAAAACCAATACAACATCCCTAACACAATTTGGACTCAATTACCCCCACACCTCATCTGATCTCTGAATAGCATCCTATCCTCCTGGCTGGCCATAAGCATTATTCTTGCTCCATATCCAATTAATTACTGGGCCTGCTTTAATTTGTCCATATTCCCATCTCTATATCACTATTCTAGTTTAGGTGATCATCATCATGCTCCTCTTCTAATTCATACATCTTTAGCAACAAGACTTTTGAAAATGCTGATCTGATCACATTTTTAGTCTATCTGTGAGGATTACACAACTAGTGCCATCCATGAGACCTGTAGATAAAAACAAAGTCTAACTTCTTTAGTTTGGATGACAAAACTACATGTAATGAATGGTCTCTGAAACTACAATGCCCAACCTCAAATGTACAGGGAAGTTCTTTCAGTTCCTCAAACACATCAAAGCTTCTCAAATATACCTAAAATTCTATTCCTTATTTAATCATTCATTAATTCATTTGCTCAACAAATAAACCCAGTGGGTACCTGTCATGTGCCAAAATTAGCTCTAAGAGCTAGGTATTCCACAGAAAATAAAACAAAGTTCCTACCCTGATAAAATTTATATTCTAAAGAGGATGGTAAACAGATCATAAATAAAAATAAACAAACAAACACTTTCTCAGGTGATATTACATGTTTTAGGGAAAATTAAACCAAGTTAAAAAGAATAAGGAAGGTTTGAGAGTGGAGAAAGGATTAAGGTTATTAATTTTATATAAGGTGATCAGAGAACTCACTGACAGGATGATATTTAAGAAATGACCTGAAGAAAGTGAGTAACAAAAAAAAAAAGGGAAGAGTGAGAGCAAACACACTAAGGAACTGCCAATGACAATGTTTAAAAAACATCAGTGAGGCCACTGTGAGTACAGTAGGAGAAAGGAACTCCCATTTAACCCAGTGATCCTACTTCTAGGAATATATCCCAAGAAACTAAACCACCAATTAGAAAGGATATATGCACCCCTATGTTCATAACAGCACAATTTACAATAGCTAAGATTTGGAAACAAGCCTAAGTGCCCATCAGCAGATGAGTGGATTAAAAAACTGTGGTAGATCTACACAATGGAATACTGTGCTGTTTCAAAAAGGAAGAAACTATTACCATTTGCAACAGCATGGATGGACCTAGAGAGCATTATGCCAAGCGAAATAAGTCAGTTGGAAAAAGATAAATATCACATGATCTCACTCATTTGTGGCATATAATAAACAACATAAACTGATGGACAAAAACAGATCCAGAGACAGAGAAGCATCGATCAGACAGTCAAACCTCAGAGGGAAGAGGGAGAGATCAACCACAGGACTTGTATGCATGCATATAAGCATAACCAATAGACACAGATAGTAGGGCCATGAGGTCATGATTGGGAGTTTGGGGTGGGGGGCAAAAGAGGGATATGGACACATATGTAATACCTTAATCAAAAAGAAAAAAATTTTTTTAAGAATATTTTCCTGAGAAAATGTCACTAACACTTAAAAATGCAATCTCCTTACACTTCACCTGGGCCAGGTAATATTTATTACCCCCAATATAAAAAAGTAATTTTTCCAGTTCTATTTAACAAGAAAACCCAAAGGAACTATAAAATATGTAACTAGTATTTCTTCCCACAAAAATAATTTTTATTTCTGTGTTTCTGTAAGTGGGAAAATAATTAAAAGTAGTATGGACATGTGGCCTAAACTAGGCCAATAAAACAGAAAGAAAAACTTTCCAACTGCAACAAATGGAAAAATTCTTGCTTTCCTTGCTGGAACTAAAGGATGTGTGCGCTCCAGCTGCTGAATGGCAGCCACCCTGCAATCACGAAGGAAACCTGTAATGAGACAAATGGACAGACAGATAAACCAAGCTGGTAGCTGTCCATTCAGTGTTTGGAGACCAACCCCTAGAACCTCCCCTAGCCCTGGAATTTCTGCCATGGGAGAGAATAAACTTCATTCTGAAACAGGGTAGATTATTTGGGGGTTTCTGTCATTCAAAGTTAAAATCACCATAACTTTATGTATTTTTAAATAGTCTCTCAAAAATTAGTACCAATGTGGAAGCTATTTGAAACTAGAAAATCACTTCAGATTTTATAAACGAAGTATAATTTTAGAAGTAATGGAAGTTTTCTTAAGTTCATTAAGAGTTCAGTCACAGAAATACAAATGACCAGTTAATAGGGAAATAAATAATGTGTACAGGCCAGTTTTACTAGATTGCCTAACATGGTTTACAATACATTTCTCAATAAAGAAAAATTGAATTATAACCCAAGGGTGGCTTAATTTGTACAAATTTTGAATAATGTCACATATATTTCCAAAACAGATGCTTAGAGACTCTACAAGGACACTTGGCTCAATCAGAAGCCAGATTAAAGTTCCATCTGGAGCCTAATGGCTCCATGGTTCCATTACAATTACCCAAGTCACCAGAGTCAGCCTTAATGGTTGTACATCACAGCATCACTCTTATAGGTATATATCTTTGCCCCCAACACTGGAAAATCAGGTCATAAAAATAGTTTTGTGTGCACACACATACCTTTCCTAGGTATCCAAATGCTGCTGTACTTTTTCAATGATACGGAACTTTCCCCATATGATTGTTCACTAATTATTCATCAGCATTTTCTGGTTTTGAACACATTTTTGGGATATTGTGTCATCACCTTTGCTGAACATGAAAAGGTCAAAGTTCACCTCCCCCTTTAATTAACCTCCAGAGAAACTCAGATACCTAAAATAATCTCTTTCATGTTTCTCTTTTTTAGATCCTATCATAGGCATCATTTCTTCTGAAATCAGAAAAACTGAGTGAGGCTATTTCATTTCCTAATCCATATATAGAGTTGTCACAGAGACACAGAATTTAAGAGAAGGAAGGTACTAGAAAATATCCAAAAATTAGTATCTAGACTGATGCTACTCAAAGTATGTTCTGTGTTCCACTGCCTGAATATGCACTGTTTATTTAAAACATTTTATAGCAATAGAGTAATAAGCTTGTATTTTGTCTTTTGGGTTTTTTCCCAGGCTAGGAGTCCAAATTAGCATGCTGAATTGCACCAAAAATATGTTTGTTGACCTAACAAGTTTTGCTTTATTTTTATTTGAGTGTCTTTAAATAGGACCCAGGCCTTCTGATTGGCTAAAGTGGCAAGGTATTTGCATCTGGTATCTAGTCAGCCCTAGAAGGTAGCTGAGTGTCCAATTTACTAGATCAGAGTTTCACAAACTGTAATACCCCATTGTTGGGTAATGAAAACAATTTAGTAAGTTGTTAGAGCAGGTTTTATTAATAGCCTGGCATTGCATGGCACAATATGGTAGGACATACAAAATAGAACAGGTAGTGTGTGTGTACACACACAAACATATATCTGTACATGAATATATATATTATGTAAGATCTGAATTATTTAAATTTTATTTCTTACCATGGTTCATGGACAAAATAACTGAATGAACAGCACTTTATAAATGCAGAAGCTGAGACTCAAGGTCACAGTCAACTGGCAGCAAGTCAGTGTTCTTTTCTTTATATTTCTGAATGTGAGTTTGTATACACATCAATGTCTGCAAAGCCAAGAAACAGAAAATGCAAAATATATGCCCCCAAACTAAGAGTTAAAAATCCTAAATTAATTAAAAATATTAACTTAAAATTTTTTAATACTAAAAATGAAAGACTATGTGTAAAACAAGACATGTTTGATTATATTTTAAATGGCTATATGTAGCCCGAAAATAAAATGAAACAAAAAACAAAGCAATATTTCTACTCATTAGTTTAAAATATATACACAAATGAAATATGAAAAAGAAATACTGCCAATATGCCAGAAAAGGGTCACTTTTGACTATATTTAGTATTCAGATAAACATGAGAAAAACACCTGAATAACATGCAAGTGACATTAAGAAGAAAATTGTAAAATGAATACAAATGTTCAATAGTATTTTTAAAAATTACATAAAACAAGATACTATTGTACTTACTACTTTTCACCTATAAAATTAGCAAGGATGTTTTCTTTTCAAATATTAAAGCCTGTGTTTGATGTGAAAATAAACAAGATTCTCAAAAATTTCTAGTGGGAGTGAAACTTGTAAATTTTAGCAATAAGTATCAGAAGCCTTAACAATGTGATTACCCTTTTATCCAGTAATTCCCACTTCCAATATTTATCCTTTAGAACTAATGAGAAATAAATACAAATTTTATCAAAAGAATTTTGAATGCAGTATTATATATAATTGTGAAAGATTCTATTGATCCCAACTGTCACCAGTGGAACTGGTTAAATAAAACAGAATGTTATGCAACTATTAAAACAGATTATGTAGATTTATATTTCTTGCCCATTACTGTTAAGTGAAAAAGAGTTAATAGATGTCTATGGTCCTATTTTTATAGTAAGCAAATTTAAACACATTTAATCTCTTCTTGCTAGTAAGAATAGCTTGATATTTTTAGAATAAACTGGCAAGTTGCATTTTACAAAGAATTTTCTAACAACCATATTCTTTAAGTCATAAATAAATGAAGTTGTCAGACACAAAAAGAAAAAAGCAATGGAGGAAGGGGGGGAGGAAAGGATAGGAGGGAAAGTGGCAGATAAACAGGCTGGCAGGCAGGTAACCAGAGCTAAATGCAAAATAACACCACCACAAAGGTATCTAGAGCCATTGATCTTTTGAAATGATTCCAAACCTAACAATAACTAAAAGTAATAAAAGTTATTTGGCAGAGGAAAAGCAGTTCCTAAGCACTCAACATAGTATATAAAACAAGCATTTAGCACAAACATTATCTCTATCATATGTGCACTCTGAAAGTGAAGGCATCTATATATATAAAAGCCTAAGTGACTATTCGACCGGTAGCTATGATGCACACTGACCACCATGGGGCAGACGCTCTTATCAGTAGGTTAGCTTGCTACTGGGGTCCGGTTGATGGGGACTGGGTGAGAGGGGCTGGACATGCCCTGGAGCCCTCCAGTAGACACTCTCAGACTGGCCGACTTTCCACAGTACCTCCCTGACCCCGATCATGCATTAGTGGGGTCCCTCAGCCTGCCTGCGCCCTCTTGCAATCTGGGATCCTTCAGGGTATGTCTGCAGGCATCCATGCACTGGGCCTCTAATGACTAATAAGAGCCCTGCCTTTTTACCTAGGAACTAAGCAGAAACCCTAGAGTATCAGTCCCACCCCCTCAAGCTCCTACAACAGAAGTTGAGCTCAACTGCAAGTAGCAACAGAAATGGCTAGCTACAGACTCTGTGCCATAGAGGAACCTGCAATGCAGACAAGGAAGATGAAATATACTTCTCTTGGAAGGGCAAGGAGGCTGTGGTAGTAGGTCTAGACTCTACTCCTGAAAGAACCATTATGCTACCTCTTGGACATGCAGATTAGTCTTCAGCAGTCTGGCATGCCAACTGCAGTATATAATCATCTGCTAGGTATTTCAGCCCCATGTTCCATACAGCTCTTTCTTCGCATGTACATAATGCAGGAAAAAAATGTACATACTATTCCATTTAAAAAAAAATCAATTTAAAGTTTAGAATATAAAACTTACTGCCCTTAACATTCATTTACTTAAAGTATTTAATTTTGTAAGTATACTTATTTTTTTATTACAAGACATATATGATTCAGGGAGTACCTAACTGTGAAATACGACCAAAGACATTTCTCTGAATACCGTATTTTCCGGGGTATAAGATGACCCCCTAATTTTACAGTTAAAACATAGGTTTAGGCCTATATTCGCTGTATAAGACTACCCCCCACTTCCGAGGCAATACCAGTTCTTTTTTTAATAGACTGCCCCTCTGACTCTGGCCAATCTGAGCAGGCTTTTTACTAGAACACAGTGTAGCTTAGGGTACAGAACATGTATAATTTGCATGCATAAAAAGCCTGCTCAGATTGGCCAAAGTCAGAGAGGCAGTCTATTAAAAAAAGAACTGGTGTTGCCTCGGAAGTGGGGGTAGTCTTATACAGCGAATATAGGCCTAAACCTATGTTTTAACTGTAAAATTAGGGGATCGTCTTATACACCGGAAAATATGATAAGATGAACGATTTTCCTTCATTGAGACATCCTAACCAAATTTCAAAGAAGTATTCTCTTAAAAAAAAAAAAAAAAAGAGTAATCTGTAAGAAAGGCTATTAAATAGGTGTTTCCAATAGTCCCCTCACACAGTTTTTTCTCCTAACACTGCCCCTAATCTATAATATGGGGCAGAGTGGAAGCATGGGAGTATAAAATTTGAATCATGGAATACTTGTTTTGGAAGTCATGATACATATAAGTTTTAGGGTAGTATATGAGTTCTGGCACCTGGGCAGTTTTTCTCAGTGGTTAGAGCATCCAAAGGGTTGAGGACCAAAGGGTCACAGGTTCAATTCCCAGTCAAGAGCACATACATGAATGCAGGTATGATCCCTGGCCAGGAGTTAGGCTACATGGGAAAGGCAACCAATCAATATGTCTCTCTCATATTGATGTTTCTCTCCCTGCCTCATCTCTCACTCCCACTCTGTCTAAAAATCAGTGGGGAAAAATATCCTCAGGTGAGGATTTAAAAAGAGTGCTGGCAACCTAAAGATGTATGAGTAGTAGACTCAAGGACATCTTTCTATTAGGAGGGTTCCTCTGTTTAATTAAGAATTATGAAAAGCCTCAAATACAAATTATTTCAATTTTTTTCCAATGAAAAGTCCTGCACACTACCTCTCAAAAACAAAACAAAACAAAAAAACTATCATTACTCCCACACACACTGCCACTTTACTCATTGTGGCTATGCCTCAATCATCCATATAGTAGACTAAAAAACAAGTTAACAAGGAATTTGTGGTAAATAGAAAACCTAATCACTATTTAAAAAATTACTTACATGATAAAAATCTTTTCTAAATATTAACCAATCAACTCAGGGCAAACTTAAAATATAATCCACTATTCCTAATTTACAAGTGTTATTTTTCAAAATATGTCATTCAACAAATGTTCGGTAATCAATAACAATATAAAAAAAAAACAAAAACCTTGCACAGTATTCCAGATTCTACCCTGTATTACTCAAGTGACATTAAGAAAACAATACATTAAGTTTCCTTCAAAATAAGAGAAAATGATTTTTATAGATACCAAAAATATAACAAAATAAGTGTACTGCTCTTACAAAAAGGCTAAATACCAAACACATTTTTTAACAAAGTGAGTGACACTATTCACCTGCCTGGGTAAAGTTATATTTTATATGATAATGATAGATACTATATACTGGTACAAATTCTTCTTACTTCTTTTCAACTACAGGAAAAATTAAGAAACCGGGAGGAGGAAGAGAGGGAGAAAGAGATAGGTATTTGCACTTCAGCTTTCTTCTCCGCATCCACCACCACTACAAACAAAGCAAACACACTGAAGAACAATAAAAAGCAATGCAAAGGCCAAAGCTAAAATATATAACTCTATCTCCATGGCAATTAGGGCTCTTGATTATAAACAACAGACATATTTTGGATAACCTGAGTCAAATGGGATGTACTGGCTATGTACTGAGTAGCTCAACAAAATGGACAAGGCTGGAGAATCACGCCTGTACAGGAACCAAGAAAGTCTAATCAAAGTCCTTCCTCCACGACCTAGAATGAACTTTGCAAGTTATGATACCAAATTAAGAGTTTTAAGGCAGGTAGGAGCATCTCATCGGCAGCTCTTAGATCTTGTGCCTGTGATTGCTCCAGGTGCCAAGGTGCAGTTCTCAGGCTGGGACCTCGTGCCAACCTTTAGGATTCTTTAGTCATGAGAGCTGAGGGGCAGAATTCTACCTAAACCAGAAAGAAGATTAGGTAAGACCCCAGGCAGCTGAAACTATACATGTCCTCTACTAAGATCAGATTTTGATAGTGAACAGACCTGAAGTGCCTTTATTTTGACTCAGTATCTTGCTCATATCTATAAAAGTTCAAATTTAAATTTCAAAAAAATCAGTTCAAATCTCTTTAACATTATTAAATTTATAATTTATAGTCTATTTCCAAGGCAAAATTTACTCTTTCTAAAGTGGTTCCATCAACCAATACTAGACTGAGTAATTTAGATGGGGTCTAGCAAGTTTCTTAATACACTATAAGTATTGCCTCTTGCTTTATATTCCATCCGTCTGCTAATTTGGTTTCTTGCTTGCCTTTTTTGCTGCAGCTGTGCACCGGGTTAACTGTTTCAATGGTTTTCCTACAATAACCCACAAATTTTTTCCTGATCAGTGTGCTGTATGATTGGTTCTTTGTTCCTAAGATAATTATTTTACATTTGTCTACACTGAACTGCATTTGCCATCTGCTGGCCCAATCACCTAAACAATCCAAATCTTTTTGAATCTGATTGCATTGTTCCTCATTATTTCCTCTAGCTCCAATTTTAGGATCATCTGCAAACTCTGGTATCTTTTCTTTAAAGCTTGGACACATTTTATTTTAATATAGGAGGTTGTTGTTGTTTTTTTAAGTGACCCTTTAGACACTCCAGCTGAAATCTTCCAACTTGAAAAGTTTCCATAAAACTACATAGTCAAAGTGCTGCTAGAAACAAAACTACTAGAACCCATTCTATTTCATCTTTCCTACATTGCCATGTCTTACAAGTATTATGTCTTCTAAGTAATAAACAAAAAGCTCTATAAAGGGGATGCATTTGAACTCTAAATATTTTGATGTCTTTTAAAAACAAATCTACTAAACTATGAATAATATCACAGAAAAGACAAAGTTGGGGGGAGGGGGGGGAGAGAAGCAGTTGAAGTGAGGAAAAAAAAGGACTCAAAATAGAAAGAGGTTTGCTTGGTCATTTCTGTGTGGTGGAATTACATGTTTTATATTTTTCAATTTTTCTGTAATGAACATATATTGTCCTTATTATAAAAATCCATAGTAAAATATTTTATATTAATATTTTAGAGCTATACTTTCACCAATAATTGAAGATTAATAAATAAAATGTTCTAAATCAAAACACTCCAATAACAGAAACATACAATAAAAATTTCAAATAGGACCTAAACAATTCATAATTTACTAAGCTCTTTTTTTTTTTTTTTTTTTTTTTTAAGAATTAGTGGTTTGGGGAATATCTTTCCTTATAAGGTAGGCTTTGAAAATATATTAAGAAAAACTATTTTATAATAGTGAATTTGCTACTAACAATTATTAGGATAGGTCTTTAATCTAGGTTTGTAGAAGGACCAACTAAAAAATGACTAATCTGAAATGTTTTTCAAACACTTCTAAAATGATACTGAAGTTATATCCAAGGATGTTTTATTTATATTTTATGTGACATAAAAGAATTCAATAAAATAATAACAAACAACTACTGACTTTTATTTCAAACAGTTCCCATTCACTAAAACTTTGGGTAGTACACTATATAAAAGCTTTGACTGTGTTAAAATCCATGAAAAGTCAAAAAATTCCATTGAAAGTCACAAAATTCCATGTATTATTTAATGCTACATATAATAGGATGAAGGTATTTCAATGAGAAATTGTATTGTATATATCTTAACTTCACACATGATTCTTATTAAGGAAAAGAAATGTGTAGGAATAGGGAAAGGAGGAAATAAAAGACTTTGTTATCAGAGGTACAACAGTAAGAGAGTTCCAATAAACATTTACATATTTTACTACTTGCTTATCTTTTTAAGATTCTAGTCTAATTTTTTAATTTTTTGATTTTATGCTCTACAGAAGACTGTATTTAAATCAGTAGCATCCCATGGTAAATTGAAAACAAAGCTCAACCAAAACTCGGATGTATTATGAACTATAAAAGATTAATGAATAGTTATGTTTCATCTAGTCTATTAATCTCCCTAAGAATGAAATTTTACTGATATTATCCTATTAATACTGTTTCACAGACTCTTAGTAGTTTTCAATTGTATAAAGTTAGAAGGAAAACCTCAAAACAAAATCTACTAAAGGCAATACAGTACGCAAAGGTCACAAACTGGTATTCCCAGGCCACATCCAGTAGACAAACAATTCATCTTGAATAAAGTGCCAAGATTTTAAATTTAAACATTCTACATAAAAAGTCTAGATTTTTAACTTCTCTCAAAAAAAAAAAAAAAATCACTAGATCTAGAGTCTCTGGGCCCAATTCTAGAAAAGCTCTCCAGTTGCTTGGATTTCCCAGTAGACCATTTTCATCCACACTTTCTATTGCTTACCTAGCAACAGACTATCAGGACTAAGGTTTGTGACCCTTAGAGAGTGTACAGAGGCAGTCAGATCTTGACTCAGATCCCAGCTTGTCCAACTCCAAGCTGATTTAATTGCTGTAAGCTTCAATTTCTTCATCATAACAAAGAAGCTTATGACTAATTATGCAAAGCTTATACTAATTATGTAAAATAATATTTATAATGACAAACACAAAATTAAATGTTCAATAAATTTTAGTTATTTTTACACTATTCAGATTTACAGACTTAGAGAAAAATGAAATCACTATGGTCTTACCACTTTGTAAAATATGGGTAAGAACAGTAAGTACCTTATAGAGCTATTGTATTAACATGAGTTAATACCTGTAAAATGCTTAGAATAGTACATGGCACATACCCAGCTATAAAAGAGTTTGTTATTACTAATACTAATAGTGGTAGTTGTTCCCAGAGAGCAGGGACACATGAGCTTAATACATGTTTATACGGAGAAATAAGTTAGTAAAATTGTGACTGAATGAATAGGAGATAGTTATCAAGATTATGTCTATAGTCTTAAGAGTCCTCTCAAATCTCCCATATTTTTATGTTAAAGCTGAAAATTTCAGTGAAAATAAGTTATTCTGATGTATAAACAAGCAATGTTCTGGGCTTCAACATAAATAACTGTTAAACTCTGACGGAAACAAAAGAGCTGGCCATAATCCCAAGCATAAAGCATGCCCATTATATGATGTTCATAATTTATTTCTGAAGGAGTTTTAGAGCGGTCTTATTTCATGACCAGTCTAGAGCCAGACCAGTCTAGGCTAAGCTTTCTTTCTATTTCTTTTATGCCTCTGGGATCTCAGCAGCTAAGTTTAGGACAAATGCAAACAAGGACTGACCTCACTGCCTTTCAGAACTACAAGTTTCAAAGCCTCAGCCCCTGAAAACAAAGAAAGATGGAAAAGGTTTGGTCAAACAGCGGCAGTGATTCTCTATTAAGTGGTAGCATTTCAAGAAAATGATCCGATCTTTAGCATACTAATCATCTCAGTTCAAGTAGTTTTTAATTAGTCTGGGAATAATAAAGAAGCTCAATTTTTCAAGTATTTAATTCAACAAAAGAAAAGCAGTTTCCTCTGGCTGAAGAAATATATATATATGTATGTATCCCAGATTCCGTGCCTTGTCACAGAAATACTTTCACTCAAAGCAATGAGAAAAAGCAACAAAATTGACTTAAAAAGAGTAATTTCCTTCCCAACCTAAATAAACTTTACACAAACTTGCCTCTGATAATCGACTAAACAAGCTGCACCACCAGTATCAAGGGAGGGTGTGCGGATATCTAGCAGGTGCTGCAGTTTATCACAAAACCGTCTAAAATAATTGGAAGTGACAAGCAGCACTACCACAAATGATTTATTAGTCTTTCACTCAGCTTTTCAGCTTCCTCGGGGCCAGAATAAATAATTTACCAACTCTGTATCTTCCAATCATTAATTCTTCCCTATGCATCCAAACTACATTTAACACTGAAAGGGTTCAGTGGAATAAAACACACAATAGGAATATTTTTTTCCAAATATAGAATTATCTGACCATATGAAAAGGCACATTTGTCAATCAAGATGTTTGATCCAGATGTAAAAGAATTAAGGGCTCAAAGTCAGCACATGAGACAAGCTGCTCTCAACACTTACAGTGTCGTATCCAAACTGAAGTTGAGTTTGAGGGGGGAAATCAAATGGAGAGGAAACGAAAGCAGAGGCTAGAAAAGCTCTCAGCTGTGAGGGAAGGTTCCAGTGCCTCTGCCAACAGCCAACTAAGGGGCAACCTAAGCACAGGCCTAAGAGAGACGAGAAACCTCGCGCGTCACCATCTAACAGTCAATTCACTGACTAAACTGACAGTCTCCCTAAAACTTTCCTGTAAGTTATAAAAAAATGCACAGTGGCCCCTCAAAAACAAGGTAGGAGTTTGAAAAGATGAACAGATAAGAGTTTTGTTCGTGCAAAATAGACTGGATACAAGACAATATGAGGCATCTTCTTTATAATATTTTAGTAACTGTTTCAAATGGGCTTATGAGACAATAACATATTCTTGGGAATTTTTTTTTAAAAAAAGTGTTAAAATCTCCCCCCAAAATTGACAATGATGTTAAAAGGTATGTCTATTAACACAGAGAAAGCAACAACAAAATCACATCCTAAAGTCCATTTTTGATGTAAGCTAGTCTTATCTCATTAAAACAGCATCTATGATTAAAACAGAGATCATTTTTGGTACATAATATGGCATTATTAGAAGAGTATAACACACCATAAACATTTTTCAGCTTCCTGAAACTACTAATACAAAGGAAATGATCCAGAACTACCAATTTCTTTCATCTTTTTCTTATTTCAAGAAAAAATACTTCCAAGAGTATTTCAAGAAAGGGCTAGTGACATTAATACTCTAAAATTTGGCATTCTGTGATGCAGCTTCAAGCTGACAGGCACACTGTCAAAGAATTTCATAAATTGACAGCTTTCTCTTCAATGGTTTGAAGTGCATCACAACCAAAATTTTAAGTGTATATGTGTAAGTATACTTTTAAATGTATGACTTCTGCCAGTATATTAAATACATTAAAATAAAAGAAGCCTGACTGACTAATGAAAATTATAACCCAAACTTGAACTCCAAAAATGCAATTCCAATTATAAAATTTTCATAAAAAACTCTAAAAAATTCCATAATATTCACAAATAAAAGTGTATCATTCTCAACATTCAGTTATTAACAGGAAAACTTATGTAACTGCAGAGGTACGAAATTATATTGTTCATATTAAGCAAAACCTTGTCTTAAATATACACAGACCCTGTGCACCTGTTGCTACAGAAAATGAAACCCCCAAATACCATAGGTTCTAGCCTCCCATAGATTAATATAAAACAAAAATGTAAAAACTAGAAAACTATTTTTGGAATTTTTTTTTTTTAAATAGGGGTTGAAACTGAGGATAGGAAGAATTTTTTTAAAAAGAGCAGCATGACAAAGTTGTCTACAGAATTCTTTGTGACTGGGTTTTAAGGACAGAGAAACTTTAGCAAGGAAAGAGAAAGCAATGCACAGCTCTAGTGGCACCAAATTGCCTGAGGATACTGCCTAATGCTAGAACCTGGATACAACACTGTAAGAGTTGAGAGCAGCTTGTCTCATGTGCTAAAAACACTAAGCCCAACAGAGCCACATGAATATGTGTGGAAGAAGTCTGTGCAAAGTATCTTGACTCTTAAATGTCCATCCAAAGAGAAACAGATACACACATTTATAGTACTATCATGAAATATAAGAGAACAATTAAAATTAATAAACCAGATGTAAAGACAGAAAGAACAGCTCAGAAGCAATGTTGGGTAAAAAGAAAAAAAAAGCAAACTGCAGAATGACTAATAAAATATTTTAATAAGAACACTCACTATTAATGAACACTTGACTATAGTAAATATAAAAACATGGACATGAAGGATATAAACCACTTTCAGGATGGCTGTTATCCCTTAGAAAGAAAGGACTTTAAAACATTATATATATATTTATAGGTAGGTGGGTAGAGCAAATGTTAACATACTAATTCTGCACAGTGAATACAAGGTCATCTGTTCTATTTAGCCTCTGTATTTTTGTGACTATTTGAATTATTTCTTAAATATTTTAAATCTAAGCCAAGATGTAAATAATTTTTTTCTAAAAAAATTTTAAGATTTGACCATATCATTACCTGAAACATGAGGATCTACCTTCCTAAAAAAAAAAAAAAAAAAAAAAAAAAAAAAAAAAAAAATCAATGAATGGTTTGGCTAGTCTCCATATTCAAAAAACTTTTAATCCAATCTAATAAATTAAAAATTCCACCCTATTTTCACAAAAGATTTGACTTAGTAATAATTTCAAATCAAGTCCTCAAGAGAATCCATGATTTTAGTTCAATACTAGAGGCCCCCTGTACTAGGGGAGTCCCTCAGCCTGACCTGTGCCCTCTCGCAATTTGGGGACCCCCTGGGGGATGTGGGACTACCCAGGTCAGCCCAATCCCCACAGATCTGAGCCGAAACCAGCAGTCTGATATATCCCAAGGGAAGTAGCAATGTGTGAAGCAGCAGGCAGCTGGAGAGGAGCCCTGATCTGGGCAGGTGCCACACCCAGAGAGGCTCACATCGCCACAGCTGGGCTCACCAGCAGTTAGCCGGCTTCTGAATGAGCTGCACACCCACTGTGGGAGCGCAGTGACCATCAAGGGGCAGCTCCAGCATTGAGTGTCTGCCCCCTGGTGGTCAGTGCACATCATAGCAACCAGTCAACAGGTCCATCGGTCTTAATGGTCACTTAGGCTTTTATATTTTTAGACTGAACTGGGGGATTCCACCATGTAGACCTCATATGAAGTTAAAAATTATTCTTAGCAAGGGCTTTTAAATAGCAGATTTTACCATTTTTTAAATATATTTTATTGATTTTTTGCAGAAAGGAAGGGAGAGGGATAAAGAGCTAGAAACATCGATGAGGGAGAATCACCGATCAGCTGCCTCTTGCACACCCCCTACTGGGGATGTGCCCGCAACCAAGGTACATGCCCTTGACCGGAATCGAACCTGGAACCTTTCAGTCCCCAGGCCGACGCTCTATCCACTGAGCCAAACTGGTTTCAGCAGATTCTACCATTTCTTGTTAAAACAAATAGGCTTGAGATTCTGACTCCCATTTGTTGGCTCTAACTTCCCTGGAGAAACCAGTCACTTCATTAATTAATATGTTCTTTTTCATTTTCTTTGTTTATATGAGGTATTAAACTTGTTTGTTTAAAAAAAAAGGAAGGAAGGAAGGAGGGAGGGAGGGAGGGAGGAAGGGAGGGAGGGAGGGAGGGAGGGCGGGAGGGAGGGAGGGAGGGAGGGAGGAAGGAAGGAAGGAAGGAAGGAAGGAAGGAAGGAAGGAAGGAAGAAAAGAGCCGAAACTGGTTTGGCTCAGTGGATAGAGCATCAGCCTGCAGACTGAAAGGTCCCAGGTTTGATTCCGGTCAAGGGCATGTACCTTGGTTGCGGGCATATCCCCAGTAGGGGGTGTGCAAGAGGCAGCTGATCAGTGATTCTCTCTCATTGATGTTTCGAATTCTCTATCCCTTTCTCTTCCTCTCTGTAAAAAAAATCAATAAAATATATTTAAAAAATAAAGAAAAAGTAAAATTAAAGAAAAGAAAAAATTCCTTTGAATTCCTAATGAAAAAATTCCTAATGAAACTTTAAAGAAATGCAATATCACACTTTTTTATCTTTCATTAAAATTTTCTGTTTAGTTTAGCCCTTTTAATAGACCTTTGGAAATCTGACAAGTCATCTATAGCTAAATAAAAACAAGGTGCCTCCCATTTATGATCACATTTGTAACTGAAAGAAAAGTTAATATTCTTTTGGTCACCATGGAGAAAATATCAAAAATACTGTTTATTTTCACAAAAATTGATATTCTCTCAAAGCACAACCATCTGATTTAAAGAATTACTGACTTGTTATCTTAAACAAGAAATCATATTCAACTTATATTGATGTTTTCTATCTGAAGCATGTCATGCCATATTGTAATTTATCTCATAAATCTACTAAAGTGTGATCAAACCCTATCAGCTCTGATTGGCATAAATTTGAAACAATGAAGCAATCACATCTGTTAAACAGTACTAGCTTGGCTAAACATTTAAAAATTTATACAATAGCACAATTAAATTTTTTCTCCATAAGACCTTCCTGCACTTGATTTCATATTTTCATAACTTTTTTGCCTATACTGAGTTCAGTATAACATAATATATAAAATGAAAGATAAGAAGGTGGAGGGAGTGTGGAAGATAAAGTGATAGAGATGGTATAGGTGTAAACTGAGTACACTCCAAAAAATATTTTAATGAAACTACAAATGAATTACAAGGTCTTAAGATAAGGGAAAATAAGTCAATTTGAATGAAAAAATATAGATCTAATTTTACCCTGTAACTACTCCTGAAAATATGTAAATGTTGAATTTAAATAAAAATACATCAGCATAAAACAATGAATTCAAATTATGATTTATGAAGCAAAAGATTACTGTGCAGCAAAAAATCATCACCTACTTTTTTTGGTGCAAAATCTCTAATTTTTGAAACTTATAAAAATATTATAATGGTGTGTATAGAATATGAGAAAAATTCAATATCCCAAAAGTATTTCTATGTAATTTTAAGAGCATTAAGTAAACTCAAGCATAAAAATGACTAGTTCCTATGGATACTGAACCTGTGAGTTAAAATGAGTGGTCAATATTAAAAATAAAATTAGAATATTGTTATGTAACTTTCCCAAGTTATTGATCATTATTGCTTTATACACATTATGTCTAAAATATAACTTAAGAATATGTAAACATTCTACTATGATTACTATAATAGCTAAATTACTAATAATCCCATCAAGGTTATTTATTAATAATTAATCATATACAATTTTAAAATATTTCAAATTTTACTAAACTTTATACCTGCCACTCATTATGTGTATACATCTTCTTAAGAGAAGAAACTTTCACAAAAGTGAGAACTTCTTCAATTTCCTTCATTTTAACCAGGGACCTATATGCACTCAAAACACATTTTGCTGTTTGATTTATTTTAAGATGTCTGAAAACATGAGTCATGAGTCAAATAGTTTAAAATGAAATAATTTTATTTCTTATCACTAAGTTAAAATTAATGAAATAAAATATATGATCAAAGGAAAACTTCCCAGAAAGAGAAAACAGGTAATTCTGGTAGTAAAACAAACTCAAAAGAATGACAGACATTTTACAAAATCTGTGCTAATTTGGATGTTTTCCTGTCTGTGGATATGCCAAGTTTTCCAAAAATAAATATATCCTGTTTCCTTACAATTTTCAATTTTTATTACTTGGAATTATTGCAATGCTATGCTAACCAAAGAAGGCAAGACTTTTTCTATAATTTGTTGTACTATCCTTACTATATAAAACTACTCACTAGTTATCTTTTTTAATATCTTATAGCTTAATTCCTAATTAAATGTATTTAAAAAGATGCTCCTTTGTATTGAAACTCATGAATTTAGTTTCAATATAAATACATTTATTTGATTACCATAAAATAATAACAGCATTTACATTTTATTAAAAGTCTCCATTAAGTTTTATTTTTATCTACTATAAAATATTAATTAACAATAATTAAAATAAGAAAATTTATAAACTTTTGAAAAAACTGTACTATTGCTACCTATTATCAACCTCATTTCCATATTCTATTTATGTTTTCATTCAAGAAAAACTAACAAACAAAAGGAAGAAAACAATGCAATATAACATCCCCAAATTGATGTATACTTGCTTTCCGAATGAAAGGGTCCTTTGAAGATGAGGTAAAAGAAGGAATAAATTCCATTGCAAGACACAAAATTGTAAAATTTCAGATATAAAGATTCTAAACATTCCAGAATGATAAAAACAGGTCACACACAGCAAAAACAATGTGTGTGTTGGGGGCGGGGGAGAAAATAGGCAATGGACTTCTTGGTAGCAACACTAAATATTGTGAATGAAAGCCTTCAAAATTCTAAAAGAAAATGATCTGCAACCTAGAATTTTATATCTAACCAAATTATTAATCAAGTCAGAGTAAAATAAGGTGTGCTTTTTAAGTTTCCACATAATGAGGGGTTCGACCCAGAAAAAAGACAATGAGGTGAGATCCAACAGATAAGAACACAGCAAAGCTATCCAACCTCTAAGGATATCAAATCTTTGATTTTCTTCTAGATCACACTAACACATCACAGCACAACTCTGAAAATGGCAGTAGCACCTAGAAAAGTGTAACCATCCTATATAATAAAAGGCTAATATGCAGATCGACCAAATGGCAGAACAACTGGTCACTTTGATGCACACTGACCACCAGGGGGCAGACGTTCAATGCAAGGGCTGCCCCCTGGAGGTCAGTGCACTCCCACAGGGGGAGCACCACTCAGCCAGAAGCTGGGCTCACAGCTGGCAAGTGCAGTGGCAGTGGCAGAAGTCTCTTGCACTGTATGTGCACGCCCGCACATGGTATTTTGTGGAAGAGCCACTCTCAAGGGGCCAAAGAGCCATGTGGCTCACAAGCCACAGTTTGCTGACCACTGGTCTAGGCTAAGGTGCTTGTCAGATTGGAGGAAACACCCATGACAATGGCTGTTAGTCCACAGATGATAATCACTACTCACTACATTGAATCAATATCAAATGACTGTCAAACTGTAATACATTCACTTCTAAAGTTATGATTACATGAATTATAGACAGCATCACATTGAAGATAAATAAAACCATGTATTTATAAAAAAAAATGCACAGATACATGTTTTCACTCAAAATATAGTTAAATTTGGTTATTTTTATTTAGGTTTCATTTAAGAAACCAATAACAAAACATAACAATATTGTTTCCATTTAAAAAAAAAAAATAGCCAAAACCAGTTTGGCTCAGTGGTAGAGCTTCGGTCTGCAGACTGAAAGGTCCCAGGTTCGATTCCTATCAAGGGCAGGTACATTGGTTGCAGGCACATCCCCGGTGGGGGTTGTGCAGGAGGCAGCTGGTCGATGTTTCTCTCTCATCGATATTTCTAGTTTTCTATCCTTCTCCCTTCTCTCTGTAAAAAATCAATAAAATATATATATTTTTAAAAAGAATAATTAAGGGATAAGAGCAACAGCTCAAAATGCTTGTCAATAATTAAATCAGTTACCAATTTCAAAGTTTACTACTCAAAAAAAATGGGCTAGTTATTTTTAGTTTTCAAATTTTAAGTGAAAAATTTTGCCACTCTATTTGGGTACTTAGAAACAAAATAAAATATCACCTTTCAACTCTGGTATTATGCATACTTCATATACAGTTATTTTTTATATATCAATGAAATCAGAAGTCTTATTGCAAGAAGCATGCAATGGGGAAAACAATAGAAAAAAAGAAATGCTTTCAGCAGTTATACAAAGAACTGTAACTTACCAATTTTATCCTCTTCCAAACATCCTTATCTGGTCTATATTTTTCAGTATTGTGTCCAGAGGATGACTTATAGGGATCTGATAATCACTTTGTAACATATGTATTTTATCTTTTTTTATTTAAAAAATTAATGTTGACATTATTCCCTTTTCCCCATAAGTTTTTTTTAATAAAAAACTTTCCTATATATGATCTACTCAATATTCCAACTTTTATCTACCAAATTAAAAATAGAATCTGATTAATAGATTATATACTGTATGTGCAGGCATGCAATGCTTATATAATTTCATTTGTGTGATTTCATATTCTGTTTTTATTGATGATGGCATATTATCAGTATTTATTGTTTGAATAAACAATAGCAACACCATGGTGGTCAAAGCTAAGACATGGCATTTAGGCAGTATAGTACTCAGTATTATTAAACGCTCTTATGTGTTATTATTATTTTGTAGTTCTCTACAAAATCCTTACAATATAAAAGTCCCTTTTTTATTGTGGAAACTCTAAATTTAATAAGCTTCTATTTAATTAGTCCTGAATTCAAATACACATTCATGCCAAATATTGCAACCACATGGGAGAGAGGAGGAAAGATATTTGAAACACTTCCATGGGAACAACCTTGGGTTGCTCTCTTAAAATATCAGTACAAGAACCCAAACTACTTCACATGCTATCCACAAAACAGATGAGGTTGGAAAGAAATCTTGCATTTAATGTGACCTTTGGCTGTACTTTTACTTGTCATAATTATGAAGGAGCTACTCTCAGAGCCAACACATAAGCTATGTTATTACTCTTACAACCATTTCATAAAGTGCTTCACACTATGACAAACTCCAGGCAGAATATATGGAAATTCTTATTTTAGTTACTAAGCATAATGGGTCTTTCTGAACAAAAACAGTTCTGACATTATACATATGAGTAAGAATGATTGCATGAGAATTTTTCTTTTTAATGTACATCCAAGTACAAATATGTCCATGCGGTTATCTAGTTCAACTTAACAAATCCTCTATAATCAAAATACAAATTAACTAAAAATTTAAATTTAACAATCTAATTATGACTTTAATAATGCAATATGCCATGTTAGATAAATACATGTCAAGAGGGAAATAAAAACTACACACATACACATACACACAACCAAAAAGCCTTTAAGCAACTCTTTTCTAGATATTCTTATTTTCAAGGGATAAGGGATAAGAATTTCAAGAAGGAGAAAGAACTGTTTTCAAAAATGTTTTGGCAAAACTGTCAAATTACCAAAATATACAACATGGTTTTTGAAAGGAAAATTGAAAAAAAAAAAAGACCACTAGTTGAACCAACATAAAATTATAAATTCTGATGGTATAGCAAATAGAATTAATTTTCAGTACAATGTCAAATATGCCATAAATTATAATATTTACAAAATAAATAAACAAAAACAGATCCAGAGATAGAGAAGCATCTATCAGACCATCAAACCTCAAAGGGAAGGTAAGGGTGGATGTGGTAAAGGGGAGAGATCAACCAAAGAACTTGTATGCATGTATATAAGCCTAACCAATGAACACAGACAAGTGGAGGATGGAGGGGCAATGGAGGTATAAGGACACATATGTCATAACTTAATAAATAAAGAAATTTTTTTTAAATTACCCCTAAAGTACTTGGACTCGAATGAGAGTGACAATAAAGAACTTGGAAATGGAAAAAAAGATAAAAATAAAAAATAAAATAAATTAAAAAAACAAAACAAGCACAAATAATCTGTGTGATAGGAAGAAAATCTCTATAGAAGAAGGAAATCTCTATAGCGTTATCTACTATATTATAACTAACTCAGCCATACTTAACTTTTTCTTCCCAATAGTAATACCTTTCTAGTTTTATATTGAAAATAAGTTCCAAAAGCTATAAAACATCAAACATCTATCTATATAAAAGGCTAAGTGCCCCTCCCACTATCCAGCCAGTCGCTATGACACACACTGACCACCAGGGGGCAGACACTCAATGCAGGAGGTGCCATGATGCACGCAGGCCATTATACAGAAATGGCAATGCAGCCCATAGCCCAGCCAGCCTACAAACGGTGGCTGTGGGCGCTGGGTAATGACATCATGTTTTTATTCACATTCTGAAGCCAAAATTGTCGACAATATTCGTCTGAAGACCAACTATTGCCACAACATACCTCTGAAGCCAAAAGAAAGTGACATCATTGACAGAGTATGCCTGCAGAACAGTCATCAACAAGTACTACAAATACTGGTTAGAACTGCCTTCATAGCGAAAATTAGGTAAATGAGGATGAAATTATTGAACACAGTTGTGGTGGAATGACAGTTACGTGTCAATTTTGCCTATCCTTAAATTTCTCCAATGAAAAACCATCTGATGGGAAATTTACTCGATGTTGTAGCAAAGGCAAAGTTTGTCCAAATGATATAAATTTTCCAGAATACCCAACGTATTTTTTAAAAATAATGATAAATGAAGATTCTGGCAGTAAAAATTTCATGAAAAATATTCATAGTTATATCATGTTGTTATTGTTTATTTGTTAATCAATTTATATAATATTTTCATGTACATATTACTAAGTTTGTTTCATCTCTGACACTATTATTGAAAAAAGGTGAATAGCGATATTAAAATATTTCTTCTAATTTCCTTTCAAAGTGCATGAATTCGTGCAACAGGCCACCAATGTTTTATAAAAGTCATAGCCACAAACTGCCTTGATTGTCTAACAAAAACACATAAATAGTGGTCATAATTGGAGTTAGTTTTATTATTAAAGAAAACATTTGCATAGAAATAGCATATGAATTAAGATTCCTCTTAAATCTATATATATATAAGCCCAGTGACCGTTAGAGAGGAATGACTGCTCAAGCACAACAACTGGTTGCTATGGCTCGCACTGACCACCAGAAGACAGATGCTCAACACAGGAACTTCCCCCTGGTGCTCAGTGCGCTCCCTCAGCAGGAGCACTGCTCAGCCAGAAGCCGGACTTACAGCTGGCAAGCACAGTAGTGGTGACAAGAGCCTCGGCTGCCTCCACAGCAGCACTAAGGAGCAACGAGCCAAGCAGTAAGGAGCAAGCTGCAAGCGGTTAGGAGCAAGGGATCGGAAATCCCCCGAGGGGTCCCAGATTGTGAGAGGGCGCAGGCCAGGCTGAGGGACCTCTCCCTTGCACAGATTTTGTTCATCAGGCATATATATATATATATATATATATATATATATATATATATATATATATATATATATTATAAGATTATTGGGAATTATTCAATAGAAATTTGAGATATTACTAGGGTGACCAATTTTGCTAAGAAGATCCCAGTTTATACCTATTATCCTGTCATATTATAGTACACCCTTTCAATCTCAAAACTGTCCTAGATAGCTTGGTAAAGTATTGTACATGTTCACCCTAGCTATTACAGTATTTCATGTTACCTAAATCATGGGTTTGGAGGATTTTCTAATGTAAGATTAATTATTTACTTGAAAGCTCTAACTTAAAACTTTCATTCAGATGCAGTTACTGCCTATGGCACTTAAACAATATAACCTGAATTCTGCTGCTATCCAACTCTTAATCTGTTTTCTGATATCCTTGTGTGCTTCAGACCCAGGATGGAGGCTTCCGTTTATCAGCAGATAGCAAGATCCTTTTCCCTTAGCCTCACACCAATTTCATGATTTTCCTTACTCTCTGAGGCTCCCCAAAATCTTTTAAATGACTACATTTAAGTGTTTAAAATTACAATTGGTTACTTTCTTGTCCTTATGCACATATTTAAATACTTAACTGTGTATTAAACACTACACTTATAGTTAATATAGTTAATAATTATTTCTCAGATCATTTCTATAAAAGCTTAGGCATCAGACACTGAGTCATTCTTTTTAAAAATATGCATATATCTAACCCTGATAATACCATTATTTTTATAAGAAAATCAGATTTGAACTAACAGAACCCTGTAAATGACCATGGGCTTAAAAGAAAATTGCTGATCTGAGTGTTAGACATCAACCAGGCAAACATATATTCTCCCTGTGGCACAAATTCTGCAGGATACAATTCTGGTCCACTACACAGGATTACAAGAAGAATCAATTCATAAAATTCAAAAAGCTCAAGTATTACCTAGTGTTTAGAAAAGATGACTAAGTGTTATGTGAAGTAAAAACAGCAAGTTAAGCTATCAGAAATAAGTAAAAAAATAAAATAAAACAACTCTGGTGAAAAACTATTTTATACCAATTACATATACAAAACTGTCATGGCCTAAGAGAGACTCTTGAGAGTCAGACTAAATGAGTCCTGATCCCAGCACAATCACTTACTATCAGCTTCTGTAAGCATTGCTAAATCTGTTTCCTTATGAGTAGAATGAAGATAATAACTGTATTTATCTTACTATGAAGAGTAACAATCCATTCAAAGATAGGAGTACTGTACTTGCACATAGTAAGTGTTTAATAAATGCTAGTTATTATTACAATGACCTCCATTAATGTCTCTTTCCAAAAATAAGTCCTAAAATTTTATTTTGATGTCAGGAGAAATTTCACATGTGTGTGCATATGTGTGTGTGCACATATGTGTATTTCCCAATGAGAGATCACTGAGATGACACAGGCAATAGTCCACAAATACTTGTTAATAGTGTGAGCTAGGTATATGATCATGACAACTAATATAGTTCTTATTTAACACTGGAAAAGGAAGCTTTTTTCTTCTAAAGAAGTCCACACTGGCATACTGAAGCGGCTTTTAAAATAAAATTCCATATCTAACAGTATTTGTGGTTGTTCATCTCCAGAACAGAAAAGTAATTGATATGTACAATTACACATATGTTTAAACCCATGTATGCAAATGAAACCGCTTCCTTTATGGCAAGTACATGAAGATACTAAAGCGATATTCTAATTAAACATTCATATATTCAATATTTCAAAATAAGAAATTTGGATATAAATATGCATAATTTACAATTCTACAATGCAACCTGTCTACAGAGGCCATTTTCACTATATTTCAACAGATCATAACAAGTAATGCACAATACCACTTCTCTCTGAAATGTTAAAAAATGTACAGTAGGTAGTAATTCCCTGTAAGCAAAGACCAAGTCCACGTTGTGCACATGACACCCTTTTATGCCAACAATTACTTATCCTATTCATTAAACCTATTCAACAAGCGAGCCCCAATGACTACACTATCTTATGATAGAGTCAGAAGATATACCTTATTTGGATAAAAATAGAAACTTTACATAAGAGAATCGTTATCTAAAGTCCAAGATACTATAGCTTGCGTTTATAAAGACCCTTGACCATTTTAGTTCATTAAAATAAAATAGCTTGGAACTTTCCATAAGAGAGATGATATGAAATAAATGTCACTATGACCGATATGAAATCTATATAAACATCAAGATGTTTTTCAAATACACATTTAATGGGGATTTAAAAAACAAAGGCAACATCAGTTAAATTTATATCTCAGGGATCCAAATCTAAGTTGGACTTCATTTCTCTTAACTTTCCTAAAATATTCCAGGTGGTAAAATAGATTTGCCACTGAAATAAAATAACTAGGACTCCATTATTTATTCTAAAGCAAGTAAGAAATACAGCCTGTCTTTTAGAGACAAAAAGGATAATGTGGACTGTGGTTTAGATATTTAATTGGTTGAGAGATGACAGGCTATATTATTAATTTGTAAGTGACTCTAGAATGAGTATGCATGCACACACACATGAACATTATATCATTGATAAGCCTAAACAGGTAAATTTGAAGCTAAACAAAGCATAACTAAAAGTTTATCTCTACCATATTTTTTTTTTTTAAATCCATGGACATTGCAATGAATATACTTTTGCCTTGGAGCTAATACTTTAATTTTAAAGAACCACAAAGAAAAAAATCAAAACTAGTCAGTAACAATGCAGCGTCTAAAAGCAATAAACTCAAAATTAAGTTATAAATAATTTAAAGCATGTCATGAAGATGTATTAATAATTCATCAGATAAATAATTTACTAAATAATCAAATAAATAAATAATGAAATACATAAATAAATCAGCAAATAAATAATTCTGCAAAATAACCTAAACAATAACTCACCCAAACAAATCACAAACCTACAAAACTACAATGATTTTCTGAATTCTGATAGTTTTAAATAAGCAAATGTACACAAACTAGATCAACCCTTGTTAGAATTAGAAGTATTTTTCAATGCTATTGGTAAAATTCTCATCTCAATACATAAGAGCATATTTTCAATTTCTAAAAGACTGCATAGGATTGTGTCTTATAAATTATTAACATAATTATAATATATCCTCTTCTATATTTTACATATAATATCTTTGCCTAACATATTTCCCCCAAAACAACTGAATACTTAAAATATTCTTAACTTAGAGACTTTTTTTCCAAAGCAATACTTACAGTATAATAGTGCTACAGCTTTTGATAATTTTCCTATCAGAAAAGTCTTCTTCAACCACAAAGTCTTCCTTCACCACGTCTTTGGAAATTTTCTGCAAAGGTAGAACAGTAAAGATAACTTTAATTATTACAGACGGCATTTCACTCACTAGGGAACAATTTATCTATATATATAAAGAGGTAATATGCTAACTGGTCCTAAAGATGTCCCAATCACGACCAGTCAAAGGTGCATACCCACAGGAGCTGATGGGCGGGGACACAGGTGGGGACTTGAGCCACAGGGACATGAGGCTGAAGCGGGGGCATCAGGACAAGCCATCATGGCCCCACCCCTGGTGGGAGTGCATGCAGGCCCATGGGGGCGCCGGGCCTAAAGGGGAGCATCAGGATGGGGGGGGGGAGGGGCCCTCGGCGGAGAGCTCTCAGCACTCCTGCTCCGGGGTCCGAAGGTGGGGAGAGGAAGGAAGAGCACATAGGCAGTTAGGGGGTTTAGACCAGAAGGGGGTGCAGATAGGAAGATAGAGGGATCAGGCCAGGAAGGGAGAGCAGATAGCAATTAGGGAGATCAGACAAGGAGGGGAGAGCAGTTAGGGCCATCAGGTCAGTAGGTGAGCAGTTATGGGCATCAGACAGGCAGGAGAGCAGTTGTGGGCATCAGGCAGGCAGGCAAGCAGGTGAGTGCTTAGAGGGATCCAGGTTGGAGAGGATGCAGGCCAAGCTTAGGGACCACCCCCTTGGCCCCACCCTGTGCATGAATTTCATGCACTGGGCCACTAGTATATATATAAAAGCCAATCGACTGGAATGACATGCACTGCGGCCAGCCAACCAGCCCAATCAGGTGTGGGGGTCAGGCCTGCCAGCAAACCTCCTTCGGCCCCTTCCCCCAGCCAGCCCAGCCCTGATCACCCGGATCAAGACTGGGCTGGCTGAAGCCCACCCATTCATGAATTCCTGAACAGGGCCTCTAGTGTTTTTTAATTCTACAAAGTAGCAATGGAATGTGGACATTATTAGTTGAAAACTATGTCATTTGTATAAGTCTTTAATGAACCAAGTACAAGCCGACAGAGGCCAGCTCCCTCTTTTAGAACTGACACACAAGCTGTTAAAATTGGCAGGATTTCAGACATGAAGACAAAAACTTCAATAGAAAAAGTGACTGGCTGACATCTAATGCTATCCTCAATGTGAGAAGCTCAAAGTTCTTGAAAAAACACATGAGATCATTTAACTATTATAATTTGAATGTAGAGACAATATAATTAGACTACCACAGAGTCAAAAACAAAATTGACCTCATACATCAGTCTTCATTGAACATTTATTTAAAGTTTTTAACCATCTACAGTGTAGTACTCTGGAAATCCATAAACTTTAGATTTCAAACTATCTATGATTAGTTTCCCCACAGAAAATAAGAACTTTGTAATGAGTTTTTGACACATTTAAAAGAATAAATCCAAACAATGTAGCACACTTGAAGAGAAGGAAACTAAAATTAATCAAAGTATTTTATATAATTTATCTCAATAAATTGTCAAAACAACCTTTTAGGTTGAGTAATATTTTACCTTTTTCAAAGTCAAAAAAACTGGGACTCAAAAAGATCCCCAGTGGCAGGGAAGATTCTAACTTTGCCTACACCAATTCCTTGTGAAAGTTTGCTCAACTACAGACCTTTATTTTGAACCCAACCTACAAAATGCACCAAATCCTAGAGAATTCTCACCCTCCACCTCCAGGGAAGTTGGCAATGTCTGAAGACACTTTTGGTTGTCATAACTGGGGAATGTTATCAGTATCTAGTAGATAGAGATAATGTGTACTGACCACCAGGGGGCAGATGCTCCAACTGGTAGATTACTGCTGGGATCTGGCTGATAGGGACTAAGCAAGATGGGCCAGACACACCTTGGAGCCCTCCTGAGGTCCCCTCCACAGCTGGCCAACCTCCTGCATTTCTCCCCAGCCCTGATCATGCACCAGTGGAGTCCCTCGGCCTGGCCTGCACTCTATCACAATCCAGGACCCCTCAGGAGATATCAGAGAGCCGGGTTTGGCCCGATCCCGGGGCCCAGACCAAGGGACCTCACTAGTGCACCTGGCCTCTAGTCTATATAATGAAAGCCTAAGCAATCATTACAGCAGAACAACCAGAACAACCAGTTGCTATGATGCGCAATGACCACTAAGGGGCATATGCTCAACGCAGGAGCTTCCCCCTGGGGGTCAGTGCTTTCCCACTCCCACGGGGGAGGGCTGCTCTGCGAGAATCCACGCTCGCAGCTGGCGTGCCACAGAGGCAGAGCCTCTCCTGCCTCCATGTCAATGCTAAAGGAGCAGTGAGCCAAATGATAGGAAGCAAGCAGGTGGGTGGTAAGGAATGAGGGGTCATGGGTTGCGAGAGGGCACAGGCTGGGCTGAGGGCCCCACCGCCAGTACACGAATTTTGTGCACTGGGCCTCTAGTAATAATATAAGAGAGTAAGAAACAAAAGGAGAGAATTTCTCCCATGTAACTGTCCCGAGGTAGACAATGAAAGGCTGGTGTGGCAGCTCCAATATCAGGAGCCAAAGTTCCTTCCAATCTTTTGTTCTGCCACATACTATTCTACTCAAAGTGGCTCGTATTCCAATAAGGCCATGAGAACTCTAGCTAACATATCCGTATTGCAGGCAGCAGAAAAAGAAGGGGAAAGAAAAGAGCACCCTGCTCTCTTCTATCTCTTACATTTCAAGATGCAGAGTATAAACCACAATGCGGTGTTTTGGCCACACTTAACCACTTTGAAAGACAGGAACTGTAGTCTCTTAACATCAGTAATAATGCCCAGACACAGAAGCAGGGTTCTTTTTGCTAAGGAAGACGAGGAGAATAAATTTTTCGGGGCAAAATATAAGAGGCTACAACTCTTCAGGGGAAATGTACTCAAAATTTTTCAAGTCAATAATATGTATACTAGAGGCCCAGTGCGCAAAATTCATGCATGCAGAATTCATGAATTCAGCCTAGAATGCACCCTCTCCAATATGGGACGCCTCAAGGGATGTCGGACTGCCCGTTTAGGCCTGATTCCAGTAGAATCGAGCATAAATGGGCAGTCCGACATCCCTCTCACAATCCAGGACTGATGGTCCCCAACTGCTTGCCTGCCTGCCTTCCGGATCACCCCCTAACCACTTCCCTGACAGCCTGATTGATGCCCAACTGCTCCCCTGCCAGCCTGATTGCCCCTAACTGCCGTACTCTGCAAGCCTGGTCACCTCTAACTGTCCTCCCCTGCAGGCTTGATCACCCCCAACTGCCCTCCCCTGCTAGCCTGATTGCCCACAACTGCCCTCCCTTGCAGGCCTGGTCCCTTCCCACCTGCCCTCCCCTGCTGGCCATCTTGTGTCCAAATGGGGGCAGGATCTTTGACCACATGGGGACAGCCATCTTGTGTGTTGGAGTGATGGTCAATCTGCATATTACTCTTTTATTAGGTAAAATAGAGACCTGGTGCACGGGTGGGGGCCAGCTGGTTTGCCCTGAAGGGTGTCCCAGACAGGGTGAGGGTTCTCTTGGGGTCATGGGGTGGCCTGGACGAGGGACCTGTGGTGGTTTACAGGCCAGCCACCCCCACCCCCACCCCCGGTGACCCAAGCTGAGGCCCTGGCATCTGGGGTTTATTTATCTTTTGTAATTGAAACTCTGTACCCTTGAGCAGAGCCAAGCCTCCTTCTTGCTCTGTGGCTGCAACCATTTTTGTTGGGATTTATTTATCTTCTATAATTGAAACTTTGTAGCCTTAAGCATAGGCCAAGGCAGGCCAGGGATGCAGAGCTTGGCTTCCTCCATCACTTGGGGTAACTCAAGCCTCCTGCTCTCTCCAGCTCCATGGCTGCCGCCATTTTTGTTGGGATTTATTTATCTTCTATAATTGAAACTTTGTAGCCTTGAGTGGAGGCATGGGCCGGATAGGGTGTGCAGGAAGCCTGGCTTCCTTCATTGCTGGAGAAACCCAAGCCTCCTGCTCTCTCTGTGGCCGTAGCCATCTTGATTGCATGCTCACTTCTGATTGGCCGGTGGGCATGGCTTGTGAGTAGAGTGAAGTGATGGCTAGTTTGTATATTATTCTTTTATTATATAGTATGTACATACATGTATGTATTTATATTTGTGTGTAACACATATATGAAAGCAAAACCTAAATATTTAACAATATGCTTAAATAAATTTGGGGATATACTCAGAATAGAATGCCTTGTAGTCACTTAATAAAATTTTCAAGAATTTTACTAATAAAAGGAAGTATTCTTAACATTAAATGAAAAGGCCAGCCATAGAACATTTCATATAAAAATAACCCATTTTATATAAAAGTACACACATACACACACACACACATCTATATACCTACAGAATATATTTATGTATACATCATTTTTATATCCAGAGAGAAAGACTAAGACCACCTAAAAATCAAGAGAATAGAATTGACCTAAGTGAAAACAGTGGTTTAGGCTTTGGGATCTGTAACTAACTTTCACTTTCCCTATACTTTTCATTACTTTCTACTTTCTTTATAATGAACATATATTGAACTTATGATTATTTTTCATGAAAATTTGGCCTAGAGGAGCAGCACCTTATAAAAAGTAGTTAAATTCAAGTTTCAATTTATATTAATACTTGGAATTTGCTGATAATTTTTTAAAGATGAAGGAAAATCTATATCTGAGTTATATCTTTCCCAACTGGCACAAAAAAATACATGTTTCTTTTTAGTTGGTAAGAAAAACTAACCTCTCTATTCGGAACTTCTTTTAAACTTACTAATATTCACATATCACATCTGTCAGTTTTATACAAGTCACTCCTAACCAGATGCTACATCCATCATTCCTAACAATTCACCTCAATATATTACTTTTCTCATCTCACCCGGTAGAACTAATCATTCCTACTTAATGCTTCTATAAATCCTTCCATTTTCTCTATTTTTCAGTCTATTTTTTATTTCTACTCTTCTGCACATTTTTCTGTTTACTTATATAATGGATACATCTAACAGAAATTAGATCCCTCTTATCTTTATGACTATCGTATGCTATCTTAAGTTTCCCATTATTATTGGGTATACATACCATTATTACATTGGTATTAACTCTATTATCTGCAAGTCTCATGATTATTAGTAGAATGTTAGAATTTAGAATGCCTCAAAGTTCTCCACATTTTCTAGAATGATTCCATTTTTCAAACTCCCATTACTACCACATAAAAGTGGATAAATAAGGAAAAGAGCAAGAAACTGATGCATTTGAAACTACTAACAAGTATATACGGTTGACCAAAAATAGCAAATAAACAAAAAAGTAAAATGCATCTAGATCTTGGAAAAATCAGACATGTGCACGTGCGACACACAAACACTCACACAGGGCAGAGAGTGAAGAAAGAAATGCACAAGCAAATGTAGTAAGTGGAAAATGAACAATCCGGACAGTGTGTCACTGAAAATGCAGAAGGTAAAGCTACAGGCATAGATAATCAAACAAGGATCTTCAATGGAGACCAAATTCATACAGTTCTAAAACAGTTCTCAATCATGGAAGATATTGCTCCCCATGCCCCCAAAAAAGGATGTGTAGCAATGTCTGGTGTTGCAAATGGAAAATACTATTGTATTTGCATCTAGTGGGTAGAGGACAAGGATGCTGCTAACATCCTACAATGCATAGGACAGCCTCCCAACAAAAATGAATTACTCAGCTCAAAATGTCAATGGTGCTAGAAAGGAACTGTTGGGAGTCCACAAAAGAGGCAACACTTAAACCAGGATGAAATGGCATGAGTGAAAGAATGGTGGCTACAATATAAGTGTAATAAATCATAACAGGGTTAGTGAAAGAATAGCAGGAAATACGGCTAATAAAGATAACTGGGTGCATAGTGTGATGGGTTTACACTAGACATCGGATAGAACAAAGAGAGAAAGAAAAATAGTTTGTTACAATAACAAATATAACAGAACTGAGGCACAAAATAACAACATATTTGCTAAAACTGACTGTACAGATATGTAGATGGAAACACTGATTTCCAGAAGTTAGATACAATTTTTAAATTTTACTGTTAGATACAATTTTTAAATTTTTGTGGGAAAAATCTGCTTTAATGAATTGCTTAGATAACAAGAAAGTACAGTCTCCTCATAAGCTATTAAAAAAACAAAGTAGAACAAGCAAACCCAGAAACCAAATTTTGTCCTGAGAGTATGTGCCTAACACCGGCAGAACTGGGCTTACCTTTTGATGGCTACACAAGACTCAGGAAATAGACTCTAAAAAGTCTACCAAAAGGAAACACACCTACATCACATTAACAGTGAAAAAGTGCCAAAAACATCTTTTTCCTATTACCTGTTTATAATCATACTTACCCCTCATCCCCACCACTCCTAACCCCTCGCATACTCTAATCTTGTGATCCATCTTTACGATTTTGTGTTTTCAGGAATGTTTCATCAATTATTTTGACACTTAATCACAAAGGGAAACACCATCACAAAGGTTCTTATATTAAATTTACACTATTTATATAATCCAATAAATCTCCTATGAATATGTCATTTAAAGTGCTCTTAAACTGTTAGTGCCACAGGTATCTGTGGAAAGCATAAGCAAACTCTTTGTGAAATAAAATAATTTCAATCCAGACCTCAAAATGTCCAACAACTTTCAAAAAAAACTCATCTAAAAAGGAAAAACAAAGTCAGGATATCATATACAATGAATGACAGCCAATACAAACATGAGACAAATTAGACTGCAGATTCCTCAATTATTGGAAAGATTGTACAATAAGGATGTTTTGAGCAATAGAAACGCTTAAAATATACATACATGTATGAATTAAATAAAACTTCAAAAAATAAAAAACACTGGTAAAATGTTCAATTCAGTGTAAAAGTTAAACTGTAGAATCAATATAAAGAATTAGTAGATGGAAAGAAAGACACTTAAAATTTATCCAAAATGCAGTTAAGAGAGACAAAGAAAACGTAAAAGCAGTTAGCAGATACAAAAAAAATAGAATGAGGAGGTCTAACAAAATACTGCTGAAACTATCTGAAATGAAGAACTTTTTTTTTAAATTGTCAATCCACTGCAGAAAAAAAATCTGTAAAATGTATAAAAGTGAATTTCTTTTTTTATAAACCATGTCCTTAGATATCATGGTAATAATATAAAGTTGCTACAAAAGGTTTCTAAATGCTTGCTTTGAATTTCTGTCCTTAACTCATTACAGACCAATAAAGTCAGTTTGCAGATCAGCACTAATCTTTGACTAGCAATGATCTAAAATACAAATAGATCAGCATTAGAAAAGAATGTTTAAAAGACTGTATAGGTAATATTTGAATAGATAATAGCTGAAAAATTTCCTAACTAATAGAAGGTACAGATAGACAGTCTAACAAGCAAGAAAACATCCACAACGATTGCAACACAATCCCAGATCAGCATTTTCTGTCATTTTAGAACTTGAACTGGATGTACTGTAAATAAATAACATACAGCCAAGTGGACTTAGTATAGAAAGTTAGTAGAGAAGCTTCAAGAGCTAATGATTTCCACTCCCAGTGGGTTGGAAACACTGTTCAGACAACCAAAATTGTGTTTGGTTTATTAAATTAGTTATTTTCTAATGTGTAACTTTGTAAATCAAAAAATTACAATTTTGTATTAGTAGAGGCTGAATATATTTTGAGTTATAGTGAAATGAATCAGATTTCAAATTCCATTAACTGTCCTTTCAGTGTGTGGTAAGCTATGTAACACTTCAGCATACTTTACCTAACAACTCTTCTAAGCCAGTGATTTTCAACCTTTTTCATCTCATGGCACACATAAATTACTAAAATTCTGTGGCACGCCAAAAAGTTAAGATGTTTTTTGCCAATCTAAAAAAAAAAAAAAAAAAAAAAGGTATCATTCACACCAGACTGTTGTATGGGCTGATGTCATTTTTTTATTTGACAATCTAAGGGAAAAGAGGCCAGAGCCCCTGACTAAATAGTTAGATATTGCACGTTTTAAAAATCCCCGTGGCACATTGGTTGAAAATAGCTACTCTAAAAGCAGAACAAGTTCTTTTATTTCTAAATGCAGTTCATTTAAAAGACCATGTTCAGATATCTAGCGAAAGTGAAGGTATATTCAAACCTACTTGGCAAAACAAATTATGGCATTACAATAACTTTATGGGATACAGGTTTTACAACAGAACAAATATAAATATGGCTAAAAGCTTGGAAAATGAAAGAGCATGGTGAACAACATCAGAAAATGTACCAAAAAAATATGTAAACTGAATTTAACAATATAAAAAGATATCCAAACTCTAATCCACTATTGCTTCTTAGCATCATATCCCATGCCTATCATATGATGTTGAAAGGACAATCACTAGGCATACATAGCAAATAAACTAGATGAAATGATCATTTAACCTACTTAAAGCAGTGTTGCCAAATTCAAACGATTTACTAATATTTAGAAAGTTTTACTTGCTCATTCAATCTTCATAAGATGCACATGTTGCTACTTCTAAGGATATGGAAAAGGAATCTACATATAGGAGGGGGAAAAACTGGGCTGAGCAATTTAAACTTCCATCAACTAAAAATAAATAACAGCTGAGCAAGGCAAAAATTGACATACATAGGTAACCATGAAGAATCAAAAGTTCAAGCCATTTTTAAAAGCTCAGGGGGTAACATCCTTAAATAAGAGAAATTCTTCTCCAAACTACTCCATAGCTACATTGATTCAAAGTTAATGCCTGAGCAGATAAAAAACACAAAACATCTTAACTTGGTGGCTTAAAATAAAGATGGATATAAGCTGGAAATTTATGGTTAAATTTGAAGTGGGGATGGTGGGGGAGACATTATTTTAGCCAGATAGATAATCTAACTATGAGAACATGAGGCCTTATAATTTAAAATTGGACAGCCCACATCAAGTTTAATTAACCACTCATTCCAATAGGCTTCCTTTTGAGTTTTTACCCAAAGTTATAATCATATTTGTATGTATTCTTCTTAGCTGCTGCAATTGTTCTTTGTGGAGAGAAAAATGCAGGCTTTAAAAAGATGCTTACATATTTATATTTCAAGATCCAAGGGGGAAAAAAGATACTTACATATATACACACATATTCATATATAGAGAAGGTTCCCATAATTGTAACTTTTAACTGGTACTTAGTGATTTCTACTTAAAACATGAAAGTGAATAAACAAGTGTTTAAGTAAGATACCAATAACATTAAAAATTAATGTACCTTTAAAATATATTTTAAGTTAAATCAATCTGCAAAGTTTTCTTATTCCATCCATAATTTAAAAAACCAGAGCCAAAATTCTTTATCATGAGCATTTGAAAATGGCTTAAAATTGCAGAGA
Organism: Pipistrellus kuhlii; assembly: GCF_014108245.1. Classification (NCBI taxonomy): domain Eukaryota; kingdom Metazoa; phylum Chordata; class Mammalia; order Chiroptera; family Vespertilionidae; genus Pipistrellus; species Pipistrellus kuhlii. The sequence goes on from NW_023425416.1 coordinate 32,399,505, forward strand.
GAAAAGTCTAGTAATTCACCTCTGTATTTGTCAAAAGGAGTTGAGTTTACTACATTCTAATAACTAAAATCATTGATATCTGAAGATTAACATCTTAAGTTAAAGAGTCATAAGCTTTCCCACAAAAACACCCCTAATAATGCTCCAGGTACACATACAGATTTAAGTCAGGGAATAGAAAACAAAATTGCTAATAGTAATCATTATTATAATTTTCTTTGGCACTGATAATTATTTTTAAATAATTGTATTAATTTGTCCCACTCCATATGATCTCACTAAAATTCAATCTAAAAACAATGTAGCATGATTATATTAGTTCCTCAAGTAACAGTGCTAAAAAGGGTCTTGCACTACTGCTCACACCAGACCTTCAGGCTTTGTTGGAGGAGCACATATTTTACACCTCAAGGAAAACTAATTTAATTAGTTTCTAGGTTTAATCAGCTATTCTTTTCCATCAACACTGAATACACAAAAATCAACTCTACCTTTACACAAACACACATACAGCACTAGTAAGCTGTTACTTTAAAACTTTTTAACATGTATTTCTTGAATAGTTCATCCTTAACATTTATTACATATTGTATCATAGAAAAATAATTGGTAACCATGTTATAGACAACTCTTTTTCAGCAATTAAGGATTAACTCTAGTACTAAATTGCAAATATTAGCAAGAAAATCAAATGGAGATAGAACAGGCCTTGTTCTCACCTAATTAGGAAAATTATCTAAAAAGGTTATATGACATTTCAAATTCCATATAGTTAAGGAGTTGAGCTATTTATAATTATACATTTGAGCTTAAATTATCTTAAATTAAATTGAATTATTCTGAATTTAAATTATCTTTATGAATTTTATAATTGAGCCATTTTTATAATTTGTATAAAATTAAAAAATTATATCTAATCTAAAATTTAAGAACTGCAGTTTTTTCAATAAAGTCATTCATTTTCAGTCACCTTTTGAAATGGATTGACATCTACATATAAAGAGATATAGGTTATTATTTTTGCATTTAACTTCTCTCTAACAAAGGTAAATAAAAATCATTAACTAAAGGTTATTTTTTAAGTTTTTAAATGTAAATTAGTGGGTTTTCTAAACTTTGGGATAATTTCTGATAAATGCATTTTGTTTAAAAATTATAGACTTCTACATAAATATAAATGCAATTTTAATTTATTTAATTTGAGATAATTAAATTCAAAGAAATCATAAGTAGTTATATTAACTTTTAATTACACTGTATTGAGACACTTATTTTTATCTCACTAAGAAAAAAATTATAGGTCATACCTATATCTCTACTTTGTTTTACTGTCAATGTATTTTACCAAAAACAGATCGTTGTGTTCTAAAAAGAATCCATTAGCTATAATACTATATCGATTTTCTCTTTTCAAGAACATTTATAAAAATTTTCACAGTTAAGTGTAACTTATTTAGAAATGTTAGTTAAAACTTAAAAGTACATTTTACAAGTTAAGTTCCTAGAAGCACTTACATATCTAAATTTCCAAAATAGTTATTGAAAAAATTAAGCTACTATATTCAAAGACTTTTACAACCAACAATGAGAAAACCTATGCAACAAAATGTTTAAGTAGGAGAAATATTTCATTTTTCTGTTGAAGACCTAATTATTCCTATATATTGCAATAGGCATAATCAGGTAGAACCAAATAGACAGTTGTTGTTCTTTATGATGGCTTTCACTTTTGTGAATTTACCACAAATTTAGTGGTCAATGACAGTCAATAGAGCTTCTCCACAACTATACATGTAAACTAAACAAGAAATACATAAAAAACAGTTACACTTCTCTCCATAATAAGCCAAGCTAACCTGCTCAACAGGAAGAATTGAAAACAGAAAGTGCATGCTCTACTAAGAACTATGAAATCTGAATGGTGATGAAGCTGTAAATAGAATTCACAGGTGAGCTGTTTTTTCAGAAATTTTACAACTATAAAAGAAATAAATATTAGTTTATCACTAGACCTGTCCAACAAGTAATGCTAAAAGGAGTCCTTAAGTCTAAATGAAAACAAAACAAAACAAAACAAAAAAAAACTACAAAGAAACTCAAAGCCACATGAAGAACTAAAGATCTCCAGTGAAGATAAATTCATAGAAAACATAAAGGCCACTATTATATTTTTGATTTAATATCTGGCCCCAATTGGGACTGGGTAAGACATCACTGATTGGCCCCAATCGCCAGACAGGCCAAGAGACCCCTACCATGCACAAATTTGTGCACCAGGCCTCTAGTCTATAATAATAAGAGCATAATATGATCATTAGACCAGACAGCCAAACGACCTTCCAGACATCCTTCAGATGAAGCTGCTGCAGCGAGGGCTGAGGCAGAGGTGGTTAGGGGTGATCAGGCAGGCAGACAAGCAATTAAGGACGATGAAGCAGGCAAGCAAGCAGTTAGGGCTGATCAGGCAGGCAGACAGGCAAGTGGTTAAAGGTGATCAGGTAGGCAGGCAGAGTGGTTAGGAGCTATTAGACAAATAGGCGAATGGTTAGGGGCGATCAGGCAGGCAGCCAAAGGCAGTTAAGGGCGATTAGAGTGGTTAGGGGCAATCAGGCAGGCAGGCAGGCAGAGGCAATTAGGGGTGATCAGGCAGGCAGGCAAGCAAGTGAATGGTTAGGACCCAGTAGTCCAGGATTGCGACAGGATGTCCAACTGCCGGTTTAGGCCTGATCCCGGCAGTTGGACATCCCCTGAGGGGTCCTGGATTGCAAGAGGGTGCAGGCTGGGCTGAGGGACCCCCCTTACCTTAACCTCCTGTGCACAAATTTTGAGCACCAGGCCTCTAGTCCTACATAATAAAAGCCTAATATGCTAAGTGTCCAGTCATCCAGTTGGCCATTCAATCAAAGCGTAATATGCTATGATATATGCTAAGGTCACTCAACTGCTTGCTATGGCATGCACTGACCACCAGGGGGGCAATGCTCCAACTGTCAGGTTAGCTTGCTGCTGGAGTCCAACTGATCAGGACTGAGCAAGATAGGCCAGAAATGCCCTGGAGCCCTCCTACAGACCCTCCCCAACTGGCCAACCTCCCATGTCCTTCCCCGGCCCCGATAGTGCACCGGTGAGTCCCTCAGCCTGGCCTGTGCCCTCTCGCAATCTGAGACCTATCAGGGGATGTTGGAGAACCGGTTTTGACTTGATGGCAGAACAACCAGTCGCTATGACACACACTGACCACCAGGGGGCAGATGCTCAACCCAGGAGCTGCCCCCTGGTGGTCAGTGCGCTCCCACAAGGGGAGCACCACTCAGCCAGAAGTTGGGCTCATAGCTGGCAAGCATAGCAGTGGTGGTGGGAGCCTCTCCCACCACTGGAAAGAGGACCCCAGGCCCGCCAGACTGCAAGAGGGTGCAGTCCAGGCTAAAGAACCCCACCCCCCTGAGTGCATGAATTTCGTACACAGGGCCTCTAGTACTAGTACTAGTAACTCTGGTATCTAGCCCTCACTACCACCTACTCCACCCCCCACATTCAGTCAGTCACCAATTTCTGTCAGTTCTACCTCCCTCCATAACATCTTTCCTTCTTTTCCTTTCAGCTAAAAAAGTCATTAATTCAAATCATCACAATTTCCCTTCCTTCAATCTCTCTTCTAGCATTATATTCCCAAATAGGGTCAAGAAATTCAATGTAACATGTACCATACTTCCCCTTCTCAAAACCCCTCAGTACATTCCCACCTTCTACAGAATAAAATTCCACCTCTCCACAGCTTTGTCTTCAAAATCTTCTATGAAGTGGATTCAACCCACCTACCTAATGTCACTTCTTATGTTATTCTTGAGCCCTAAATGACAACCTCCCAAAGACACTTATCATTCCTTTAGCACACCAAGGCTTTCTCACCCAAGTGCTTTTTCTTAGCACTTTCTCCACTTAACTAAATTCCTCATCCTCAGAGAGCTATGCTCCTTTATTATTCTCTCAAAATAAAATTTTCCTCATGTCTAAGATGCCATCAAATTGTAAGACATGTGGCAATTTTAGAAACATTGAAATGAGTAAAAAATATATGCCTTGGAGTAAAATACAATAAATATCTTCTTCCTCTACATTCCCTCAATATAATATTTGTGTCTCTCTTTAACTTATTTCTTAGGCCTTAGATTATGACTTAATGCCTGTAGATCAGAGGCTCCTTAAGGACAAAAACTCTGTCTTGCTTATTTATGATATTGTAGAAATTCCACTGGAGTGTGAGTAAGACAACCCAGATGAGATTTTGTAAAGAAAGAAATAAAATAGCACTAATAATAACACCAATCTCACATTTATAATCAGAATAAATTAGAAATATACATTAAAATCAATGTGTAAAGTGAATCTTATTCAAATGCAGGATTTTGGTATTTTAAAAGATATATTTACTAAAATTAAATGTCACACTGCAAATCTGTCACTCTTCAATATCAGAAACTACATTAATGAATACAGAAAATTTTTCTCAAGGAAATTTCTACAGGAAATTACTGCACCCCATAACATTTCAGGAACATAGTCAGTGGATAGAAGAGCAAAGCACCCTTCCAGCACTCAGTGCACACTACATGATAACTGCCGATTCCCATGCCTGCTTCTGGAAAGCAAGGCCTGTGCCCCTAGAACAGGGATTCTCAAAGAACAAGTAACAATATAGAGGGAGGCATGTGTAACATGAAAACAAAATACCATCAAAGTGTGACATAGATAGGAGGCACTTGATGAAATGGATAGGAGGCACTTGATGAAATGAATGACTCTAAAACATAAAGAGGCCTTTGGAAGTCTATGTCTACCCTCTACTGCCTGGACTAGTCTAATATCCTCTTAATAGGTCTCCTACCTCTAGACAGCACCCTCATCTTCCACATTTATGGAAAAGCACAGCCAAAACAAAAGTAATCAGGCCACTCCACTACACCTTCAATAACTGCCTATAAGTTTGGCTTCTTCCTGGGTCCCAGCCCCATTTTATGAGCCAAACTTGATGCTCCAGCAATAGTGATTGAAATTTCTTATACATGCTTTAAGCTATTTTAGATTTTTAAACCTTTGCTCAAGCTTTTCCTTCCAGGATTGCCCCTTCCACCTCTATCAATCTTTTAAAGCTCAGCTCATATTTTCCAACTCCTGAAAATATTCCATCAACTACAAGACTAGGTAAATAATGCTCCTTTCTTGAGTTCCTACAAAAACATGTCCCCATCTCTAACTTATCACACATTCTATTAAAATTTTAAAATTGAGAGTCCTTTTAAAAATAATAATAAAGTCTTCTAGTAGACTGTACCTCAAATCCAAAAAAACAAGTGTTTTCAGCTTTGTAGTCATTTACCTAATATAGTGTCACTCAGTAAATGTTTGAACTGAACTGAGATGCGCATCTTAATACTGGTTTTTAAGGAATCATTCCATTGTGCAAAAAGAAGAACCAAGAGGGTTTTTTTGTTTGTTTGTTTTGGGGTATTTCAAGCGAAGTCTTCTTTCAGGCTAATGCTACACAAGTGCACAGGTATTAATACTAGAGACCCAGAGCACGAAATTCATGCATAGGAAGGATGAATCAGGGCCATTTGGGGCCTTCTTTCCTCCAGCTTCCGGCTGCCAGCCAGGGCCTTCCTTTATTCTGTGCCACCATTCCACCCCCTTATGGTCAGTGCACATCACAGTGAGTGGATGAACTCCCAGTCAGTCAAACTCCTGAGGGGACAATTTGCATATTAGCCTTTTATTATATAGTATTACATATTAGCAACATAGTTGTTGAGCTAGTTGACTAAATGCTTTCAAATCCATTCCCTGGGCTTATCCTGTGCTGCTCTTATCATAGGCAACTGCAATTTCCAAGCAACCTTGCCCTCTGGTGTCCAGGAAGATCTGGTTGGTGGGGAGGAACTCAGGGGTGATAGAAGGCAGAAGAGGGAGAAGCCCGACTATTTCTCTTAACTCTCCCTACTTCCTCACACATCTTTAGGAGAAACTTTATAACTATTTCCCTCCAGGAGTCCTGGCCTCTGATGTCCCATATCCCACCACAAAGCTTCTACTATAGCTCTAGCTCCCATCCCACTCTCAGCCCAGGCTTTCGTACTCTGGTAATACCACCTTTTCTCATCTTCCCCCAGCCCAAATGGTATCATCTACATTAATAAAAAAGAAACATGCAAATTAACCATCATTCTGATACGCCCACTAGTCAATCAGAGTGAGTATGCAAATTAACCCAATAAAGATGGTGGTTAATTTGCATACACAGGCATGGAGTGAAGACTGAAGACAGTGTACAAGGAAGGAGGAGGGAAGTGGAAATCGGGGTGAGGGCAGCAGCAGCAGGAGAAAATGCAAGCAAAGGCTGTGGCAAAAGCGCGGGGAGATAGCAAAAGCACCAGGAGGGAAGCCTGCCTCAGTGGAGGCAAAATTGCGTGGGGAGGTGGCAGCGGCAGGACAGGCCACAGGAAGCCCTATTCTTGCGGGAACCTTCCTGCAACAGGCTTCTAGTTATTAATATTTTGTTTGTCTCATAGTCCAGTTTGCTTCTCAGCAATTACCTGTGCAACCAGTTCCTGGATTAACTTTCCTCTGATACAAGTCCTACTGTGGTTACTGTCTTCTGGATAGATCCAAACTGATTCTGATTTTCACTGTCATTTTAAATAGAATGAATTAGACACACCTTAGTATACTATACTATAAAAACTTTTAATCTTGGAGAAAGCTTATTACACACAAAAAATATTGTTCTGAATACAGATAAAGGGGGAAGGGGGAGGGGGGGAGAAGACCGTGCATTGCATTTGTAAAACTAAAGAATATAACGTTTTATTCAAACCAAAGTGTTCCTCACTGCAATGAAGTCTTTCCTCAGCTATAATGTTTGCCTGAATTAAGTCAATCACTTATAATAAAAATGTCACTTTTTAAAAACTTATTTAGTAGAGGGGAAAATTGGAAGGATTATGGGAGTTGGAGTCACTGTAGGCCAAGACATCTGTTCAAAGGGGGAAAAAAATGTTTAAGACCTCCTGTCACTGACTTATTCAAATCCACAAAATTCAGTCCTTTTTCAAAACAAATCCAACTACACTATTCAGATTAAAATATACCTTTAAGCATTGATATTATTTCATAAATTTTTAAAAGGTCATAAAATGTTAAAGTTGAAAAGAATTACTTTAAACATAAGAAATATGGGCACAATTTATAAACAGTTCAGTGTTAAACAGGAACTTCTCTACTCCCCTTTCCTGTAATCATTACATGAAATTCCTTAAATAAATTAGTCTAATGAAATAATTCAGCAATCACTCACCATCCATAAAATATTTCAGAAATTGAAACATTCCGGAGCAGAAAAAATATCTATTATTTGTTTTTAATTTTTGAGTAAACAGTATTTCTTAGCCACTGAATTAGTTGTTTATATATTTATATATTTATATATAGTTGTTTATATATATATATATATATATATATATATATATATATATATATATATATATATTTGTATTGACTTCAGAGCAGGGGAGGAGGAGAGGAATAGAAACATCAATGAACATCAATGATGAAAGAGAATCATTGATCAGTTGCCTCCTGCATGCATGCCCCACAATGGGGATGAAGGCTGCAAACCTCGCATATGCCCTGACTGGGAATAGAACTGCCTCCTGGTTCATAGGTCAAAGCTCAACCACTGAACCACACCAGTCAGGCTAGTTGTTCTTGATCACAGAAAAATACTATTAAACAATGACTCCCAAACTAAAGCAAAAGATCAATTTAAGATTACAGACTTGAAAGATTGAGATATGTAAAGAAAGAGGGGCCTGAGGTTAGTAAGGACAAGCATTTCCTGAGCAACTACACTACTAGTCAGTTTATGTAAATTACCTCAATTTACTTAAAACCTCACAGTAAGGAAATGGAAACCCAAAAAGGTTACATAGTTTTTCCAAGCAACCAACCTAACTAGCATACAGTAGAAGTAAAATTTGGGTTCAGTTTTGTCTGGTTCTTTCTTGCTATCTCTGAAACATTGTTCCTGTGAGTGATTTTAAGCTAAAGATGAATCAGAGAATTACTTTAAAGAAATACAAAGGTTAAGCCGAAACCGGTTTGGCTCAGTGGTAGAGCGTTGGTCTGTGGTCTGAAAGGTCCCGGGGTTCGATTCTGGTCAAGGGCATGTACGTTGGATGCGGGCACATCCCTGGTAGGGGGTGTGTAAGAGGCAGCTGGTAGATGTTTCTCTCTCATCGACGTTTCTAGCTCTCTATTTCTCTCCCTTTCTCTCTGTAAAAAATCAATAAAATATATATTTAAAAAAAATACAAAGGTTAAAAGGAAAAGACAATCTTTAGCCAGTATTTTAAATAGTAACTATTATCCAACACACACATTTTAGCATAAATATTTGTGTAAATATAAAGAGAATTTCACTTAGTACCTATTTTGTCAACCTCTGCAAATAAACCAATTACAAGGACCTATCTCAAAAGCTTGTAAATAATTACCAATTAATAAACATTTCTCACTGATTCAAAGCTCTGAACTGAGATTAGCATCTCCAAGCCACATCCAACCTACTCCCCTCACTTTGTACATGACTTATTATCATATGCTGATAGAATACCCCTATCAGATCTTGTTGATTAATTATTCCACCTAGTTGTCTGATTAATATCTGAAAACTCAGGGAAAAGTAAGTTATTATCCTAGCCCCTTTGTGCAAATTTAACATTTGTTTTCTACCTGCTAGGTGGTCAACAATATCCTCTATACTAATCCTTTTTTAAAAAAGCCTGGTCCACTGAAGTAATACACTTTACATCACAACTCGGTAAATGCATTCATATAATAAGAAAAAAACTAGGTTGCTTTTGTTTTAACATTATTAGGGTTTTTAATACTGTAATAGGATGTGAAGATACGATTGTATCTAAAAATCTTTGGTTCTGCAAAAAAGTCAAACTTGACCATGGAAGAAACTTATCAATAAACCCTAATGAACAGACTATAATAGTAATTTCTATTCCTATAAGGAATGACTTTGATTCACCTGGAGTTTGATATCATGAAATAACACAAAATATTAAAAAATGAAAGATAAAAAGAAAAACAGACTCATTCCAATTTAACCTACAATTTTTTCCGATAGTACAACCGCTAGTTAAAAAGTAATTACCAGCCTGTGAAATATAAACCAAAGCTCAAAATATAAAATACAAAGTCAAACGTAATCAAGAAGAAAAAAAAAGTCTATGTGTTTTTTTTTACTAAGGCAAATATATCAACTTAGAAAGTATAATCTTAACGTTCTTTAAAGTTTATGATTATAAGGGATTAATTCCAAGTTCAAAAGCAATACGGTATAGATACCAACATCATATGACCTAACTGCACAAAAATTGCTACAACTCAATTTCTGTATACAGAAATGTCTGAAATAAATTAATAAAATTATAACAAGACCAGTAGTCCTGCGCACGAACCTGTGCACAAGTAGCTCTCTTTGGGGTTTGGGGCCTGGCTGCTCTGTGCCCACAGCCCAGAGGCCATCCGTGGCCAGGCGTGGAATGCTTTCCTCGTCACCACAGCGACGAAGAAAGCATTCCACCAGGCCGCTCATGCTACTCATGCTGCCTGCTCTCAGTGGCTGCCCCTTTTGAGACTGGGGGACTCTGGTGGGGCTGAGAGGACTGGGCACCACCATCTTGTGGCTATGGGAGCCATCATCTTTGTGACAGAGTGATGATTAATTTGCATATTACCCTTTTATTAGATAGGATGCTTAATAGGAAGCATTTGTGCATGTATGTATTTAGACAAAGTTGTGTCACTATTTTTTACTCAAATTATGGTTAAAGTATTTGATCGGAAATCAAGGAACTTCTTGAAAGATTTGAAATGTCTGATTTGTTTTCAGTAATTGTCTCTATACCTTGAATAAATTCAAAAGCTACAAATACAACATATTATTGTAACTAACATTCTAAAAAATGATGTCAAGCCTTGCCTGGATGGCTCAGTTGTTTGGAGTGTGGTCGGTCCCATGCAGCAAAAGGTTGCAGGTTCAATTCCAGTCAGGGCACATTCCTAGGTTGTCATTTTGATCCCTGGTCAGGGAGTGTATGGGAAGCAACCAATAGATGTTTCTCTCTCACACTGCTGCCTCTCTTTCTCTCCCTTCCTCTTTCTAAAACCAATTAAAAAGACTTTAAAAATAATAAAATAAATAAATGAAAAATTACTGAATTGTCTTCATTATATAACTAGAAGCCGGATGCACTTGACCCCGGCCCTCTGCCCACCACAGCCACCACTGTGGCTGGGGGCCTCTGCCACCTCTGCCACGGCCCCTGCCCACTGCAGCTTTGTCTGGAAGGAAGGACGTCTGAAAGGAGTTCGGATCTAATTATCATATTACACTTTTATCATTATAGACTTTTTAATTTTGCTATGATAATAAGTAGTGTGGTTTAAAAAATGCAATCAGCTAACATATTCCACATATTTATCACTATTAAATGAGGTAAATGTCTGAATATTAAATAAAGAATAACAACCTAGAAAATAATTTGTAAGGTGTACGAGTAATTCCACTTCATAAAAGATTCTAATCCATGTCTTGACTACAAATAATAAAAAGCAGAGGAAAGAAAATCTAGGTCTAAATATTTTACAGATATTAGTATCTTTGATTCAAATAGCAATAGAGTGCTCTGATAGCTCTTAAATTATTGGACACCCACAAATATATTTAACATCTGAAAACAAAAGAATAAAGTTTTAAGTTCATATTTCATAACCATTTTCTGAATTAAATTCCTAAAGTATTCAGGTGTACAATATTAACTGTCATCATAAACTTTAATTTCAGGAGATAAGAAATTGTGTGTGTGTGTGTGTGTGTGTGTGTGTGTGTGTGGTGTTGGTGGAGGTGGTGGTGACTGGCAATCTTTTTAACTTTCTAAAGAATGCGAAGCTATGTAACCTATACGCAGAACACACAGATGACCTAATGCAAAATTAACCACCAAGTCAACAAGTCACATCCTGACAATTTCTTAACTTCAAAAAAGTTTATCATTACTATAAGTATCTATAACTCTTCAACATTAAAAGTAACAATTTCAAATTCCTGCCCAGATTCAATTCATTTTTCTGTGTTACTCAGAAATCCATTCACAGCCACAGACTGTACTCACTGCTTTTTACAATCATTACTCTATTTCCCATAACACCTGGTAAAGTAGTCTTATTCCTATTTTACAGATGAGAAAACTAAGAATCAGAAAGGACAAGTCACATGACCAGACTGAATTACTAAATGATAGAGCCAGACTTTAACCCAGGTCCATCTAACCAATTTTAAGATCTGTTTGCTCTTATATCATTCTAGACTACCATTAATGGGTTAAAAAAAAAAGATTCCCCCCACTATTTTCCCACCAGAAATTTGTATTGGGGACTAGGGGATGAGAATAAAGTCATTTCCAGCAGTTATTTTTGCAAATACCAAGACACAATTTTCTCCACATTCTTCTTGGCTTGACTTATAATATTTCAAATACAAATATTAAAAATTACATCACTGACAGAGCAAGACTTAAAGGTATGCATTAATCACCATAAAAGATGGCCTACAACATTGAAGATTCTAAACAAAGATATAAAACTTGGACTAATAGATTAGTACAAGTATTATCCAACAGTATCTCTGTTTACTAAGTATAAATACACAATTTTCTAAGAATAAAATTATGTGAAGCTAGGATTTGCTTTGTTATATTAATTAGAATCCTTCATTCTAAATACTAGAACAAATCAAAAAGTATATCAACCTATATATTTACAATCAAAGAATAATATTTTACAATTCTGCCTGAATTGTCTTTATTTCAGCATTAATCTTGAAATGTATTTTCACTGGGTAGAGAATATTAAGCTGGCCACTTTTTCCCTAGCACAGTGAGATTATAAAACCACTGTTTTCTGGCATCCATTTCTGTTCCTAGAGCAGTCAGCTATCAGTGTAACTGCAATGTTTAGGTAATCTGTCTTTTGTCCTCTGCCAATTTTTAAGATATTCTTCTTTTAAGATATGCTGGTGTTCTCCATGTTACTATGATGTGAATTTCCTTTTAAATATTCTGCTTGTGGTTCTCTGAATTTCTTAAATTCGTGAACTGTTCTTTTTCATCTCTTCAAACATTGCCTCCTTTCTTATTATTTCTCACTTCTACAATTAGAAAACTGATGAAATACTCTCAGGCTTTCTCATTTCATATATATATATATATATATATATATATATATATATATATATATATATATTAATGTCTTTCTTTGTACACATTTCCTTGTCTTTTTGTGCTACATTCTGGATAATGTTTTCTTTCCTAAGTCCAGTTAATTAATTCTCTTTAGCTGTATTTTATCTACCATTAACTATAACCACTAAGTTTTTCATTTTGGTTATTGTATTTTTTAATTCTAGTTTTATTCATGTCTTTTTCAAATCTGTTTAGCTTTCTATTCTCTGCAATTATTTTTCATCTTTTTATAACCATAAAAAACAGTTGTTTTATACCAGTAATCTTTGTCTGATAATTCCAAAATTTGAAGTTATAGCAGTGGTCAGCAAACCCAGTCAACAGAGCAGCAGCAAACCACAGTTTGCTTTAGGGGTCTATGTCCATCTATGTTTCTGCTGCTTCTTACTACTCATGGTATCTTGTTACCTCAGATGCTTGTTTATATTTTACTGTGAACTAATTCTTTGGAAGATTATTTGTGGGAATTCCTAGGACATAAAATATAAATATATCCTACTTTCATTTGCTTCTGCCAGGGACCTAAAACCATTTTAAACTCACAACTTGAGGTTTTTTTGTTTGTTTGTTTGTCTTTTGTCTAACAGGTAAACACTAAATTTGAGCCACAGGTCAAGAGGGAAAGCCTGCTTAGGAATAGATATTTTTTTCATGTCCAAAGCAAGAGCACAGGAAGGGTTTTTAATCTTGGTTTGCCATACTCTATGGGCATTGCTCTTGGGAGTCCAAATTTCATAGGGAAGGTATTTCCTATTAGACTCAATTCCTTAGGCCTTTTTGGGCTTTAATTTCTACATTCTGTGCCTTGTGAGGTTTTCAAAACAAAAGCAAAGTTCCCTAAAATGTGACAAATATCCTCAGAAGAAAGCAGTATTAATATTCTGCTTACTTATCTGAATTCCTGTTTTCATGTAGATTTTGGCTTGGTGATTTCTTACTATCACATTAGCTCTTAAGGAGAAAAAAAAATTATTTTAGCATTTCTTATTCTTTTCAGGTAATTGTTTTGTCCATATAACCTTACCTGAACATATCCTTCGGTTTTCAATATTAAAAGGTTTCTTTCACTTTTTGCAAAAGTCTAACACTGACAGCAATTTGCCTTTATTCAACATGATTCACTGTTAAAGATAGAATTTTTCCAAATCCCAAAACAGATCAATTTCATCTCTTATATAAAAGGCCTGTGGCCATCACACCATAACGCCTTCTCAAACAGATGAGCAGCAGCTCTCACAGCAGGCGGGCAAGGTAGCAAGCTACTAGCGATGGAGAGCTACATGTGGATGAGAGTTGGGCAGTGAACTACAAGCAGTGATAGGCAGTGTGGCCAGCTGAGGCAGTAGAAGCCAGCTACTAGCTTATGATTTAGTGCGCTAGGCCTCTAGTTGTGTTATGAGGCTATTAAGAGATGAGTAAGACTCTGAAATTAATTCCCAAAAACACACCCTGTATTATTGCTATGGAATTTCTTGGCCTGTGATTGTTTTACTCCACTTGCAATATGTATGTATACAAAATCTGTATTTCAAACTACTGGAAGATTGGCCAGAGTGGTAAAACACCAAGACAAATAGAGAACTGAGTTTAATCTTGTTTTTGTCAAGAAACAAAATTATAAAGAGGTTCATAAAAATTGAACAATTCTTCATAATATTTTTAAATGTATAAGCAGAATTTAAAAATAAAATTAGGAATATTGGCTATATATGATAGGCAAAGAGCGCTTGAGAAATCAATAAGGAAAAAAAAATCATAAACAGTCCCAAAAATTCAGATTTCAGTACTTTAAAATAAAATCACAGAGTATAGAAGAGGCAGAAGAAGGAGATACAAGACTGGGACACAAGTGATGGGAAACATTAAAGGTTCAAAGCTATAGAGTAAGAGAATCAGGTGAGAAGTTAAGAAGATCACCTGGCTACAGTGACACCAGTCAGAAAACCTTACAGAAACATTAGTGAGAGACAGAAAATCTGGCAATTCAAGCGATAATGTAACAGAGTAGTAACCAAAAGACAATGGGGTCAAGAGGTAGAATACACAGAGCTCAATGCCTTTAAGTTAAATTTTTTAAAAAGAAGGTAAAACCCTAGCCAGGTGGCTCAGTTGGCTGAAGTGTCCCATACACCAAAAAGTTGTCGGTTTGATTATTGGTTATGGTACATACCTAGATTGTGGGTTCAATCCCCAGGCAGGGCACATACTGTATGCAACAGATCAAAAGATTGGTCGGTCTCTCTCTCTCTCTCTCTCTCTCTCTCTCTCTCTCTCTCTCTCTCTCCTCTCTTCCCCCTCCATCTCTAAAATATATATAAATTTTTTAAATTTCTTTTTTACAAAAATATAGCCTTGGGTAAGGATTTTTTTTTAAAAGTAAGATGTGTCTGCCAGGTTTCTAGCTTGAACAACTAGAGATAGTGGTGTCATCAATGAAATAATAAACTTGGGAGGATAGGTTTTGCAAGAGAAGAGGAACTTTCTGTAAGCCATTCAAAAGTGGAATTACCCAGGAGCCAATCAGATAACAGGTCTGAAGCTCAGGAAGAAATCAAGGTTGGAGATCTAAGATAGGTCTCCAGATCTCTCAGAAGCTTATTCCTATCTTTGTAACACTAAACTCTCACTATCTCCTCTGTAGTCCTCAACCACTCCACAATTTTCTGACAATTTGTCTTTGTAAGATATATTGCTCTCTCATTTTGTTACCATTTCCAAGGCAGTGACTTTATGTTAGAAAGACCCAAGTTTAATCATTGTTTTCCACAGGCTTTGCAAGGTAGGATGCTTAATGGCCACTGGTAAGGGCATTTTGCAGGTAGTTTTAGTGACAAGAAGGAAGGAAATTCAAAGAACTAATCAGGAGCACTTCCCAGACTAGCACAAAGCATCTGTTCTGCTGATCAAAGTAGAAAGCATGGAGGGGAGATATTCTCTGGGGGGGAAAAAACAAGAGGTATACCTGGAAACTATATAGGCAGTCAGAAAATCTTTAGAAGGACAGAGTGTC
The DNA here is from genome assembly GCF_014108245.1 of Pipistrellus kuhlii. Classification (NCBI taxonomy): domain Eukaryota; kingdom Metazoa; phylum Chordata; class Mammalia; order Chiroptera; family Vespertilionidae; genus Pipistrellus; species Pipistrellus kuhlii. Next base: position 32,414,886 of record NW_023425416.1, read on the forward strand.
AGGAAAGATAATCAGAAAGTAGAAAGAGCCCTAGCTGGTTTGGTTCAGTGGATAGAGCATTGGCCTGTGGACTGAAGGGTCCTGGGTTCGATTCCAGCCAAGGGCACATGCCCAGGTTGTGGGTTTGGTCCCTGGTGGGGGTTGTGCAAGAGGCAGCCAATCAATGATTCTTTCTCATCGTTGATGTTTCTATCTCTCCCTTCCTCTCTGAAATCAATAAAAATAAAAATTTTTAAGAGAATGTTGTTTTCTTTTTGTTTTGTTTTTTTAAAAAAAACAAAAAGAAGAAGAAGAAAAGAAAGTAGAAAGAGGGCCAGAGAAAGAAGAGATGACATACCAGACACTTCCTCATCCTATCCTCTGCCAGTCACTGCCTCCTGGTCCATTTTTCACTTCCCAATGGTTTCCGTTACACTCAGTATAACAATTACAAAATTTAATTACACCACCTGATCAGGAAAAGAAAACCATGACACTTGATAATGCAAACAAGTAAACACAGGTCTGATCTCTGTAGTCTATTAGTGTTTATCTTTTCATTTCTGCCAAACCACATAGAAAAATTCTTCAAGCTCTAAGGAGATAAAAATGCAAAAATCTCAGAATAATTGCTTGGGAGGTAGAGATAGACAGCCACAATTATTTTAACTTAAAGTACCAGAGAGCTGTGTCTATTACTGGGAGACTTTTGACAAAGTAGAATCACAAAACTTTTCAGCTTAGAGATTATCTTTAATCAGTTTCAGCTGCTATAACAAACTATCATAGACTTAGTAGCTTTTAAACAACAGAAATGTGTTTCTCACAGTTCTGAGGGCTGAATGCTCTCTCCCAAGTGGCAGACCGCAGACTTCTGGTTGTATCCTCACATACCAAAAAGAGGAAGCAAGTTCTCTGGTGACTGTTATAAGGGAACTAATACCATTCATGAAGGCTCCACCCTAATGACCTCATGCACCCTCAAAACTCTCTCCTTCAGTTAACTCCTGGTTATCTCCCAAAAGTCTCACCTCCTAGTATCATTCTGTGGGAAGGGGAATAGGATCTAAACTTATGAATTTTGGGGGGAAACATTTAGTCCATAACAGAACTCATTTGGTGGAATAACTTCTGAGAGCTGAGTACATCAATTTACAGTGATACCATATTAAAACATATTCTGAGTCAATGAAATTAAGAAAATCATTCCAGCATAGCTACCATAGTGAAAATTAATCATGAAAAAAGTCCTTATATAAAAATGGCTGGCTTCAATGTTATGCTTATCTACCTGGAAAATATAAGAGAATCAACTCAAAGGCTGCTTAATAGATTCAGAAAGTGACTAGTTATAAAATACACACACAAAAATCAGCAGCTCTTTATTCACAAGCAAAAGTCAGGTAGAAATACACTCACAACAATAAACTATAAAATCTTTTTACTTCTGAGACACATATGCCAATATGGGTTTCAGATAAGGGGCTATAAACCATGTCTGGAGAATGCAAAGATTATTTTAAAGAGCAGAGGAGTTGGTTCAGGAACATATAAATTATACAGTCAGAGAAGCTGTGAGAGAAAAAAAAAAGGTTTTCTTATTCTAGGCTTCAAAACACTACACATTTAAACCAAACCTTTCAAACAATGACCAAAAACGTATTTAGCATCTCTACAGCCTTACTTCCTTGATTTGAAAGATCTGAGTTGCCAAACCATACTTAATAATATTTAATTCTCCAAAGAAATAAGAGCATTACTATACCAATTTTGTATTTCATCCACAAAGTACAAACTTTGTTTTATAAGCCCATACAGTCTTATGCCAAAATAACTGTACAATTTCCATTAGGTTCATTTAAATATAGTCAGTCTTGATTATGTGGATATGATCAATCACACTGCAGATTATCCATAGAGCATCCATAGTAGATTAACTACATGCCAGATACTGTATAACTATTTATGTATAGAAAAGCCTAAGTGACCATTACAACCTATGGACTGAACCACCAGTTGACCTGTCACTATGATGCACACTGACCACCAGAGGGCAGATGCTCAAAGCAGGAGCTACCCCCTGGTGGTCAGTGCCCTCCCATAGTGGGAGCACCACTCAGCTGACTGGCAGGTGCTGGAATCTGCCTTTTTTTTTTTTTATAATATATTTTATTGATTTTTTACAGAGAGGAAAGGAGATAGAGCCTGGGTTCATGGCTGGGTTCATGGCTGGCAAGTGCAACTGTGGTGGCACAAGCCTCTCCTGCCTCCATGGCAGCGCTACAGAGCTGCGGTGGTACAGGCAGGTGCAGTGGTGCCAGGATAAGCAGCAGCAGTGCCCGGCCCAGACTTAGGCTCCTCCCAGGCCACCTGCCACTTCATGCATTAATGCATTCCCAGGGGGATGTCGCACAGCTCTGAAACGGGCAGTCTGACATCCCCAGAGGGGTCCCAGATTGCTAGAAGGCGCAGGCCAGGCTGAGGGACCCCACTGGTGAATGAATCTGTGCACCAGGCCTCTAGTTTCACATATGCCTGTTACACATATTATGTATATATGTGTACATATGTATATATATATATATATATATATATATATATATATATATACACACACACACACACACACACACACATATATTCTCATTTAATCCTCAAAACAACTTCCTGTGATAGTTATTATTTATCTTCATTTTAAAAATAGGAGAGTACTGTGAGGCTAAGGAACTGGCCAGCGTGACATTATAACAGACATCACAAAAAATATACTGACTTCCTTCCTAAACTCACTGTTATCCCAGTTAATAGAAAATTAATGCTACTGTAATCAGCCCCACAGGCCCTTCCCACGCCAATACTCTCCTCCCTCCCCCTACCTTTTTCCCCTCCCACAACTCAACTCAGCTACAATCTCTCATTTCTCAAGTTCTAGCACACACACTGCCATTCTAGTGACCTCCCCATATTAAGAGATGTCTTAGGCCCGTGGTCGGCAAACTGTGGCTCTCGAGCCACATGTGGCTCTTTGGCCCTTTGGCAAGGGCATGTACATTGGTTGCGGGCACATCCCCGGTAGGGGGTGTGCAAGAGGCAGCTGGTTGATGTTTCTCTCTCATCGACGTTTCTAACTCTCTATCTCTCTCCTTTCCTCTCTGTAAAAAAATCAATAAAATATATTTTTTTAAAAAAAGGGCAGATTCCAGAGTCAGCCAACCAGAATCCTAGCTGTGTAAACCTGAGCATGTGACTTTTAACCCTCTCTCTGTTACAGTTTCCTTAAAGGTTGTTTATGAGGATTAAATGAGTTCAAGTAGCTACTGAGTGCTTAGAACAGTGCCTGGCACTTAGTAACTACTTCAAAAGTGCTGTCATAAATATTAATTAATAACATAAAAAAATGGTAAAGAAATTATAACTATAAAATTTATGATACTAAAAGTTTTGATGTTATACTTCCATAAAGTTGTTTCAAAGTAAAACAATAATCTATACATATTTGAGGTTATGAGCGACACAAACGTTTCACTTTACGTTTTTTAATTACGTTAGGAAAACATTTGAATCCAGTTAGGATATGCTCAACAGGTGAAGACCCTTAACTCTTTTTTTTTAATTATTATTTAAAAATAATAATAATTTATTTTATTGATTATGGTCTCATATAATTGTCCTTATCCCCCCATTCCCATCCCAAACCCCTCTCTACATATGCCCCCACCCTCCTGTTGTCCATGGCCATTGGCTAGGCCCACGTGCATGCACACAAGGCCTTTGGTTGATCTCTTCCCCTTACCCCTACTTTCCCTCAGAGGTTTGAGAGAGTGATCACTGCTTCTCTTTCTCTGGGTCTGTTTTTGTTCATCAAACCCTTAACTCTTTACAAGTTTGCTTCCAAGGCTCAGGATGGCAATACTCAACTGAGGCTGCTTTTGAATGAGAGAGCACACTCTCAATACTCCCACCAATTAAAGAAACTTTCATCCCACCAGTGCATTCAGAGGCTTATGTTGCTAAAACCCAAACTATCTATAGCTGAGCAATTCCTTCAGCTAGAAATACAGCAAGCTTCCACGGAAAACCCACAGACCAGGTGATAGAGGCTCCAAGCGGCATGCACACCTGGTACCAGCATTCTTCCTGGTGGGGGCAGCTCCCCCAGTTCTGCTGCTATCCCCCGCCCTGGGACCCCGACTTGGGCTGCTCACTCTGCCTAAGGGATCTTCCTAAGAAAAGCCTTCTCAGTTCATCCTATTTGCCCCTTCTCTCAGGTCACCTCTACACCAGGGTGAATTATTAAAAAGGCACTTGTTCACTGATACATCATTTTATTTGTTAGCACACAAGTTATCGACATCCTTGCTACTCAAGAATGGTTCCTTGTCCAGCAGTACCTAGAAGCTTATAAGAAATGCAGAATATCAAGCTGAATCACACATCTACTCAATCAGATTTGGCACCTTCAAACAAGAGTCCCACGGGATTCCTATGCACATTGAAGTTTGAGAAGCACTGATCCAAACGCCTCTACTGTAAAAACTAAAAATGCTCAATTTTACATTTGAATTCAGAGATATATTGTGTAAAATAACCAAGGTGTGGAATTAGAAAAACTCGTGAGAAGTAACCAACATAATTTCTTTACCACTGATTTACACTATTTTCAACAACAATAATGCTTCCTGCTTTGAGTCATTATGTTGTGCAATAGCACAAAACCAATAATATAGAGTTTTATTGAAACTTTATTTTATTGCCCAAAGAGTGCAAAAGTGACCGGGTCTAGAAATTTCAGCTCCGTCAGCCCCCAAACAGTGCACTCTGCATGCTAAAATTTTGGGATTCAGTCCTATTTAAAGTCGACAAATGAGACTTTTTCCAGAAAGCCATTCGAAAAAAACTGTGAATAGATAGATAGATAGATAGATAGATAGATAGATCGATCGATCTTAAAGATGTAAACTTTAGGGCACAGATCAGATTCCCGCAACTAAAACTGTTTAAGACTATCATTGAAAAAGTCACGTGTAGAACCATAAAACCAAAATTGTTTTAGAGGTTGGTGTTCGTTTCTTCCGGGAAAAGTCAGAGGGAGGAGAGATTAACAACTTCCACCCTCGGCAAAGTTTCTCGCATCCAGAAAGGCCTGCACGTGCATGTCCCTACAGGTGAGTAAGCTGAAGTCACACTAAAACAAGGTCACAGTTCTCCCCCTCGAAGGGGAAAGGCTCCCATCTCTTGTAAAAAGGAGCATTTTAAAAAGAAGGCTTGGGTTTGGGGCTGCGGGCCGGCGTCGCGCTTCCGGCCTGCGGAGGAAGCGCGCTGCCCGGGGCCCCGAAAGGAACAGGGAAACGTACAAAGTAGGAAGTGGAGCCCGAGCCCGGCCACCATGCCGCTGCCCTCCCGCTGCAGCTGGCCTGGAAGCCTGCACCCCACTGTCCCTGCAGGGGAAGACAGGCAGGCTGGGGGCGCAGCCCAGGAGCTGGGGGCGCCTCCCCTCCCGCCACCCCTCCTACCCCACGCCGATCTGGGAAGCCTACAAACGGGGGGACTGTTCGAGACACCCCTCCGCGCGCCGGCGGCACCCGCACCCGCAGGTCATCCCGGGAGGCGGAGGGAAGCAGCCACAGCTTGGGGAGGGCAGGGGAGGGGAGGCGGGACTGGTCCTCAGACGCTAAGGGGGACCCGGGGCAGGAGCCTCTGCTTGTGGGAGATGCTCTGGAGGAAGGCGGCGGCGCTCAGCTTTTTTTACGATCATCATCATCATCATCATCATTATCATCATCATCATTTTCGCTTTACCTGTGGCGCAGAAGGGCTCCCCAGCTCCTACTCCCTGAATCCTCCTCCTCCCCTCCTCTTTCTCTCTCTCTCTCTCTCTCCCCCTCCGTCTCCGCCGGGCGGGCGCTCGCGGAGCCGGCCGGCCCGACCAGAAAGGGAACAGGGCTGGAAGGGTGGCGGTGGCGGCGGCGGCGCGACCAGCGGCCACGTGACCACGCTCGCGCCGTAACGGCGGCCGCTTCCTGCCGCGCGCCCTCCCCGCGCTCCACCTCTAATAACCCCGCGGGCCCGCGGCGCTCGTGCGCAGGCGCCCCGCCTGGGCCCGGGGACTGCGCGGGCGCGAGGCGCGCTCCCTCTCGGGGCCCAGTGCGTGTAGGGCCCCAGAGGCTGGAGGGAGAGAGGGAACCAGCGGCGCAGCCTGGTGGAGCCGGCCGGCCGCGAGGGCGCATGCGCAGAGGCTCTTTAAATTTTGTCCTCTTTCTACCACACCAGCACCAGCACCACCAATCGCGCAGCTGGAGCCTGGGAACCTGCCACTGGGACTTAGCTACTCATACTCACCACTGTCCTTTCCTGGTTGCAACTGAGAGGAAGGGGAGATGTCAGCCCCCCTGGGGCCCGCCCACCCTAAGAATTTATATGTCCTTGTATACAAATGGTCTTCCATGAGTTGACTATAGCTGAGCAGACTCCTATTCATACTTCAAGGCCCAGTGTATCTGTCACCTCCTCCGGGAAATGTTCCCTACCCTGTGTGGGGAGAGTATTAGCACTTTGTGCTGACCTACTTGAATATAACCGATAGAGAAGTTATAGATAGATAGATAGATAGATAGATAACAGTTTATTATTATTATTATTATTATTATTATTATTATTATTTACAAACCGCAATCCTAGGCTCGGATTTTATCTTTTCCACATAACCTAGGACAAGTATGTACTTTTAGCCTTGTGGTATCTCACTAAGAGGTGTTGATTAACGGGATACAGGCAATGTCTAAACCCTGTCTTATTGCCCTCCACTTACCCTTTAACCAAAGCAGAAGCACAGGTGGAGTGCTAGTATTTGTTTCCCCAATATGAAAGCCTTTGAAAGGCAGGGCTAATGAGAGTAGTAAATGCTTCAACTTGTAAAAAAAAGATTTATGATTTTCTATTACCCTACCTTCACCAAGAGCTCCAAAGGAAATTGATACTGTTGAGTCCAGCAAAGGGAAACCAAGGGAGAAAAAGGTTACATTCCCAAAAGTTAGCTAGCTTCAGAGAGAGGCCCTGTGTGGGAGACCTTTCTTCACAAACACTCCCCTTCACCCAGGGATTCCCTTTCTTTCTGTTGCCCCACTTTTTTTTTATAATATATTTTTTATTGTTATTGATTTCAGAGAGGAAGGAAGAGGAAGAGAGAGATAGAAATATCAATGATGAGAGAGAATAATTGATCAGCTGCCTCCTGCACGCCCCACACTGGGAATGGAATGTGCGAGCCAACTGCGCACATGGGAATCGAATCATGACCTTCTGGTCGATGCTCAACCACTGAGCCACACCAACCAGGCTCTGTTTCCCCTCTTTGAGGTAGAATGTGGCTAGACTAAATTAGTGCTTCTGGCCAATTTTAATTAGGGCAAATAATTAAAATGTAAAAACTGGCAGTTCTGGCTAGACCAGTCATCATTACTATAAAACTAGTGAATACTGACATGATGTTCAAGAAACAGGACTAGCAACAAAATCCCAGAAAATGTTGGGATAAATGTTGATCAATAAACAGTATTAGCAGAGTTTCTGAAAAACTAGGAAAATCATGTTGGGAAGGAAAATTTTTCTTTCTACCTTTCTAGGTTCTTTGGCTGGTCCAATAATCAAATTACATAAAAATAATAGATTAACAGGAGAAAAAGAAACTTAATTACATGTACAGTATATGGGGTTCCAAAAGAATGTGAGACCCAAGGGCAAGTTGGGCAGTTGAGCTTATACTGTAAATCTTCACTTAATATTGTTGATAGGTTCTTCGACTTTAAGTGAAACAACATATAACAAAATCAATTTACCTAGGGCATTTCATCAACATTATAGCAAAATGACATTGAAAGAAATGACATTATTCAAGGACCTGCTGTATGCCATAACTGAACTAAGAAATGGGATAGGGAACAGGGCTTAAAGGAGGGAAAAGGTAATTCTCAGGAAAATAAGAAGAGCAGATGTTTGTTAATTAAGTGTTTGCCCTGCCATACAGATAGGTTATCCAGATAAAAAGTTATGTCTGGTAATAGTTCTCTTTCTGGGACACCCGGGCTATCTAAATTCTTTCAGTAATTTAGGGACAGGTAAAAGATTTTCTTGAATCTCCTGGGCCTTGATGGCCTTCAAATAGTCCACATTGCCAAAGTGACACATTTTGGGGAGGCCTGTTCTGAACCCCTTCAGTCACAGCCCTCAAAACTCCAATCTTATATGTCTGCAATATTGACAGACACTTTTCTGCACTCACCAGTGTTTACACTCACAGAGTGATCCCACCAAATAGTCTGTTGCTACCTAGTTTATGCTAATAGCTACCTATTCTACATATCCAGTCCAAGGTTCAGAAATGGGAGAACATTAATTTGGTGGCTCACAATGAACCGTGCCTTCCCAGTATTTACTTCTTTGTGTAATCCTTTCCCCTTGCATCTGAGCTGGACTTGTCACCTGCTTTAAACAATAAAATATGGCAAAATGACTATGCCAAGTCGAGGCCAAGGCCTTAAGAAAGCTTTGCAGTGACCACGTTGAACTTCATCGAAGCCCTAGTTATGGAAAAAAGAAGTGACTAGGAAATCCCCGCTTCTGTCTGTGTTCTGAGAAATGGTTACCACAAAAAACAAACAAACAAAAAACACCCTTCCCCATATGACTTAGATGAGATTCACTGTCCACTTTTTCTCATGAGACTAGAAGATGACTCCTCCTTGTTTACCTGTGACAAAGCCCAACACAGACCTTCCCGTTTTTTCCTAAACTTGTTCACAAGCTTGGACAAAAATCCTTCCATTTCCTGGTCTTTGTCTCAAGAAAGTTTAGCTGAGGTTAGAATTGTTTGTCCCCTTGAAATTAGCTAGTCCCAGAGATAAACATTTCCTGACTAACCAAGACTTCTCCAGATTACAAAATAACCCCAGCTGCCACTTGTCTACTCCTCCCTGTCCTATATAATCCTGTATAATAAGAGAGGAATATGCTAATAACCATTATGCCTGAGGTTTAACAACCAACCAACTTCTTAAGGACCAGATCATCGATCTGTAGGAGGGTAGGGCAGCGAACTACAAAGAGAGAGCTAGAAGCTACAGGAGGGGGCTGGGCAGCAAGTTTGGAGGGGCAGGGAGTGGGGAGAAGGAAAAAGGCAGGCAGCTACAGGAGGGTGACAGAGAGCTACTGGCTACTAGAAAAAGCATAAGCCACAACCACCTTCCCAAGGCACTCTGATTTTCATCTTCAAATCTGGGCCCTCTCCCTATTTCAGAAGCCAAAATAAAATCTATTCCATTGCTTGTTTAGTTTTTGTGTTTGACAGCCACTTCTGTTTTTATCCTTTGGGGGAAGCATGATGTAAGCAAACCAGGTACTCTGACACTACCATGCTGTAAGAAGTCTAACCTGTCCATCCAGAGAGGCTGAATGGAGGACAATGGAGGCCGCTGGCAAATAGCCCTAGCAGTGCTTCAATTGGACACAGCACCAATCGGCCACACACGTGAGTGAGTGGATTCTCCAACCCCAATCAAGCTGACACCACATTGAGCATAAACAAGCTGTTCTCCACCAAGTCCAAATTGCAGAATTGTGGGCAAATTGGTTGTTGTGTTAAACCACAGAGTTTGGTGGTGGTTTGTTAGTAGCAATAAATAACCAGAATTATATAGCCAGCTCTCTACTAGAGATGTGTCATCCCAAATGCTCCCACTGGCACCTCAAAGTCAACCTGCTCAAATTGAGTTTTTCAAATTCCCTCCAAATCTGCCTGTTTTCCTGTGCCCCTACTGCCACAGGTAATGTATTATCTTCCCCTCCCATTCTGAGCCCCAAGCAGATAACATGAGAGCTTTCCTTGACTCTTCCTTATTCTGCAACATTCAGGTACCAAGCAATGGGGTTCCTTCTCCAGCCCCACCAACATTTCTCCTCCAAACCTCACCATCTCTCTGAAGTACTGAGGATTAGTCAATTTCTTCAGCATTGCTAGGAAGATTCCCATCTGCCCCCAGATTACTTTAGACTACAAGGTTAGGGAATGACCAGTCAGGAGACCCTTTAAGGCCCACAAAATCATTTGATCTGGCCCTGCCAAGGCATTAGGGGTGAGTTAATTAAATGTTTGATCAAACAGAGCAGGCTAATTTTTTTTTTTAAGCAGGCTAACTTTTAAGTTGATAATTTTGTATGGCCTGGGAATGATGTTATAAATATCCAAATGGCCCTAGCCAACTTGGCTGAGTAGTTACAACTTGGCCCACAGGTTGAAGGGTCCTGGATTAGAGTCCCAGTCAAGGGCACATATCTTGGTTGCAGGACCAGGGCACATGCAGGAGACAATCAATCAATGTGTTACTCTCACATCAGTGTTTTTCTCTGTCTCTCCCCCTCCCTACCATTCTCTCTTAAAAAAAAAAAAAAAAAATCAATGGAATAAATATCCTTGGGTGAGGATTAACAGAAAAAAAGAATCATATTCAAATGGCCCTTGGCAGGAAAAAGGTTCCCTACCCCTGCCTTCGAGGTCTATTGGCAGGCAGGAAGTGAGGAGACATGGGAAGCCAGCCCAGTCTTCTCCCATCACCTGCATTCAAGGTTGGGAGGCCCAGCTATGGAGACCCATACCAATGACCTCATCTTTTAGGTACAATAGTAACTCTAAGAGTCCAACTCTTCTCTGGCTTCTCACATCCTTAGTCTACAAGAGAAAACATGAGGGTTTGTTAGTCCCCAGGCAACACAGACCGTGTTGACAGGGCTGAGAGTGGCATGCAATCTAATCTAGGGGGAAAAAACAAACAAACAAACAAAACACACTAAGTAATAAAGCTGATGATTAATAACTCCAGAAAATATAAACATTGTGTGGAAATTCATTTTGAGTTATGCTACTTACAATACAATTCATATTTTTAAAGCTAGAAAAATTAATTGAACCAACATTGGCATTCTTAGAAAAAAAGCGTTGAATAATTGAGACAATTTTGCTGCTACTTGTGTGCTAGTTGGTTCTCTGCTTTAGCATATGTGTGCATTCTCTGTCTTATAGCATGGCAGAAAATGAAGCTTAAAAACAAGTGCAGGCCTGGCTTGTGTAGCTCAGTGACTGAGCATCAACCCAGGAACCAAGAGGCCACTGGTTGAATTCCAAGTCAGGGCACATGCCCAGGTTGGGAGGAGGCCTGCAGGAGGCCGCCAGTCATCTTCAATGTTTCTGTTTCTCTATTCTTCTCCCTTCTTCTCTCTCTAAAAAATAAAATTTAAAAATAAAAATAAACAAACAAACAAATAAATAAATAAGCAATTGCAGATGTTCTCTGTCTGATCAGGCCAACATCTGCATCCCCTCTACTGGCTCTTCTCTCCTCCATGCCACTCAACTTGCCTGGGTAAATGAGCCACCATCAAATCCTGAAAATGCCATAGTGACCTAGATTAACATGGTAACATTATCTCCTTCTTTGCTACCTTTGATTTTCATTCATAGAAATACCAAGCTCAGATCTGCTACAGGGAGCATAGTTGACTTTCAGCCTTGGTTGCTGCCTGCTGTGGTATTAGTGTAGGCTCATTCTCAGAAGATGATGGTTTGCTCTACTGGGCAGCTTTGGCTGGAAGATTCTTCCTAGGCCTGCTCAAACTTTCTGAGAACTGGCTGAAGTTTCTCCTACCCTGCTCCTGCTTCCTTCCTTCCTTTCATCCTTCACTGGTTTTCTCTGATTAAAACTTTTGTATATCCAATCTCATCTTGGTATCTGCTTCTCTGGGAATCTGAGCTAAAATACCCCCAGTATACTAGGCCACCTCAGCCTAGGGCTACAAGATACAGTTATTGGGTAATAACAAAAAACCTAAGTTTTTTCATTCTTTTGCATTTGGGGATTCATTTTTCGTAGACATCCATTAAAAAGCAGCTAACCTCAAGTAGAGATAACAACAACCTAAAACTTTTCATTGTTAAGAAAATAAGAAAGATTATTTATTAATTCATTTGACCATAAAGATAATTAAGATTGTAATAAAGATTGTGAGGCCGATAGTAAAAATTATAAATGTTTTGTGGGCTAACAAGGGCCATTTGGGTACCTCATTCTGGATTGCTGTAGAAGATACACTGGGGACTCTGTCCAGCTCTCAATAAGGGCTATTTCCCACCAACTCTCAATGGCTTTTCTCTTCTTCCCATGCCCAAAACCCATCAAGAACCTGAAACAAACAGGGCCAACCAGCTTCTCTTTCTGAGAGAACTGGGGTTAAAAGTCAACTGGTTAGTCTTTGTGCATGACTAGAACGATAACAACCCAATGCCAGTAGGCCATTTCACCAATCAAATTCTGATCATGACACTGGAAACCACTTCAATTATTTATAACAGAGGGGATCTAATACAAGGAATGAGTTACACAGGTGAAGGAAGAGCTGTGAGCCCAAGTGATAGGGAGGTTACCCAGAGATTAGCAACAGCAAGAAGGAACTGTGCTACTGCTAAGTCAGAGACATGGGAGGAGATCATGTTCTTAGGGCTGGGGGGTCCTCTGGTTACCCTGGTAACACAGAGTCTGAGTAGTTTCCTGCAGAAAGAACTACTTAAGGCAGCTTTCCTCATAAGGCATTTGCAAAGTTTCCCCCGCCCCACTGACAGTCCAGTCTCAAGGAGTGGGACAGAACCAGTTTCCTAAGGAAAGGTGGTAGCGATTTATCAGGTGGGAAAGGGATGCTTGGCAGATAAAACAGCACATGCTCACTGCATTCCTTCCATTACTTACTCAGCACACGTACCCAACCTTCTTATACTCAATTAAAAATGCTCTCACCGCTGAAGCTGGTTTGGCTCAGTGGTAGAGTGTCGGTCTGCGGACTGAAAGGTCCCAGGTTCGATTCCTGTCAGATGCATGTATGTTGGTTGCGGGCATAAACCCGGTGGGGGGTGTGCAGGAGGCGGCTGGTTGATGTTTCTCTCTCATCGATGTTTCTGGCTCTCTATCTTCCCTCCCTTCCTCTCTGTAAAAAATCAATTAAAAATATATATATATATATATATTTTTAAATACTCTTACCTAACATAAAGCAACTATCCATTTACTAACCCTGTCATTAAAGAGTATAGGTATTATTAGCAGGTATGAAACCAATTGATCAGTAATATTAGATTTTAGTGATATTAGGCTTGAAAGTCAATTTAACTCTCATCCAAGTCAAAGAAAAACAAGAATGATATTATTTTACAGAGAGCTTACCAAGAAGAAAAAAAAAAAGCTGAAACCAGAAGTTAATTTGTATGTGGTGTCTGCATAGCTATGTGTGATAGACTGCTAACTCATCTTCCCTTCCAAATTTATTTTTCTCTCTTTTCATTGGAACTGAGTTTTAGCTGGGCACATGGCCATCTGTCTGGAGACTGCATTTCCCACTCTGCCTTGTGGCTGGATGCAACATGTGACTTTGTTTTCATGTATGGAGGAGAAGAGGTACAGTGTGTACATTTTTCACATCGCTTGGTTAAAAGAGCGTTGCTTGCCCTATACTGCCTTTTTCTCTATTCTTGCCACCTGTACACAGACGTGGGGGTGACCCAGTCCAGTGTGCTGAGCTGGTAGAGACACTGATGGAAGAAAACCAGGTTCCTGAATTGCTTCATGGAGAACTGCCTCCCCAACCTTGACCTTCTCCACAGTATCTTCTACCTTGTGTAAGCCACTGAATTTTTATATATTTTTAAAAAATCTGCATACCCTACTCCTTACCTGATACAATATACATGGTATTATATTCTGTTAACTAAATTGATATGTGAGGAATAGCACAAAAATATTTTCTAGATCAATTTTTAAAACACAAATAGGTAAATCCACTTGCCCTTATAGGAAATCATGTCAACATTTATGGATCTATGAGGAACATCAAATACTTTGATACTCAAGGCACATATTTGCACCATTGTGTTCTTCACTATCACCAGAGCACCCATGCTCAAAGTTGACCATAAAGATCTTGGAGCAGCCAAAGATGTTGGGAGGCAAGGGAAAATAGAGGTTAAGTACATAGAGCCAGGAGTAGAATTAGCCAAGCTCAAATCTCAGTTCCTCTTACTTATGAACATTGTAATCTCAAGCAAATTAATTAAATCGCTTAACCTTTATGGCGTCAGTTCCATATGTGAGATGGGGATTAGTAATTTCTAATGTATCATGTGACTATGAGCATGAATGGAGATAATCCACCATTAAGAAAGATATTTAGCACCTGGGAACCATTTAATTTTTAAAAGTAGATATTTTCATATTATATTAATTTATATCTTAGAGTCTTGATCTGAAAAGTCGTTCTCAGTCTAGAGGAAGAGCAAATTATGATGGATATAACAATAATGATTGGGATTCATTGTTTGCACACACAAAAGAGCAAATTCTGGACTTTACTTTAGACATCAACAAGACAACAGTATTTTTGTTGCACTACCCGAACACATATAATACAAAAGTGCCTAAATAGCATGGCAATACAAGTAATGTCTTAACTTTGTTATTCTGAAAGAACATCTAAAAACATTACCCAACAAGGAGAAAGAACTTATTGGGGGGAAATAATCAGTTTTGATTTTCCAGTCTTGTGGAAGGGTAATGGAATCATGATCACAATTATGTAAAGCCATTTCTTTGAAGCTTTTGTTCCTGTGATAGCAATTATTTTCACTGGATTACTCATTCTTGGTCAGGAATGTACAGATGGCTCCATAGTAAACACCTTTCAACAGTGATTTTATAGTGTCTGTGTGCTGTATGAGCCCCTTACATTTTTCCAGATGAAGAAGGCTTAAAATGTGCCAGGAAAATGGTAAATAAGCAACATCATTAATACCGTTTAGTTCATATCCCTGTTGTAATGTTTGTCCCATTGCAACATGACTAGCTTCTTGAATGTCACATTCCCTAGACCAGTGTTTCCCAAAGTGTGGTACATGTACCCCCAGGGATACGGGAAGAGTTTGGTGGGGGTATGTGTTGCACCAGAGTTTGGTGGGGATATGCATTGCACCGTGCTTAGCTGCGCCCAATTCTACGTTGTCATGAGTACGAGGGGTACTCAGCATTACAAAAATTATAGAAGAGGTACACATATGTCAAAAGTTTGGGAAACACTGCCTAGACTATGAGTCCCTCAAGGGCAAGCAGCCTGTTGTATTCATCAGCAGTGTTTTAAGAAGTGCTTAGCATCTGGGAGGTATTCAATAAATGCTTGATATGAATAAAAATAAGTATGTATCACATTATGGAAATCATCGACTTGCTACATGGTTGAAGAGTGTTATATGGATCTGTTTTGGTGTAAAAATTTGCCACAAGTGTAGCTCCTTAAAACAACCTCACATTTCTAATCTCACAGCTTCTGCAGGTCCAGAATCTGTGCATGGAGTTCTTTGGCTCTCTGCTTCAGGATCTCTTGCCTGTTTGCAATCATATTAGCTGAGGCTGTAGCTCTGGCTTGACTGGCTTAAATGGCTGCTTACAGAATTCAGTTTCTTGCCAATTGCAGGATAGAGGGCCTCAGTTTCTTGCTGGCTGTCAGCTGGAGGCTGCCTTCTGTTCCTCGCCAAGTGGGCCTCTCCATAGGGCAGCTCACCACATAGCAATTTGCTTCATCAAAGCCAACAAAGCAGCCGAAACCAGTTTGGCTTAGTGGATAGAGCATTGGTCTGTGGACTGAAGGGTCCCAGGTTCGATTCCGGTCAAGGGCATGTACATTGGTTGCGGGCACATCCCCAGTAGGGGCTGTGCAGGTGGCAGCTGATCGATGTTCCTCTCTCATCAATGTTTCTAACTCTCTATCCCTCTCTCTTCCTCTCTGTAAAAAAATCAATAAAAATATATTTTTTTAAAAAACAACAAAGCAGTGAGTTTCCTAACAAGACAGATGTAGCAATCTCATAGAACATCATCACGAAAGTGCCATTGTGTCACCTTTACAATATACTATTAGAAGCAAGTCATAAGCCCTTTCCATTCTTAAGGGGAAAGTATTACATTGAGGCATGTATACCAGGAGGCAGAGATCATTGGGGCTAGAGTCTGTTCACCAGAAATAGGCCTTGGTATAAATAAGATATTAGTACTTGGTTCTCTCAAATGAAGAAACTTGGCTAGACTCACATGCAAATTTGTAAGAATGTCCAGATGCTTGCTAAAATGTGTTAATCCTCCAAGCACACGATGTAAAAGGAAGAATGTCTTTCACTGAAGCCCTTACATTTGAATAGGTGAGTCATAACTCATTAAACCAAAAATAGTTGAACTCCCAAATCACCAAACAGTAGTTTGGTTAGGTTGAATGCCCACCTATAAGTCCTTAAAAATGGTGACTGAAATATGAACATTGAAGGTACACAACATCTCTTTGCCAGCTTAGGAATTCACAGCACAATGTTTTATGTGGTCTTTGGCATGCTCAATTGATTTTGTCCATTTGAAGAGCCAGCCAAAAGCACAGAACATGCACACGGTAGAGAAATGCATGGAAACCATCAGGAATGGGAAAGGTACTAATTGGCTATTGTTGCAACAATGCTGCTTAACAAACAACTCCAATATCTCAATGACTTACAAAAGCATTTCTTTTTCTTGTTCAGGGATTGCAGGTTGGCTGTGGTTCACATGATCTAACTTGGGCTTGGCTGGGCCAAACTGGGCTAGGCTGGACTCCAGGCTTTGGGCTAGGTTCAGGTCTGTTCCACGTGTCTTCTTCATTCTGGGACCAGCAGCTACATAGGGAATGTTCATGTTCTGCTCATGGCAGATGGCAAAAGATAAGCAGAGCAACCAGTACATTATCATTCTTCCCACATTCTATTGGCTAACGCAAGTCATATGGCCAAGTTCAATATCAATATGGTATGAAAATAACTCTGTTTGTTAAAGAGCAGTGGCCGGCAAACTGCGACTCTTTGGCCCCTTGAGTGTGGCTCTTCCACAAAATACCATGTGCAGGCATGCACATACAGTGTGATCAAAACTTCATGGCTCATGCACAGAAGTTGGTTTTCTGCTCTCAAAAGAAATTTCAATCATTGTACTGTTGATATTTGGCTCTGTTGACTAATGAGTTTGCTGACCACTGCTATAGAGGAAGGCAATGCAAACTTCCATGATCGAGGTCATGGTCAATAATTCCAAAATAAAGAGAGACTAAAAAATGGGCAGTAAAGAGTAAAGGCAAGCACAAGGTAGCCAACCTTAGAAGCTGATCAAGTTGCTCTGGCACTATAATGAGCTCCCTGACTGTTGCTTTAAAAGAACAAGCCATACCATGATGTAACTAACAACTCAGTCCATCCAACAGTGCAATACTGTGTTCCCTCGACATGCAAAACTCTATAAAATACAAAATCTGCATTATGGTAATATAATAAAGGTAAAGACTTTACAAGCACAGCGCCTTAAAAATTATAGTTCCCATAGCAAATGTAACATAGATTTTTGTGCCCATATACTGTAAAGACAGAAGTCCTAACCATAAACAGTAATGGGAAATCATGCATATTCAGGGATGAGGATTATGAAAGAGTTATGGGTTCAGTTAGAAAAATTACTTTGGGAATTTTATCTTATGGACGAAGCCTCAAGTAATGTACAGCATAGTACACGTGAATGTTTAATAGGTGACTGGAAAAAAGTGATTTTCATTCAAAAAGGCTGCAGTGGTGTAATCCAAAGAAAAAGAAACACATCCTCTTAGATATATTATGGGTAGTGCCAATATTCTATTCCTGTTTGTGGTTTCAAATTTCAGTAGTTTTCTTTAACTCGCGGTTCTTTGTTGGGATCTATTTCCTCATAAATGAGCCCAGCTTTATAAACCTGGAAAACTGACATGCTATATTTCTGTTTACTTTGAAACTCACAGATCCTCCAGAAATTATCTGTTTTCAACTATTGTTCACAATTAAAGTGAATTTATATGGAATAATTTTCTTCTTGCCATTTCACTTGGCTTATCTGAAGGACATTGAATGTTATACTGTATGAACTATTTAAATAAATATTACATTTAATTTAAATTACATAGAAATGCCAGAGGTTGAAACTATTTTATCAAGTATACTTAAAGAACATAATGCGACTTCTTCCAAATTCTGTAGTGTCATAGTAAGTGTCACATATGTAGCCAACTCCGGATATCCAATTATCAATTCATTTATGTATGCCTTAAGACATGAACAGATGCATTCCTGAAAGGCTAGAGTAGAGCTAAATTCCATCTACCAGACTATTCTCTCATTTAACTTCCATATCTTGTGTTAAAATATTGAAGGTATATTCCTAGGGCAAAAGCCTTTAAAAGCACGTCTCCAATTTGGATTCACCAAGGGATTGTCTAGAGCTCCTGATAGGCTGCTTTACAATTTCCTGTTAAAATGCCCATAACGATACAGAAAAGGGGAAAGACTGGCAATGATGTTGTGGACACAAAATGAGAGAGGAACAGTTGCTAAAGTCCAGGTGGAATTTCAGCTAACTGTTTTATTGATGATGATGGATTGAAAATGTACTTTCTGTGAGCTCTTTCTTCTAAAGCAGAATGTGACAGATGATGTGAAAAACCAGGGAAAGACTTGCCTCTCCCTCACTGTCTCTATTTAAGGCCAGCTTGCAAAAGTACTTTGTTGACCATAAACAAACACCAACTTAGCCCGTGAGAGCTAAAGCTCTATCATGCACCTTCTCTTTCCCCCACCTCACTGCAGGAGTATCCATCTCTCCACACATTTAGAAACAACTCCCAGGAAGAAAAAAAGAAAAAAAAAAAAGAAAAGAAACAGCAAAAAAGAGAGTGTGTGGACAGAGCCAACACCATCTCGAAGCTAATTGGACAGCTTAACTTGCCAATGAATGAGCTGGGATCTTTGACCTCCTCCTCTTCCCCTGGGTGAACTCTGGATTGTGTACAGAGGTTTGGGGCTAGTCATGAACTTTTCATTGTTCAGAACAAGAAGTTCTAGATGTTACCTATCTCTTAGCTTAGTAGAGGCTGAAAAAGTTCTTTAATGAAGTGAATATTCATTCTTGATAGAAACTCTTAAAGGTCCAAGAATAAAATTATATATCCTTAATTACTATCTTAAACAATAGTCCAAACAATTCTTTTCTTTTTTAATTAAAAAAAATATATATATTTTATTGATTTTTTACAGAGAGGAAGGGAGAGAGATAGAGAGCTAGAAAAGTCGTTGAGAGAGAAACATCGACCAGCTGCCTCTTGCACACTCCCCACAGGGGATGTGCCCGCAACCAATGTACATGCCTTTGACCGGAATCAAACCTGGGACCTTTCAGTCCACAGACTGACGCTCTACCACTGACCCAAACCGGTTTCAGCTAAACAATTCTTAATAATAAAACACAACAGCACTGTTTCCTAAAATGTTATTGAACATTTATTCCTTTTGGGAAAGGCTAAAATTTGTGGTAGTTGGTAGGGTTGGGGGTGGGAAGAAATTAAGTTAGATTGTCATCTAACAGGATATCAAGATAACTTTTAGATAATTAAAAATTAAATATAAAAATGGAAACATCAGAAGCTCATTCTTACTGTTGTACATCCAATGGGTTTGGAAAAATACATACTGACATGTATTCATTGTTATGGTATCATATAGAGTATTTTTACTGCCCTAAAAAAGCCTCTGTGAACCACCTATTCATCATTCTCTTCCACCCCACTCCCATCCCTGGAAACCATTAATAGTTTTACTGTCTCCATAGTTTTGCATTTCAAGAATAAATGTAAAGGACATTAAATTTATGAAAAATGCAAATGAGAGAAAAACAAAAATACTGTGTTTTTTTTATCTTACAAAAAAGTGAAGACTAATAAAAGATAATACTTTAGAATAATTGAACCCAATAGTGTGAATTTTTATAAATCTCTTACTGCATATTGCCAAGCTAGTTGCAGGAAATATGTAGTAAGAGATTTATATAAATTCACACCTTCGTACCCAACAATTCTACTTTCATTTATCTAGCCAAAAGAAATTAATCAGTAATGTAGATAATGATTTTGTAGAAAGATGTTTACCAGATTATAATAGATAAAGCGTTGGAAATAACCTAAATATTAAACAATACTTATGATATTTCCATAAAATGGAATATTATAGATATAATTAATTTTAATAACAAGAAAATACTAAAAATACAGTGTGTTATTGCAAATGGAAAAGGAATACAAAATTATATGCAGTATGATCCAAGTTAGTTTAAAAAATTGTATACAGATATATATATATATATATATATATATATATATATATATATATATAATAGTATATAGCATAACATTTATAAAAATTTACATAATATAGCAGAAAAACTAAGAGAAACCCAACAAAATATTTACAGTAACTATCTCTGGGGATAATCTTAGAGATAATTTCTTCTTTATTCTTTTTGTAGTTTTCAAATTTTCTACAGTAAGCATATATTATTTTCATAATCAAAAAAATTATAAAATTTAAAATTTAAAATCAGCTGTTCTATTTAAGAACAGAGCATTCCACCCTCAAGTTACGAAGTGGCAAGTTACAATCTGAGGCTAACACTTTTTGTCATCCTTGATGAAGGTTGATAGTGCTTGCTTTCATTTTAGGATTACTCTAGACTCCCAAATTAAGATTCTTTCTGGCTGCTCTCTGGGGTGAACTTTGCAACAAGTTTTTAAAAGATTAAAACAGGAGCATTAGTCCTAACTGGTTTGTCTCAGATAGAACTTGGGTTCGATTCCAACCAAGGGAACATGCCCAGGTTTTGGGCTCAATCCTCAGTGGGGGGGGGGGAGGGGTATGCAGGAGGCAGCCAATTAGTGACTCTCTCATTATTGATGTTTTTATCTCCCTCTCTGTCCCTTCCTCTCTGAAATCAATAAAAATATATTTTAAAAACAAAACAGCTACATTAGCTCTGGCTGGTGTGCCTCAGTGATTGGAGTGTCGGCCTGTGCACCATAGGTTCAAGGGTTTCATTTCTGGTCAAGGGCATGTAACCCATTCTCTCTCCCCCTTCTCCCTGTCTCTCTCCTCCCTCTCTCTCTTTCTCTCTTACTCTCTCCCCTTTCCTCCCTCCCTTCCACTCTCTCTCTGAAAAGCAATGGGGAAAAAATATCCTCTGGTGAGGATTAACAAAAATAAATAAACAAACAAAACCAGCAACATTATTCACAATAGCCAAAAGGTGAAAGCAATCAAAGTGTGCATCACTACTGAAAACATAAATAAAATGTGGTCTATACATACAATGGAACATTATTCACCCTTAAGAAGGAAGGAAATTCTGACATATGTTATAAGAGTGAAATAAGCCATTCACAAAAAGACAAGACTGTATGAACCCACTTATTTGAGACTAGAGGCCTGGTGAAGGAATTTGTGTACCAGTGGAGTCCCTCAGCCTGGCCTGTGGGGTTGGGTCAAAACTGGTTCTCCAACATCCCCTGAGGGGTTCCAGATTGGGAGAGGGTGCAGACCAGGCCTAAGGACCCCACTGGTGCACGATTGGGCATGGGGAGGGACAAGGGAGGTTGGCCAACTGGGGAGTGACCGCAGGAGGGCTCTAGGGCCTGTCTGGCTCATCTCTCTCAGTCCCGATTGGCCGGCCAGCCCAACCCCAAAAGCAAGCGAACCTACCGATTGGAGCATTTGCCCCCTAGTGATCAGTGCAAATCATAGCCTTAGCATACATTAGCATATTACCCTTTGATTGGTTAATTAGCCTTTTATTATATAGGATTCCCAGTGTAAATTCAGAGTCAGAAAGTGGGAGGGTAGTTGCCAGGGGATTGTGGGGAGGGGAAGTGGAGAGTTCTTGTTAAATGGATGTAGAATTTCAGTTTGGGAAGATGAAAGAATTCTAGAGATTGGTTGCACAACAATGTGAATGTATTTTACTAGACTGTGCACTTACCAAAAAAAAAATAAGATGATACATTTTATGTGAAGTATATTTTACGACAAAGAAATCATGATTAAAACAGAGAGATAAAGAGGACAGAAGGAAGAAGAGGAAGCTATGTCTAGCACAGGCAAGGGTATTGCACCAACAGCATGACTTTAGGATTGGGCCCCTGGGACCTCACCTTTGATTACTTCACTTACTAAATCTGATCCCTGCTTTATTAATTCTGTGAAGTGAAAACTCTACATATCAAGTGTCATCAATTAATGGATAGTTGAGCATTTGCAGGGCACCCATGTGGAAGTCAGCTTTCTCAAAGTCACATTCTTCCAGGGGCTCTTAATCTAGGGACCAACACCGTGAAGAAATGGTCCATAAATGGCTTTGGGAGGAGGGGGGTGTCTTTACTTTGTGCAAAATTCCATGTGTAGCCGAATATATATATTTTCATAAAAGAAGTCCCTTTGCTCATAGTGGATTTTCAGTGGGGAGGGGCAAAGTTGAGAACCACTGTTACAAGGGGTGTATAGTCTGCTGAATTTCACTGACCAGGTACTTCAGCTGCCTCTTTCGCAATATCATTAAAGGTTCCCTAAACCAGGATTTTATGGCTATAACAGATTATTTGAGGGTGACCTGTCACTATTGGAAGCTCATGGGGTGTACTTTCCTCCACCTTTAGCTTGAACATGAGTACATATAACAAGCAAGAATGCTCTAGGTTTTAGGCCAGTACATTCCAGAATCTTCTGCTTTTTATTTAAGGTTTATTGATAATTGTGCATCCTGAACTAATTCTTGTCTTCTCTCCATTTGAGCTGGGATGTAAACATTTTTAAAAATCCAGACCATCACTTGGGAATATTTCTCCATCTTTTCTTACGTGCGTATTCACTGTTCATTTTAAAACTGTAATTTAAAAAATTTCTTGGCTGTGACCCACAGTTAGAAATGTACTTTGTAATATTACATACCCATGTACTCTAACATACATGTATATGGAACAAAAGCATCTAAAATAATAAATACCCTGACTGCGTGCGAAACACTGATATTTTCTATCCTATCTGTTCTATTATCTCTACTCTTTGCTATTCTACTTTAGCTATGAAAAGAATTGCTATTTGTGACCATTTATTTTTTTAAAAATATATATTTTATTGATTTTTTACAGAGAGGAAGGGAGAGAGATAGAGAGCCAGAAACGTCAATGAGAGAGAAACATCAACCAGCTGCCTCTTGCACACCCCCTACTGGGGATGTGCCCGCAACCAGTGTACATGCCCTTAGCCAGAATCGAATCTGGGACCCTTCAGTCCGCAGACCGACGCTCTACCACTGAGCCAAACCGGTTTCGGCTGTGACCGTTTATATCAGTGGTTCTCAGATTTGGCTCTGCGGTAAGGTCACTTGGGGAGCTTTTAAAAATACTGATGCCTGGGTTCATCCCTCATTTTCAGCACTCCCCCTCAATTCACACCACTGGATATTGTGATTTAATTGGTCTGGAGAAAAACCTAGGCACTGGGACTTTAAAAAGTAATCTCTGGCTGAAACCTTTTGGCTCAGTAGGATAGAGCATCAGCCTGTGGACAGAAGGGTCCCGGGTTCGATTCCGGTCAAGGGCATGTACCTTAGTTGCGGGCACATCTTTGGTGGGGGGTGTGCAGGAGGCAGCTGATCAATGTCTCTCTCTCATCGATGTTTCTGGCTCTCTATCCCTCTCTCTTCCTCTCTGTAAAAAGTAAATAAAATGTATTTAAAAAAAAAAAAGTAATCTCTGCATTTCTAAGGAGTAGCCTGGGCTCAGGAACACGGATTTAGATCGATTTCACCATCCTCTGTCAGGCCTCATCCCGCAACTGGAACGGCTTCTTTGAATGTTGTTTGATGCAATAGCAATTTTAAAATATTTTATCGCATTCCTTTCATTTTTTTAAAATAATACTGATGTTCTATTTATTATTACTCAAATGTATCCCATAAAAGGCAGAGAGGCTTGCAATATGGCAAAGGAGGGTAAAGCATTAGAGCCAGTTTTTGTTGTTACTCTACCACAGGGGTTTTCCTTTCCTCCTTCAGCTTCATGATATCATTCTCCAATTGTAAGATTCCTGCAATATATGGAAACAGCCTAATAACACTGAAGTTCTTCCTGATTTTAATCTCAAAACCACTAGTTCGTTCTTCCATAATAGAAGCTTGATCTGAAGTGATTTAGTCAAAGATACGAAGATCCTGACTTTTACTGGATCTTCATTTTAGCCCATTCTCATGTCAGGCGTATCAGCCACGCTCCTATCCACCTGCTGGTGTGCAAGCCTTCCAGGCACTGGGCCAATAGGCAGGGAAGCAAAAACAGCCATGTGTTTTAATCAGCATCTGTGTCTTGACGTTTGGGGTTGCTCTTTGAGCCATGTTAAACAAAAACATAAAAATTACCTTAAAAGCGTCTTGATGAAATGACACTGTTATCAACTTTCTCATCAGATGAGAGGAAAATGCTGAGCATGGAGGGGTAAATGGCCAACAATACTGACTTCACTGAACCCAAAATAAAAATCCTAATAGATGCCTAGTTTAACAGAACAATCATAAAGAAACCATTGGTTGTAATACCAAGAAAAACGAAATAACCAATGTCATTTTCGGTATCTCCTTCCTCTTCTACCACAGGAGGGCTCTTCCAGGAAACCTATGCACATCATTGAGAGGCAGAAAGGATTGCTTAAACAGGGATACTCAACGAACAGCACTAACAGTTAGACCAAATATCAGAAAACTATTAAGCCTCGCAGTGACATTGATGAGAGCCTGATTTTCTTATTTGGTTAGTCCTTGGAGGACCATTGAGTGGCTATTTTGTTTAAGCTGGTGGAGAGGTAAACACATCTATCCTAATGGGCAGAAAATGCAGGAGCTTTCTCTGTGGTTTCTCTCTTTATTGCAAAGGATTGGGGGGTCATCAAAGCTTTGAGAAGATTTGGGGGTTCAATACATTCTTTATCTTTTGAGAAGTTAGAATCTTGAAGAGATACACACCTCAGCTTAGTGAAAAAATATTGTGCACAGGGCCTCTAGTGTAATAATATATTTAGATGTTTTTTAAATGAAGGAAAATTTAAAATAATTTTCAGTGATAAATAATTAGATGCTGCCTGAGCTTTTAATACTTTAATATATCATTATTTTGCTTAAAACGTGTACAAAAGCAACTTAATATTAGGCACATATAGTTATGGAAATAGATGCTATCTTGGATCACCCTATCCTTTAAATCAATATTATTAATTTTAATAAATGCTTTTCAAAGATGTATATAAGGAGGCATATCAACTGAATATTGTAAATAGTTTCTTGAGACCAAATCCTTTAAAAACCTTCCAAAGCATATAGCCATTTAAATGGTATCAAATGCCAGTTAGTGCATTTCTCTATCATCGGAACTGGGAATAAAATATTTGGGGCGCAACTAATAATACCCAGACCTTGCTCACATTGTTTCATGAGAGTCTACCTTTTATGAAGCGAGTCCTATCTCTATGAATAAATTGTTCCATAACCCAACTCCTTCTGTTGGTTAAAATTGGGATATTATTGCATAATCTTGTTGAGGAAAATAGAGTAACATCTTCAACAGCCAAGAAACTCTTTTATTCATTTACAGTAATAATGTAAAAATGGGAACACAGATTGATTTATGCATGTGGCACTATTGGAAATAAAAATGAAGAAATTGTCTCTTTTACAGGGTTCAATTCTTCAAGGAATTGCAGCAAAACATTCTTCACTTGACATTCCGTTACTGTTTTGTTGGGTTTTAACCATTTCTTTGCTTTTATAAAATGTCCAAAGGGATTTGTGTGATTTGAAAAAAACAAAACAAAAAACTTGTGCTAATGTAACATATATTTTATCTGGAGGAATATATAAAGGACAAGGAAAATAAACACATTAAAGTGAATAAATGGAATTGTCTTAATAACTAGAATGGATCTTCAGGGATATAGCTGAATTTTACCCCAAAGTGCCTGTTTCCACCATTCCTATCTTTGTGAGAGTGGATTGTTTTAGTGGCAGCTTATCTTGCATCCTTAGTCTCTGCCTGGCTCCTTGACTTCAGCCAGAAGCTTGCTCACTTCTGCTCTATTCTAAATGTAAAACTTTCCCTCCACTCTGTGATCACCCCAAGTCTTCTCTCTATTCTTCTCATCCATTTTAGCATCAAATCAGCAAAGAGCCTCCCAGATTCCCTGCCTCCATTCTCTCACCATTTAACTCTTCAAAATGTGGCTTTAAGCACACATTCTAATTCATCTCTCCCTCTTGTTGGAAAGGAGTACACAGAGGCTTCCACCGTCTTGATAATGCTCTATTTTCTTAGATATTTTTAGGTGTCATAAAATATTTTATATTTTTAAGTAGCTTTCTCCAACACTATTCTGCTGAAACTGCCATGCCCTACACATACGAGTGCTCAGCAAATACTTGTTAAGCATGGATATCAGTAATTTTGCTGATTAATATAACATATTTGTACCATTAACTCTACTTCCTTACTTTAACCCTATACATTTTTTTTAATATCCATTTTATTGATTTTTTACGGAGAGGAAGAAAGAAAGCTAGAGAGCTAGAAATGTCGATGAGAGACCCAGATGCCTCTTGTACACCCCCAACCGGGGACGTGCCCACAATCAACATACATGCCCCTGACCAGAATCAAACCTGGGACCTTTCAGTCCGCAGACCGACGCTCTACCGCTGAGCCAAACCAGTTTCGGCAACCCTATACATTCTGTTTTCCTCCACTTTCCTGCCTCACAAATAACTCGCACCAGTCCCTTTTCTGAAGCCCCACTTAAACGAAGACTTCCCTCTTTTTGTAACAAATCTCAAACATTAATTTCATTACCCACACATTTCATTTCTCAGGAAGTTAATTCTCCAGCATGATGCAGAGGGACTGGACTCTTTTAATGTGGACTCCTTTGGTTACAAGCGATAGAAACTCAGCTCAAACTAGCTTGAGCTAAAAAGGGGTCTTTTTTACTTTAAAGGCTCTTGTAACGGTGGCAGAACCAGAGGAAAAGCTTCAGGAACCTGCGGGCACAGTCCTGGGGATCTCAGAGTTTGAAACTGGAACTCTATTGCCATAAAGACACCTTTCCCTCTTGTTCTCACTCTTGCTTCCAATTACTTGAATTCTGGACTCTCTTGGTGTGGCTTCATTCTCTCCTACTGGAGGTGGTTAGAGACATCAGAAGCAATCAGAAACTGGAGACAAGCAGAAAGGGAAGCAAATCCAGGTGGTGGTAAATCCTGATCACCAGTCTGTAAGCTCAGCACCTGCTGTGCTAACCCAGTGCTTTTCCAGCTGCAATAACAAACCTAGCCTACTAGTTTGGTTTTAAGCCAACCTTAGTTAGTTTTTGTCATTTACAATTACAGAGTCCTGACTTATGCAGGTGAATGATTTCTCACAGAATCAGTTTATTGATTTAGGAGCAATTCAATAGAATATAGTAATTTCAAATGAGTTTTGAGTCCTCCATATTATTGAAATGTGTCAACTGAAATTTTGGGTCCTGGTTAGACTCCCCACATTTTGGGGTAATCCTATAGGCACACATTCAAGGTAGGCAGACACGTTCATCTTTAAGAATGTTTTTATTTAAGAAAAGATATAAGATTTCAATCCCCTCCCCAAACTTTCTAAATCTACCATACTTAGCAGGTTCTCAGATTTATATACTCTCATAATATGCTGTAAAGATATTTCTTATCTCTTTCCTCATTATCACTCCTTGTTTTGTATAAATTGCTGTTATGGTGAGCTTTCTCTCTCTCTCTTTTATTAAGGCAGTTATCCACTTACCAGTTTTATCTGAATTATCATAGAAAAAATTTATTTTCCCTATAAAAATAATTGGCTTTCTTAACTGCAGTTTTATTCAGTAGTGCCTAAATTCATAACAGCTTTCCATAAGGTGTTTACGATGGGGAATTTAACTTCTTTTTTTATTTAAAGTCTTTTAGGAACAGTCCAATTTTCTTTACCTTTGGCATTGGCAAATTCTTAGTCAATGACCAGTAATCCATCTGTTGCTAGGTGCTCTGGAAGTCTCTCACAAGCTATGATGTGATGCTAGATTAACATTTATATATTCTTTGATTTTCTTTTTAATGGCTATTAGAAAACTTTTATCTTTGAGTAATGGATTACTGAATATTCAACATGACATCTTTTTATCTTTCTCTGTTCATATTATCTACATTAATTCACTTCTACATGATCAGATGAAAGGAAATTCTACATCTGAATTTCTAGTGGGCTCCTACATACATATATTCAGCATAAAGGAAGACCAGTGACTAAAACAAAAAATAAAAAATAAAAACTTACCTGTATTCCCATGTTTCAAAAATTTACTGTAATCTATTGACAAGATCTGAGTTCATACTCTATTGCTGAGTTACATCTAGGCAGTACCTAAGTAATCTCTATAATCTGCATTATGATTACCTGTTTCACAATATAGAAATATGAGAGTCAGAATTTAAGGGTTTTTCCTGTAAAGCCCCAATTCTGAATAATGACAAATTAAATTGATTTTCTTACTCAATGACCGCATTGCCTTCGGTGTTTATCTTCTTTTTAAAGACTAATCTCAGCTATAATAAATCCACACATAATAGGATTGTCTTAAAGAGAGACTTAATTAAATCAGAAGGAAAAAGGGAATCTGTCTTTCTAGAATTTAGAGCATATACTTCCTACTACAGTGTCTTCTAGACCACTGGTCTGTGAAGTCTTCTCCAGGTTCAGGGTGATCTCCTGAGTGTTCTGTGAACTAATGCCATAGGTGGTAATATTTATACTTTGACAACCTCCATACATATTTGGTCTCTGGTATAAATTAGCAGTGAGTTTCTTGCTTTCATCTTAAGTAACTTCACATATCCTATTCATTTCATTGGCGTTTAACTGACAGTGGAAATTGGAAGAATATAGTAAATAAGACAAGAGCAAGGACAATCTGAAATCTGTGAAGGTGAACTGAAATGAATACCCATTTCTCACTAATTCCACCTATGATACGGTGGGTGTCCTGCAGGGTAAGCTGGTGCCCTTGCCATGGAGGTGCCCTGCTTTGATATAGCACTGGGAGAAGCCAAAGACAGACATTTGGCAGGAGCTGGAGGAGCTGTGAGTCAGTGCTGTCCTATGTGGGTCAGTGACAATCTACTAGAGCTGCCACCCTGTCCAGCACCCTAACCATCAGGGGCTAAAAAACTGTTGCTACTGCTTCACTTCTGCCTTCCAAATTTCATAGGAGATGTCTCCTGTGGCAAATCCTAGCCTGATCTTAAAGAGGGAAAGGAATGCCGGGAGATGTAGTCATCCCCTGGATTGATAACCGGTGTATTACCTGCTCTACAGGTCGACAAGATACTACAATACAGTTTCCTACAGAGCTCGGAATATTTATACCTTTGACTCTTTCTCGCCCTCACCACTCATACTGGATTTCATAGTTGCTTCAGTTCCTTCTTTTCTGCAACTACTGTGGGGATCTTGGGACTATTTCCCTTGCTTTGGTCTCTCTACTCTTTAATTCATGTCCTGTGGCTAAGCATGCAACCTGTATGCCACTTTCAATGACTGCCCCCTGCCATGTTCCTCATTGGCTGAAACACTGTTTTGTTAACCTACTTTGCCCCTCTGAACCCCAAAGACAGGGGCACCTTGGTTTTACCAGACATCCCAAGGACTTGTATGTTGTCTATGTGTGGGAAGGCGTGTTCCGTGGGGCCCGAGGGCAAGGATGGAGCATAGGGTAGGGATGCCTACCTGCTCTCCTACAGGGGATTGAGCACAGGGTAGGGACGCCTACCTGCTCTCCCCTAAGCCTTCAGGATCAACTAGGGACAGGGCAGACCATAGCCCCATTGTTAGGGAGTGTGTGTGATGCATGACTTATCTGGATGTTCTCAGCTAAGCTGTTCTCAATGATATCTAGCCAGATGCCTGCTCTATGTATCTTTTTCCAAGAATGCCTTAAGGGGTGGCCTTGTCCTGGGAAAGGGGCATTTGGAGAAACGCCCAGAAAGGTCGCATAAATGTATGCCTGCAACTAATAAAGCTGCTGCAGTCTCACCATGGACTAGCAGTCCTCCTGAAGCCCCGCTTTCTCTTGTCTTTATTTCTCTTAATCCTCTTAGCCCTATCTTCAGGACCTGTGATACCAAGCTGGATCCGGTATCTATGAACCTCAGCCCACAGCTCCTCCCTGCAAGAAAACTATATACTTCTATGTTGTTGAACACAGGCATGCCTTTGGTGACTTGCTCTAGCCCATAAAACCATGGAGGGAGAAGAGTTGTAGAGCAGGTAACCTGCACTGGTTACCAATCACAAGGGATGATTCTAAGCCAGCGGTCAGCAAACTCATTAGTCAACAGAGCCAAATATCAACATTACAACGATTGAACTTTCTTTTGAGAGCTAAATCAAATTTAGAAAAACCCATAAATTTGAGAGCTTAAACTTAAACTTCTTCTAATGCCACTTCTTCAAAATAGACTCTCCCAGGCCGCGGTATTTTGTGGAAGAGCCACACTCAAGGAGCCAAAGAGCTGCATGTGGCTCGTGAGCTGCAGTTTGCCGACCACGGTTCTAAGCATTTCTGCCCACTGCATTTAGTACCAGAGTCTATAGGGAAAACACAGCACCGTCAAGCGCTAGGCAAAACAGCCCTTTCCTTACATAGAGAAGAGACAGAGCAAGGCCGGCCTCAATAGCATGTGGTGGTCCTCCAGGGTCAGTGGGTCTCTCCTGCAGCCAATGTAGTCTCATTTGAGAGTTTAAAGTGAAGAGATTGGCCTTTCCTATTCCCATCATACATCCCTTTCCCCCATCAATCGTTGCCTAAGGCCCATTCACATGACACTTCTAAGTCTACAAGGCAGATGCATGAAGCCTCTCCAGCAGCCTGAAGGCATATCTCCAACGAAGAGCCCCAGTTGTAGGCATTGGAGGCCAAAGCACACTTGAACGAGGCAGGTAGGGTTGGTGCACATGGAACCTATAAATAGATCCAAGGGTATCTGGGCAGAGCTTTGATAGTGTCCTCCTCATGATGTCTCCTGGCTCTTCTGGTTTTATACAACTGTTCTTTGTCTACCCGGTCCCATCTTACCATGTTGGCCAAGAGAATAAACTGCATTACACAAGCTGCTAAAGGGGGAAGCTCATATAACTGAGAGTGAAGTTTCCTGGCTTGGACGGGACCTGGAATCCCTCTCCCTGTGACCATGCATTGTATAGCCTGTGTACGTATATGCATACCTGTTTACTTAGCATTACCGTGGTTCACATGGCACACCCTCTCCTGGTCATGGCTTAGACAGCTTACCAATAGTCTTTGCTATGTGGGGAAGAAAGCCCTTTGGTTCTCATCTCAGTTACCTTTCTAGCTCCCCTTGGGAGCATGGGAGAGCTTTCGAGTTCTGTCTGTACCTTACTTAGACTCAGAAAAACTAATCCCTGGGCCTAACTCTGCCCTGCTATGCTTTTTACTTTAATGGGGCTGTCTCTAAAGTTGAAGGCAGGGCAGCCTGTGAGGCAATGTCCTCTCATACCTTAAGATTGAATTGGGGAAAATCCCTATGGTTTTGTCATTTCCTCCAACTCTCCAACTTATTGTTTTCAGAGGAACTCAATTCCTTCCCCTCCGTCTCCTTTCTAATCTCTTTCCATGAGAAGCAGCAGGTATGCTTTTCACTTTCTGTATATCCTGTGCTCCTTGCCTGGACCTTGGCTAAAGGTGGGCGGGGAAACTGATCTTCACTATGGAAAACATTGTCTGATCTGAGTCAGCTCCTTTCCAGGTGATTTAAAGGAGGAGGTAAGGGAATGTAGGGATTCCTTTATTTTTTATAAAGCTGAGCTTGTAAGTCTTGCTGCATATTTGAAAATTCTATTTTCCAAGTCAGAGGCAAATTATAACTTTCTTTTTCTTCTTCTTCTTCTTCTTTTTTTTTTTTTTTTTTTTTGTTACACATCTTAATTGCCCCAAGGCAGATGGATGTCTCAGGCTGCCTAGAGAGAGCTGTTTCTAGCAGAAAGTATAGAGAAAAAACACACTAATATAATTATTAGAGCAGTACAATTCTGACACAGTATTCTGACTTATAACTTGAAGAGTGGTATCAGGTTTTAGGTTCCATCTAAAAATTCTAATGGTTAGCAGACAAAGTGCCTAAGGCCAGTATCTGCTCCTATTAGCAATATAATAGTATTCCATTCAGAATGTGGCACCCAAAATTGTAGAAAGAGGCCAGTGGTCATAAAAATTATTATTTATTGCAGTAGGCCACTATTTTTTTTCACATCAGACTAATTTTAGAAAATGATATAACTTCCTAGTTAGTGGACTCACCACTCACCAGCCCCAACAGTCTTTCATTGACTTTTCCTTTTGCCTCACACGCCAACTGTTACTGTTACTGAACCAGGCTTTACTTAAAACCTGCATTAACTTTGACGTTTAAAATTATACATTAAAATATTACATATCTTGATTATTGTAATTTTGGTATCCCCTTACATTTTGTACCTGGGGCAAGTGCTTCGCCCTAGTCCCAGCTCTCTTGTCCTCAAGGTTCAACTCCTCTCATGAGAGGAGATTCTAATAGATTCAATATTTTCTTTAAACTCATATTATCATTTTTCTTTACCATTCTTATCGTCTTACATGTACATGTCTTACCATCCATCCTCCCTCATTCAGTTGAAAACCACTTGAGGTTGGAATCCTGTGGATGTTTTCTTTCATTTTTAATTAAATTTATTGGGGCAACATTTGTTAGTAACATTATACAACTTTTTAATACAACTCTTTTTTGGAACTAAGTAGGGGGAAGGGAGAGAGAGAGAGAGAGAGAGAGAGAGAGAGAGAGAGAGAGAGAGAGAGAGAGAGAGAGAGAGAGAGAAATATTGATGTGAGATACACATCAATTGGTTGCCTCCCACATACACCTCAATTGGGGCTGGAGGTCAAAACTGCAATGGAGGTATGTGCCCTTGACTAAGAATTGAACCTGAAGCCCTTCTGGCAGAAGCCCTTCTGGCAGAAGCTCATATTCTAGCAGATGGGCCAGGGCTATAATACGTTATAATACAACAATTATATACTCCAAGTGTTGTGTATTCGCAACCCCAAAACTAGGCTCTTTCTGTCACTATGCATAGTTGACCCCCTTTACCCTCTTCATTCTCTCCTTGCCCTTTTCCCTCTGGAAACCACCATTCTGTTGTTTGTAACATTTTGTTTTATATTCCACATAGGAGTGAAATCATATGGTTCTTGGCCTGCATTTGACTTATTTTACTTAGCATGATGCTCTCAAGACAATGGAATACTACTCAGTCATAAGAAAATTAAATAATTGCAATTTGGAATACGGTTTTGATTCACCTTTTTTTTTTTGGTGTTATTGTTGTTAATCCTCACCTAAGGATACTTTTTCCATTGATGTTTAGAGAGAGTGGAAGGGAGGAGGAGAGACGGAGAGAAAGAAACATCGATGTGTCTCACCTTGATTGGTTGCCCTCGCACATGCTCTGAGGTACTTGCCCTTGATCAGAATCTAACCTGTGACCCTTCAGTCTGTGGACTGGTGCTCTAACCACTGAGAAGCCAGCTAGGGCCATCTTTGTTTCCTTTTAACATCTATTAAAATACCTATACAATAAAGGTTTACTTAAGGTAAGGAGTAAAGCATATTTAACTTCATAGGGAAAGAAAATGTAAAATACAATTTTATAGCCCTTTTGTCCCCGCCTGCCTTTTTATGAGCCAGTGTTCTTGAATGACTTTTAGGCTATGCTGGAAATTTACTTACATTTAGCACCTTGTTCTTACAGGATTCAGTAAAAATGAATTACTATTGTATTTCACTACATTTCTGTCCCCTTAGCTTAGTATGACTGATAGTAGTCAGAAAGGTAGTAGAAAAATACACCGAAGAGAAGAGGGATAAAACCCTGGAATTAAATGTTTTCCATGAATAATCTGCAAAAAAAGGGTAATACACATGCAGATACCCAAGAGTTGATTGTGGAATTTATTTTTAAGCAATTTGATACAATGTTGTCATAGGGCATGGCACAGTGCTTTATTTCTAAAATGTTAGATTCTGTTAGTATTTTCAGATCAAACTTTGTTTTCTTCTTGACATAATTGATTACTGCTTTCCTTGGGATTTATTTTAAAGTAATTCTAAACTGGAAAACTGCAAGGAAAGTAGAAACTGCACATTTCTCTATTAGGGCAGCTGTGTCTAGAACAGCACAGCAGAATTCTTTCATTTTGCTATTTGATTCCTGTTTCTCTTTATTGCTCTATTCATTCTAGAAAGGACTCAGGTCACTCATCAGTCTTTTGAATGAAAATTATTTGAACATACAGATTGGAAACATCCCACCATCTGCAGTAGTGATTTAGTGTATGAAACACAGAAATTTGAGAGTACTGTGAGTGAATTATGCCTTTTTAAGACACTTTATTTTCACTATACAATCAAGTCCTTTGCTGCATTTCCCTACATACATCAGTTAGCTATCGCTGCATAACAAACAATTCCAAAGTTTAGTAGCTTACAACAATAACAATTTGTTCTCTCTTATGAGGTTATGGATTGGCAGGGAGAGTCTGCTGACCTTGCTACTACTCTTGAGTAGCCTTACTCATAGGTCTTGGGGGCCAGCTGTTACTGCACACACAAATGCGATGGTTGTCTCAAGAAGAAGTGCCTCTGTAGTTGTGGGAGCTGTGAAATAAATTAGCCACTTTTTCTTATGTAATTCCTTTTTTTTTTTTTCCCTCTTAAAAGAATGACTAATAGTCAAGCGATGGTGGTTGGCAGACATTTCCTCAAAAATGAAGTGAGCCTGTCACTTCAAGGAAAACAACTGACAGCATTTGTTGCCAATGATAACATTTGAGCTCTCAAGTGAAAACTCTAATTTTGGAGGACTTGTATCCACCACCGTGAGCTTGACAACCTCCCAATACTTAGAACTTTTTTTTTTTTATAACATCTAAGGTGATGTTAACCAATGGAATGTTTCAATATTGTGTAATGACATGTAACAACCTTGAGAAGATCTGCATAACTCAGTGAACCAATGTTTTTAAAATGAGCAATTCATAATGTTAAAAAATTGTGTGTGGGTAAGAGACCCATTCAAAATGCAAGGTATACCAATCTATTTTAATGTAACAGAATTACAGTAAAAACTTCATTCAAATGGTTTTAGATTCTCTTACAACTAACTTTTAAGAAGCTACCACTTGTAGAGTTTTAGTATACTATAAGAAAGGAATACTCACAATGATCTGAAATTGCTATTAAAATATTTCTTCTTTTTCAACTACATATCTGTGTGAGGCTGAATTTTCTTCATGTATTTCAACCAAAACAACAAAGCAAACCATATTGAATACAGAATCAGCAATGAAAATCCAGCTGCCTTCTATTAAACCAGACACTAAAGAGATTTTCACAAATGCAAAACAATGCCTATTCTTCTCACTAATTTTTGGGGGTTGGAAAAAAACAACTACTTTTCATAATAAATGTTATTTATGTTTATCATTGTTATTTTTAATAAATTAAAAATTTGTTTTAATTTCTAAATGTGGTAAATATTGATACATATAACCCATTTAAAAGTTGTTTGAGGCCCTCAATAATTTTCAAGATTATAAAGAATTCTGGAGACCAAAAAGTTTGAGAACTACTGAGTTGGAGTATAGCTTAGCTATTGTAACTAAGAGACACATAGAGGAAAAAGGGTGATGTGGTTCAAATAATATAGAAACTTATTTCTTTTTATGCAATAGTCCAGAGATCAACAGGGGAAGTCAGAACAATTGGATCCCAGATGCCTTATATCTTTTTGCTCTAATGTCTTCTAATCTGGGTTCTATTGATAGAATTCAGTATATCTATGAACCTAAATAGATAATCTCTAACAGAAATGTAGCATTTCCAATATTTATTCATAATTGTGTAAACTTAGAAGCAACCGAGATGTCCTTCAGTAGTGAATTGATAAACTATTGTATATAAAGGCAAAAAAATGAATATTAATCAGTGCTAAAGAAAAATGAGCCATTAAGCCATGAAAATACATGGAGGAACTTTATATGCCCTCTCTCCCATCCTAGTGCACAATGTTGTGCACTGGGACTCTAGTGGCTATATAAGACATTAACATGAGGGGCGACTATAAAGGCTCTATGGGAACTCTCTATACTATTTTCGTAGCTTTGCTATCAGTGTAAAGTTATTACAAAAAAAAAAAAAAAAAAAAAAAAAAAGACTGGCAGGTACAGAGATATCTTCCCTGGGTGGAAGCATGTGGCTAGGGATTTTACTACTGAGTGAAGGTTAAGGACTAGTGTATCTACCTCCCATTCAAATATGAAAACACAATTCCAGCCAGGCAGCCTCCAGTTCTGGGTCAAAGCTCTACTAAAGCTGATGATTCAGGCAGAGTACTGTAGAGCATATTGTCCTGAAGGACAGGCTTTGAGATCTGGGTTTCAACTTGGCTCCTCCTCTTAACAACAGTGTATCTCTCCTCAGGTATTCACTTTCTCTGAACCTCAATGTTCTCATCTTTAAAATGGGAGAACATAGTTCTTATCTTGCAGGTTTGTCAGGGTATATTTAAGGAAATAATGTCTCTGAAGCATAACCAATGTTCAGTAAAAAATATTGTTATTATGGCATTATAAAGAGAAGTCTGGGAAGAGTCTTATTATCATTTGAGCTTAAGCAAAACAGCTACACTAGTATTTATAAAGTGCTTCAAATATACCAGATATGCTCCAAGTCAAGTTACCATTAGTGATGCTAAGGTCACCGCAGTGCTGTGGGCTTTAACTAAACTTACAGCACTGCTGGGGAATCTAATTTAATTGAAACGCACTCTAATTTGGATTACATTTTTTTTTTCTAATTTAATTCCTTGTGCCTTATATTTTCACATAGTTGTTAGTGTATAAATTATTAATTTAGTCACTTTGTTTGATTATATTTTGCTGGCATTGCTCATCAGTGCTAACGTGCTTAAATATTGGTCTCAGTGGTTGCTAAAAGCAAAGTTATGTAGGAGGGAAACACCCTCCAAAACCCAAATCTAATAAAAAATGCTGCTTTGTTTAAAATTGTTTCATGATACAAAGCTGGACTTTGTGTCTGCCCACTTCTGCCTAATGGCTTTAGTACTATTATCATTCAGTGTCTTTGGGGAGACTAAACAAGGGGAGTCTGGGCTCCCTTTGGAGGCTATCCATTTCCTTGTGCTCCCACATCTCTTGCTATGTCCTTCTGGGCCAGTGCTAATCACTGTGTGGTCTGTAAATTCTTGCTGGCTTGTGGAAGAAACAGAGAGTAAGCATTCAGAAACTCGGATAGCAACCTGATGGAGTTAGTTTACATTTGTTCAACCAAATTAGAGAAAGGGGCTTGTACTTTGTATCCTCTGCTGTGTCATTTCATTTTTCTAGTGATTTATCATGATTGTTATTTGACAAAAGTGTCAGTCTGCTACCAATTGGAAAAAGAAAACACAAACCTGGTTCTTCCCCGCAGATAAATACTGATCTAAATTATAAGGTGCATCTGGCAAAAGACTACCCCAGGTAATTGAAAGTAATCAATAAGAAGGAAGGCATTTTTATCTAGCTCTACGTATTTCATAAATGCAACGTGAGCTAACATGTCTGCCTAGAAGCATCTATGTTTAGATTGGCGGCATTTGTCTGTGGCTTGTGAACCTGCCTGATGACTGCTGGTGTATTGCCGGATGGTTTTCTGGCCTGGAACTTCATCCTAGCCAATGTGCTACACTGAGATTGGAGTAACAACCACAGATCTTCTGATTGGACCCTTGTTTCCATCCTGGCACCTAATTTACCCTCCACACTGTTGCAGGAATAACAATCTTAGTAAAATGCAATTTTATCATGTTACCCCGATACTCAAAATCCTTCAAGGGTTTTCTGTTATTCACAAGATGAAGTTCAAACTCTAGCCTCCTGTACTAGGTCCTCCATGATCTAGTTTGGGTTTAATTCTCTAGTTCTGTGGTCGGCAAACTGCGGCCCCCGAGCCACATGCAGTTCTTTGGCCCCTTGAGTGTGGTTCTTCCACAAAATACCACAGCCTGGGTGAGTCTATTTTGAAGAAATGGCGTTAGAAGAAGGTTAAGTTTAAAAAATTTGGCTCTCAAAAGAAATTTCAGTCCTTGTACTGTTGATATTTGGCTCAGTTGACTAATGAGTCCACTGCTCTAGTCTATGCATTCTGAAAGAGTATCCCTCTTTGCCTATCTCCTTGTCCCTCCTGTCTTCAAAGAGCTTCTCAAGTGTCATCTTTTTTATTTTTTTTATTTTTAACTTTCATTAGCATATATTTCATGCTGAATTTATTCCTGGGCTGTAAGTTTTTGTTTTAGTTTCTTCTAGGATACTTTTCCCTTCTGCACAGACTTCTCTTCTGGTTTGGGAACAACCTGCTCTTTTCAGTAGGATCATCTCTGTGTGGCAGGGAGAGCTCATGAATGGGTAAGTTCTATGCTGCATCTTGGGAAGTTTGTTCACCTGAAGTGTTCAATGACCGGAGAATCTACATCTAAACCCATAAGTTCATCATTACTCTCTGCATTTTTAAGCATATGCAGCACATTGTCGGCATTCTTTTTTTGGACCACCTACCCTAAGTCCAGCCCCACTGTTAGCCTGAGGACACCTACCACCTACACCACTGTACAGGCAGAAAGGTTCACACTGTTTCTCTCAAGTGACATCATTCAGATACTTGGTGGCTTTTTGGAAGTGCACATCCTTCATGGCAGTTTTGTGAGTGTCCTTCAAGTGAACACAGAGTTTTAAACCTCTTGATTTGCATGATTTTGTGGGGCTTTCTGGGCCAAATGAATAGCAAACTATTTTCGGAGGCCACCTCAGGCTGCTTACAGGAAGAGCTCAAGTGCCAATCTTATTTATGAAGCCTTTTCTAAACCTGAAACTCCACCGAGGTAGAACTGACCGCTTCCTCTTTTATGATGCCTACCAGTTTCTGAAATGTGCACCAAAGTTTCTGCAGTGAGGTTTGCAAAGCAAATAAAGCCAAAGCCAAAGACTGTGCTACTTCATTCTTCAGTTTAGAGTTAGATGTTGAATTAGGCTGCGTGAGGATACTTACTGGGGAGGCACGATGGATGCTGAACTCGGACATGGGAGAGGTGACTGGACAGTTCCCCAGCCCTACACTCTCTATGTGGTGCAGGGAGGAGAGTGGGTAGAAATGGCTCACTTCCTGGCAGCAGCTCCCTGGCCTGAGGCACTGCTTAAGAAAGGCAGAGTTACCCCAGTGAGTAACCAGGTTATGATTAGTTCACGAAACCGGGTACTCAGCTGTTACTGAAGGACATTTTGACTGGCCCAGGAAGCACCTAATGGGTAAAGACTGGTGTTTACATTTATAACATATTTTGATTAATTAACTTTAGTGTGCTTTCTTTTCAGATAACTAGGTCAAGAAGTTGTGCATGAAATTTCAAGTCCTTCAATTAAAGGCAATGTCATTCATGGTTATAAAGAGGTGAAGACTTATC
The DNA here is from genome assembly GCF_014108245.1 of Pipistrellus kuhlii. Taxonomy (NCBI): domain Eukaryota; kingdom Metazoa; phylum Chordata; class Mammalia; order Chiroptera; family Vespertilionidae; genus Pipistrellus; species Pipistrellus kuhlii. Next base: position 32,454,528 of record NW_023425416.1, read on the forward strand.
AAGGCTCTATTCTCCAGCATCAGATTAGGCATTTTGTTAAGTGTTGTCTGTATATGGAGAGAATAGCCCCCACTGTAGGCAATATTTGGATTTAACAAACCATTTCTTGTTCAAATTCCAATCAATGGATGCATTTATTACAATAACTTGATTTACTGTTGATGCCAGAATATATTAAGTTAAAAATATGTTCAAGTTGGATTGGCTTTTATTGCAGAGTTTTAAAAACTCAGATTGCAGAGTTTTTCAACTTGGATCTTAGTTGAATATTAGCTACCATCTGGCTGAATCCCTAGAGACTATATATATATATATATATATATATATATATATATAAATAATTTTTTTAAAACAAAGAATTCTGAGAGCCACAGAGGTTAAGTAGGTTGTCTAAAGTCACAGAATTATTTAATGGTTGAGGTAAACCCATAACCCAGGTAATAACTGTATTTTCTGAATAAACATCAGGACATTTGGCTTGACAAAGTAAATTTTCTGACTTATAATTTTTTTTACTAAGAAAAGTCTTTCAGAGGTATCATATTCTGTAACATGTTAAACAAAGAACCTTCACTGAAGACAAGAAAATGAGACTGAGTCTGTTCTGGATTATCTAGTTTATTTGGTTTCCATGAACTCAACAACACAGAAGAAAGATGTCCATTTATGACCTCAGGACTGGTGTCTACTCACCTCTTCAGTCATTGGTGTGATTTCCTGATTCTATTCAGCTGCCTTCTGCCACAGCTCTTTTCCTCCGGCCCTCCAGTATGACATGGAATAAGTTATGGTGCCAAATTACCCTTTGTGTTTGAGTGATTGCCATTGCATAGAGGATGGAGAGTTTTGACACAAAGGATGAAAAGGCATGAACCTGTAACAGGCAGGGCAAGCTGCCCCTTTTCCATTGTAGGGAGTTATTACTGGAAAGTTGGCTACTCAGCCATGAACTACATTTCCTAGGCCTAATGCCCTGCCCCCATTTCCTGTTTTACTTTTAGATGTGGCCACTTGACTGGTCTTCACCAACAGAATGAGGATGGGAGTAATATGTTATTTTCTTTAAAAAAAATATATTGTGTTGATTTTTTTACAGAGAGGAAGGAAGAGGGATAAAGAGCTAGAAAAATTGATGAGAGAGAAACATTGGTGAGCTGCCTCCTGCACACCCCCTACTGTGCAGCAGCCAAGATACATGCCCTTGACCAGAATCGGACCTGGGACCCTTCCATCCACCGAGCCAAACTGGTTTTGGCTAATATGTTATTTTCAATCCAATGCTATATGCTCTCTCTTCTTTCTGCCAGCTGGATACCCTAGGGGAGGCAAAGCTTTCAAAGATGGAAGGAACCCAGGTCTCCTGAAGCACAACCTATATATTTTTCCTGCAAACCAGGAAAAATAAACTTCAGATGTGTTTGAGTCTTTACACACTTTGGATTTATTAGAGCAAGCTAATGCTCCCCTAGATAATACAGAGCCTACGGTTCTAAAAAGTTTTGTTTCCACTTTGAAGGTAGGCTTTTACTTAAAAATTAGTTTTAAGTATTTTTACAAAATATTTAATTTAATTGAGTACTCTAAGTGTTTAAAGAAGTCTCAATTTTCCCCAAGAGCTTAATAATGCAAAATGGATTGAAACACTTGATGAAACATCTAATAAACAAATTACTTGTCTAGATTTTGCTGATATCATGCTGTTCACTCCCAAATAAATTAGCTTTTAATTTTAATATCACTGTATAGAGGTAAAGGATGTTGTTCTTTGGAAATACACTAATGTTTATATTTCAGGCTCATTTTACAGTTGTACTTATTCTTTATCTCTTTTGAAAAAAAGGTTGCCAATAACATAAAAAATGACTTAGCAAGAAGGTTAATAAAAATTTTTTTAAAAGCAGGATATGGAAAAAAGGACAAAAAAAAATATGCTAACTATAATTGTTCAAGTGTTTGCTGTGACTGAGTTTCAACCCTAAGTCTAAGCTTTTTGTCAGGCTGGATAAGAGGGAGGCATGATAAATTACAACTCAGCCACCAGAAAGGAGAAAGTGTACTTACCTCTCAGGGGAGGCAAAGCTTTGTCTATTACCAAAGTCTCAAAGAAAGGGTCTTCAGTGTTTTCATCTCAAGGGAGTGGAACCTTCCAAGAGCGAAATAATAACAGAATGTTTTAAAGTCTTCAACTTAGTTTTGTGACATGATTTTTTGATGATATTGAAAAGGGAAGATTAGGCTAAATAATGATAGAAAACCTTTTTGTGTATTTTGATTTCTCTCATATCTTAACACCTAGGGAACTTAGTACATCTTTGACTCAGGATGGGTAAGCTCTGGACCAATTTGCTGGTTTGATTCTAAAAGTAATTTGAACAAATGATGTCATTAGTCAAGGTGAATTGATAATTGAAGGTGATTATTCTAATGGTTTAAATATATACATACATACATATATATATATATATATATATATATATATATGTATATATTGATTTTAGAGAGGAAGAGAGGGGAAAGATAGAAACATCAATGATGAGAGAAAATCAATCAGCTGCCTCCTGCACACCCCCTACTGGGTGTTGAGCCCACAACCTGGATATGTGCCCATGACTGGAATGGAACCCAGGACCCTTCAGTTTGCAGGCACTCTACCCACTGAAGCAAACCAGCTAGAGCTGAAGGTGATCGTGTTGATTTCCTCGGGAGGGAACTTGGTTATGTCAATGTATGACCTTGGAGTTTTCATAGACTGAGGGTTCTTAGGTTAGGGTTCCTAAGGAAGCACCCCCATATTGAAGCACAAAACACCCTAATTAGACACTTTTGAAACAGGAACTTTAGGGGAATATAGGCAGGCTTAGGGAATTTTTAGAATTGGGGTCCATGGAAAAACACGGGGCTGCAGACTCCCAGAAGGTATATTTCCAAAAAACAAGGAAGCCAGGTGCAGTTACATCTCCTTAAGATAAGGGAACTGAAAACAGCCAAGAAAGGTCTATATTTACAAAATAAAGAAGAAGGAAGAAAGCCCTGAAGGAGTAGGAGGACAGTGAGGAAGGAGGGCCTCAGGAGTCACTATAGTAACCAGTCTAAGGAAATTGTGACCAATCAGAGGGGATATCAAGGCACCAGGATCTGCAGTCTTTATAAGCCACAGGGAAAAGGAACTCAGTGGGACCCTTTCCCCCTCCCCATGTTGGAGTCCATTCTGTGGGACTCTTTCCCTCTCTCCAGGTGGGAGTTTGTACTTGTTCTTCAATAAATCTCCACCTTTGGTATACTACCCTCTGTCCGCGGATTCATTCTTCGACTCTGGCAGACAAAGAATCCGGGTTCCAGTCCAAAAATTTGGTATCACTTTCAGGTACAGGTCTTTCTCAACTCAGATTCAATGTGCTCAAAGAATATTGTAGCTGGAGGTGGTCTTATTAATCACCATTTTTAGGTTGACGATCAGCCAGGAGTCCCCACAGATAGTAAAAAAAGAACTGGAATCAAAGAACCCTAATCTGATTCTTAGCTTATTTCTACTATCATATGTAACAGATGCCTCTTTTAATTATTAATTTAATGCCATTCTAAATTCAATAAACTTTACTTCATTAAACACCATTGATAGAAAAGACTACCCCAAATATTTCTAAGTTCGTTAGAATTTTTGCTTATTTCTATCTTATCTATATTATCTTGTTTCATCAAATATAGGGAAGCATTACAAAAGAGATCGATGTGAAAATATTAAAATAAAATGAAAAGTTGAAATATTAATCTCTAATAATAGAATGATGTTATGTTCTTTTCACTCTCTGAGGGTTTCAAAGCACTTAACATTACCTCATTAAGCCAGGTGCTGAATCAGAGATTGGATGTTATAACTTTATTCTTATTATTTATTTAATACTATCAAAGCAGTTGGTTCTCAGTGGGAATTGATAGCTCCAAAACCTTTTCTTCATGTTCTAAATAGACAAGTACTATCAGCCAATATGTCTTTCCCAAAGATAATCAATAATCATTCAGAAAAATAGGGTCAAGTTGCTCATAAAAATCTTCCCAAATGAAGTAATCAAGCAACTTTTAAAACTTTGTAAGTTTATATTGGTTTGATTTGGTATGTGTGGCCTAATAGGAAAAAAGGAGTTTGTGAGGTTTTATTAGTTAAGAAAGAGGAAAAAAACTTATTCTTTCTTAACAATTCAAACTTAGAATTTCTACCTCTTAGAAGTTACCTATTTGTATTGCAAATTCATTCTTACTTTTAAAATGCAGGAATACTCTGTTGTTTAAAAAAAGTGAGTGGTGACTTTATGCTTGTCATTGCTTTTTAAAATGCTTTATCGTTATGCAACTTAGGTAGTTGTTTTTGGCTTCTAAAAATGTTGACCTCAATATGAGTTTCTCTTTTTAGATCAAAGAGCAGCTACCTGTTTTCTTGGACTTTGTTTTTTTCTGGTAGAAAGTTTGCCAGAGTTTGGCTAATTTAATTAAAAACATTAATCCATTAGAGCATAGGCGTAATAAGTGAATAGTCTCTTTGGCCCTGGTTACCTTTCAATATGAGTGATTAACTGTTAATGATAGACCTGTGTGTGCAGTGTTGTTCCTATTCAAAGTTAAACTTTCAACCATCCCTAAAATGACAGAGGCAAATGGCAGCGATGCCGTTTTGAGGAGTGGTAGACTACATTGACAAAGCTACTGTGCATTGTTTAAGTGTGCAATTCAGACTCACACTCACGTACGTTTTTGATCCCTGGCTCTAAGTGTAAACATACCATTTTGAATATGCTGCTTAAAGTTCTTGCCTAAAAGCAGAACTCTAGTAGGCTTATTAAAGCGGTTGCAGATCCTTGGGCAGGGAAATTCAGCCTCATTTCTTTATTATGCAAATTACAAAGGCTGTGCACGGGGTGAGGGAGTTAATGACTACTAAATGATGATAACAGGTTCCAGCCTCTTCTATCTTTTAGTCACTTAGTGAGGGACAAAGGAGAAAGACTGAGGGGTCATTGAAGAAATAACTTCAAATTTATGATTCGGACCTATTTCTCAGGTAGAATTTTTAAAACAGAAATAAACAGATGAAAATAAAAACCACCTCAACTTGCTTCATCTAAAGCTAACACTACTAACATTTTGCTCCGTATTACATTTTAACACGAGTAGCATATGCTCGTCTATGCAATACAGCTTAACATGTTTCTCTCAAAAATTATATCACTTTTATGTGACTTTAAATGTCATTCATTTAACTTCATGAATTTCCTCCATGTCTGTAAACATACTTCTAAAATGGCTTTGTATTCCATCATTCACCACTGTGCCATGATTTATGTAACAAAAGATTCAGTTTTTGGACATTTAAGTTGTTTCATATTTTTTTATTATAATATAAAGTGCTGTGATGAGCATCTCTCTATATACATTTTTGTCCAATTAGTTCTTAAGATGAATTGTAGAAGTATAGTTGTTATGTCAAGGGCATACAACTCCTTAAGGTTTTTGATAAATATTGAAATTTTTCTTGCAGAATTTCTACCAATTTATACACCTATGAGCATATAAAGTTCCCCTTCCCTCTAAATCTTAAAAATACTATAATTTTTTAACCTTTCCTAATGTTAAAATACAGATTTCATTTTTAAAAAATATATATTTTATTGATTTTTTTTTTTTTTTTTACAGAGAGGAAGGAAGATAGTAGAGTTAGAAACATCGATGAGAGAGAAACATTGGTGAGCTGCCTCCTGCACTCCCCCTATTGGGGATGTGCCTGCAACCAATGTACATGTTCTTTACCAGAATCGAACCTGGGACCCTTCAGTCCGTAGGCAGACACTATTCACTGATCCAAACTGGTTAGGGCTAGATTTCATTTTTAATAGCTATTCTTACTTTGGATAAGTTGAATATTTTTTCTTATGTTTTTTTGGCACATTCTATTTCTTCCTTTTCGTTGTCTATTTATGTCAATGTCTTAGTCAATTAATGTATTTATTTATTTTTCTTAGTGATTTTACAGCACCCTTTGATTGATGAGAGGAACTTTTCATCTGGCATATATGTGGCCATTATTTTTTACCACATTTTCCATTTGCCTTTTAACTTTGCTGATGGTGATTTTGATATTTAGACATTTTTACCTCTAATGGAGTTATAACTTTCAGTCTTTTTTTGGGGTGGTCTTCTACTGTGGGTGTCATGCTTAGAAATCATTAACCCATCCTAAAATTTTAAAAATACTTACCTATAATTCATTTAATGGTTTTAATTTTTACATTTAACCTCTGAATTATTATCAGATATTCCACACATAAAAACTGGTATTAAGAATAATTTAAGAGAGGCAGTATATGTACTGGTTAAGAGCACAGACTTCTGAGCCTGATTTCCTGGATTCAGTTTTAAAATAAGCACCAATTCTTGGACATTCCTGCCTCAAAAGGTGGAGCCTAATTCATCCTCCCCTTTAGTATGGGCTGAACTTAGTGACTCAATTCTAATAAGTACATATTATAGAAATGATGGATTATGCCTTTCTATAGTAGATAATTAAAGACACTGGGCTGCCGAAACCGGTTTGGCTCAGTGGATAGAGCGTCAGCCTGCAGACTGAAAAGTCCTGGGTTCAATTCCGGTCAAGGGCATGTACCTTGGTTGGGGGCACATCCCCGGTGGGGGCTGTGCAGGAGGCAGCTGGTTGATGTTTCTCTCTCATCGATGTTTCTAGCTCTCTATCCCTCTCCCTTCCTCTCTGTAAAAAATCAATAAAATATATTAAAAATAAATAAATAAATAAATAAAGACACTGGGCTTCTCTATCTCCATTTCTGTCCCTGTCTCTGTCTCCGTCTCCATCTCTGGCTCAGTCTCCATCTTCATCTCTATCTCTATCTCTATCTCTATCTCTATCTCTATCTCTATCTCTATCTCTATCTCTATCTTCATCATCTCCCTCATCTCCCTCTCTTCCCGTCTCTGGGGGAAATTAACTAAGGTGCCTTGAGTACATTAGATCAACTCTAGGAAGAGGTCCCTGAGATGAGGAACTGAGGCCTTTACCAGCAGTCAAAGAGGAAGCCAATGGAGGCTTTAGCTATCAGCTACCTGAGTAAGATTTAAGGGGATTGTCCAGACCCAGCCTTCAGATGACTGTAGCCCCAGGTGATACATTGGCTGCATTATCATGACAGACCCTGAGGCAGAGAGCCCCAGCTGAACTGCTCCAGGATTTATGATTCTCAGAATCTGTAAGAGATAACAAATGCTTGTAAGGCTGCTAGGTTTGAGGGTAATTTCATATGTAGCAATAGATGACTAATACAGTGGGCGTGAATCTTCAAGCTGTGTGATTTTGTGCCTTAGTTTGCTTATTTTAAAATGGAGAAAATAATAGGACTCTCTTTATAAGATAGTTTTGTGAAGTTTATGTAAATGAACATATGTGTAGTACTTACAACCATGCCTGATGTGTGGTGAGCTAAATTTTGCTATTATATAACAAATATCTGTGTATCCCAACTCAGCTTAAGATAAAATGAAAGATTAATTTATTTCCCTCCTCAAATGTAATCCTATATAATAAAAGGCTAATATGCAAATAGATTGAACAGTGGAACAACTGAACAACCAAACAATGGTCGCTATGATGGGTGGGGACCATTAGGGGACACGCACAGAATATGGTGGGCGTTGACAGCAGGTGGCAGAGAACAGAACATGGAAGGCATTGGCTACAGTGGGATGGATGATGGAGCAGGTGAGCGGGGGCACCAGACCAAGTCGCTGTCATCTGGGTGAGCCTCTGGTGGTTACTGAAAATTCTTTGCTCCTGTGTGCCAGAGTTTTGCCCAGCACTTGCATCTGTGCTGGTGCCAACCCCACTCGCACCCACTGCCGGCACCCAGCAGCAGCCCCAATTGCTTGGCGCTGTCAGCGGGTTCGAGCAGTGGCTGCTGGCCGTAATTGCCCTTCAGGCCTTCTCCACTTTCCCCTGCTTCTGAGGAGGGATTGGGGCCAGCAGCCTCTGCTCGCACCCACTGCTGGCACTGTCCCAACTCACACCACAGCTGGCACTGGAGCCACCACTTGAAGTTGCTGCTGGTGCCCAGCTATGGTCCTGTCAGCAAGTCGCTTGGTGTTGTCAGCAAGTGTGAGCAGCAGCTGCCAGCCCTGATCATTCCTGAGGGCTTCTCCACTGCCCCCTGCTCCTGAGGGGCGATTGGGGCAGCAGCTGTCCCTTGTACCTGCTGATGATGCTGGCCCCACTTGCATCTTGCTGCTGGCACCAGCTCCAATAATTTTGTGCAGTCAGCAAGTGCGAGTGGTGCTGCTGCTGTCAGCGAGTGGGAGCAGCAGTGGCGGGAGCAGGGCTGCCAGCAGATGGGACTGGGGGTGCTTCGGGAAGGGTTGGGCAGGGACATAGAGAATGAGCCGAGACCTGCACCTGTGCCCACTGCAGCCTTGCGGCCCACAGTTCCTTTCAAGGTGCATGAAATGGTGCACTGGGTCTCTAGAGTATATATATATATATATATATATATATATATATATATATATATGTATATATATATATATATATATTGGGTCGGCAGCTAAGTAATTGCGGGTTTCACACACATATGGCTTCAGTTGAATTTTTAGGTTTGCAGACGTAGTACAAATGTAAAACACATTTTGTTATTTGGTAGTTGGCTATTCAGCTGTTAATCAGTGAAAAAAGTTTTTTTGATCTGTTTTGTAGTTTTCGTTTGGCGTTCGTTGAAAAATGGAAAATCAAAAGGAACATTTTCGTCATATTTTGCTTTTTTATTTCCACAAGGGAAAAACGCATTGCAAGCTCATAAAAAGTTATGTGCTGTTTATGGTAACGAAGCCTTAAAAGAACGGTAGTGTCAAAATTGGTTTGCCAAATTTTGTTCTGGTGATTTTTCACTCAAAGATGAAAAACGCTCTGGTCGTCCAGTTGAAGTTGATGACGCCCTAATCAAAGCAATAATCAATTCGGACTGTCACAGTACAACACGTGAGATTGCAGAGAAGCTTCATGTATCACATACATGCATTGAAAATCACTTAAAACAACTTGGCTATGTTCAAAAACTCGATACATGGGTTCCTCACGAACTGAAAGAATCACAGTTAACACAACGCATTAGCAGCTGCGATTTGCTAAAGAAACGTAATGAAAATGATCCATTTTTAAAACGACTGATAACTGGCGATGAAAAATGGGTTGTTTACAACAATATCAAGCGGAAAAGATCGTGGAGCAGGCCAGGTGAACCAACTCAAACAACATCAAAAGCTGATATTCATCAAAAGAAGGTTTTGTTATCAGTTTGGTGGGATTACAAAGGAATTGTCTACTTTGAACTCTTACCACCCAACCGAACGATCAATTCTGATGTCTACATTGAACAACTAACGAAATTAAACAATGCAGTTGAAGAAAAGCGGCCCGAATTGACAAATCGAAAAGGTGTTGTATTCCATCATGACAATGCAAGGCCACACACATCTTTGGTCACTCGGCAAAAATTAATGGAGCTTGGTTGGGATGTTTTGCCACATCCACCATATAGTCCTGACCTTGCACCATCTGATTACTTTTTGTTTCGATCTTTACAAAACTCCTTGTATGGTAAAAATTTCAATAATGATGATGATGTCAAATCGTACCTGATTCAGTTTTTTGCTAATAAAAACCAGAAGTTTTTTGAACGTGGGATTATGATGCTGCCTGAAAGATGGTAAAAGGTCATTGATCAAAATGGGCAATACATTACAGAATAAAGTTATTTAGTTCCATGAAAAAATTGTCTTTGATTTTCTTTAAAAAATCCGCAAGTACCTAGTTGCCGACCCAATATATATATATATATATATATATATATATATATATATATATATATATATATATTTAACTATTTTGAATACATGGATCTTATTTTGATAATTAAGTGAGTTAAAGAGTCAATATATATATTTTTCAAATGGATAACAACTTTTCCCAGCACAAGTTAATCTTCTATCAATTTTCTCATTAATTTAAAGATCACCATTTTAAAGTACTAAACCCCTATATATATTTACATTTGTTTTAGGGTTTCTATTCTCTCTTGAATAATGTCTATTCTGCCATCAGTTACATGCTGTTTTAATTATTATAGCTTCATAGTATGCTCTAATGCTGGCAGCATAAATTCTCCTTAATTATGGGGATGGGCAGCCTCTGAGATGGCCTCCTATGAACCCTGCCTAATTAAGTTCATGTCCTTGGGCATGCATATCCTTCCCTTAAGTACTGGTTGGATTTAATGACTCTAGTGAATAAAATGTAGTAATAAAAGTAATGGCATGTCACTTTTGATGTGAGGTTACAAGAAGACTGTGGCTTCTGTCTTGGATAAGCTTTCTTGTTTTCTCATTGGCTTTGAAGCCAGCTGCTTTATCGTGAGTTGCCCTATGGTCAGGATCATGTGGCCAAGAACTGAGGGAGGTTATAGCTCTGAGAACACCCAGTGAGGAACCGAGGCCCTCAGTCCAACAACTCAGAGGAGCTGAATCCTACGAAGGACCACATATGCGAGTGTGGAAGTGGATCCTATTCCAGTGGAACATATAAAATGTGTTTCCCAAACTTTTGACATATGTGTACCTCTTCTATAATTTTCATAACACTGAGTACCCCTTGTACTCATGAGAACGTAGAATTAGGCCCAGCTAAGCATGGTGCAGTGCATACCCCACCAAACTCCGGTGCAATGCATATCCCCACCAAACTCTTTCTGTACCCCTGGGGGTACACGTACCACACTTTGGGAAACACTGAATTTTAGATGATATCAGAGCCCCAGCTGATACCTTGACTTTAGTCTTGTGAGAAAACTTGAGCCAGAGGCACCCAGCTAAATCAAGCTTGGATTCCTGGTTTAAGAAACTGAAATAGTAACAAGTTTGTTCTTTTATGCTTCTTAATTTGGGGATAATTTTAATGCAGCAATAGGCAACTAACACAATTATTCCTTTCAAATTTTGGGGTTCATCTTCATTTATCCTTTCACAAGAATACAATTTTGCCTCATTCCAAAAACATTCTTGAGGCTTTTAATTGGTATTACATATTTCAAAATCATTTGGGGGCCAATTGATACATTATGTAATGAATTTTCTGATAAAAAAAACAACAACATTGTATTCCTCTCAAATTATACTGCTTGTTTCATATCCCCCCAAGTTAAGAGTTTTCTTTATACATATTCCTTGTTAGGTTTCTTATTAGCTATTTTATACTTTTCAGTGGTATTGCAAATGGGAATAATTTTGACTTGATTATTGTTTACATATAGGAAATTAATGGATTTTTCTACATATATCCAATAATCTACCACTAAATTGAATTCTATTATTAGTTTTCATTTTATCTCTTGGGTTTTTCTAAATGCACAATGATTCACTATTCTTCTTAGGCAAACTTAATGATACTGAGAATAAAAGCAAAAAGTGTGTGTGCGTGTGTGTGCATGTACCATGTGTATGATCATGAGACACCAAGAATTTAGAAAAAAATAAAAATCAGTAGCTATGTTTTATTCAGTTCTCCCTGCATCACTTAGCATAGTTATTAGGATATAGAAGAATATTAAATGAATGAGTGAATGATCTGCCTTCCTTGTAGTGTGGTTTCTACTAATTCTTGTCTTCATGCTCTTTTCTGAGCCAGCTAATTGTGAGGTCCCACCATGTTCTGAGCTGAGTCCAGGTGAGATATGATATCTGCTAAGTCCTCAACAGCCCACCAATGTGATCTAAATAAGTGCATTACTTACCTTCAAAGACATACTGACTTGTTGGGGGAGGCAATATGAATACACACGCCATCAGTAAAGAATAGACTTGCAGTAGATAATACAGCACTTCCCTGAACCCACAAGGGACCAGTATAAACTAGGCAAATGTACCATCCATTTGAACAGTGCTCATTGTGGGCCCACACTGAACCAGGGAGTGTGGGTGTAACAAGGCAGTAGTAGAGAGGGGGTCAGGATCCTATATGAAAGAGTATATCGGGTGCCAGGTCCAAAGGGCAGAGAGAGGTGCAAAACCAAGCAACGAATCTAAAAACTGAATGGGCAGAGAGTCTTTGGAAGAACAAGTTGGGACAAATTTCTTATCATCAAAGTGATAGTAACTAGAAATTCAGTATCTACCTGGTTCCTGATGCATGGCTGGGATAGAAGTGGCTGCAGAACACTTAAGGTAAACCTCCCAGGTTTGAGCTGAAATGACTGTAAGGGCGTGTTTCTCCGAGGAGAGAAACAAAAGCTAGGGATTCTGTAGTGTAGGCTAAGGTAAGCAGCAAGAATTTCATCAAGTGCAAGGAAAACCAACTGAGGGCTTTCAACTTAGGAGTGACATGGCCTGACTTACATTTTTAACAAGGTCTTTCATGTTCACAGTATGGAAAATGTGACACAAATGAGATTTGAGGGAGTTAGTAGGAGGACATTGCAGTGAGCTGGAGAGAGGCAGTTCTGGGCTGGGACAGGTTGATGATAGAGATGGAGCATGCTATCCATTGAGGCCTATTTGGAGGTAAACAGAGAAGAAACATTCTCCATCTACGACTTTGAGGTCTCTGACTTTAAGACCCTGACCAACTAAGACTTCTTTGTCATTCTGATGAGGATTGAAAAACTCAAACTGGAGGTGCAGACGCTCTGTCAATCTGGGTACATGGGCCAGCTGAGTGGAATTTTGCGGATACTGTAAAGGTAGTTTTAGCATTGGGAAGGGTAATTTATGTCTCTGTGAATAGGTTTCACTGCTAACACTTTTTTAAAAAAAATCTTTAAAATATATTTTATTTATTGTAATATAACATGAATTTATTGTAATAAAAATAATGATATCGGAAATTCCCAAGTGCAAAAAATTACGGTGAACTTCACATAATTCTTTTCATAGGCTTAAGAAACGTTATAGGAGAATGCCTTTTAAATAAATGCATAACCATGCTTAGAAATTTAGAAGTTTTAGAGCCTGTTTTTTAAAAATATTTTTCATCTTAATTTTTGCCTTTTAATTCTAATATATTCTGTAAAAATCTATTACTTCTTTCCTGCCAGTAGGTTAGCCTGTTATAAATTTGGTTAAATTAATACAAAGTTAATGGCTATATTTTAGAGTAACCTCTTGAAATGCAATAGCTTTATTGGAACAAAACTATTTTTTTTGCCAAAATTATGTGAAACTAATGAAAAATTAATTGCTGTATAAAATGCTGGCTTTTATCTAAAACTAATAATTCCTGTACATCTCTTAATCCTCCCACAAACAGTTGGCAGGAAATAGAATCTAAGTTTACCAGTTCAAATTCCCTAAGATCCTCAGAGTCATTTTTATTTTTGCATGATCCAACCTTTTAACTTTCTCACAACTTTAATCTTAAAAAATCAGCTTCCTAATTAAATTCAGACCTTTCATTCCCTTAAAGGGGAGTTGGGAACACCAAGTCTAATTCAGATTTAAGACTTTGAGCTAACACCTTTACTTTCTTCACAGTTCACATTGGCATTTATATATAAATGTATATATATTCCTCTAAAATGTAATGATTTTTTATTTTTAAAGTTCATGCCTGGGACTATGCCTTTAATCTATTCTTTACTGTGTTTCAATCATAAGTAAATCATACAACAAAAATAAATTACTTAATTCTGTGTCTTATTTGGAAACATATTAAGAGCCAGATACAAAAGAAAAAATTATTTTGTATATGGTATATATTATTTTGTATATATTGCTCACACTTTCAGGTTTTTGTGTCTCATTTGTACAGTATCAAGGTGTCCTATCCAGAACAATTGCACATAAGAGCCACATTTGGAGATTTTAAAAGTTTTTGCTACTTTTGGATTAAGATAGGTTTAAAGAAAAAAAATCCCAAACTGCCCTTTGTCATCAGCATTCGCCATGATTCTGCTGTTTTAATGATAATTCATTCTGGTGTGTAACTATTTAGCAGGGAGATTATTAATCCCAGCTACATTTAAAAATAGGACCACATGTGATTATTTTATACCTTGTTTTATGCTTAGTGTTCCTTCCTGCCTTGATTCAGTAAGAGAGGCTTTCTTAACACTCTGAAAGAGAAAAACAAAACATTGCCCAACCGAATTTGTTGATTAAGCTTTTTTAGCATGAAAGGGAAATAGTCCAAATTTCAAAACAGGTTTGGAGAATGCGATTTGAGTGTTATCGAGAAGCATTCTCCTCCACAGACTTCTCCCCTCAAAAAAAATTTTTTTTCTTCTTTTTTTCATACAGAGAATGGACCCTCGTTTCTTAGGTTAATTGCTGGAATATAATGAGGTTTGGTTTCATTTTTAGCAATTTCCGGATTCTATTCCAGGACATTTGGGATGGAGCCCAAGAGCTTAGCATGTTTTTCTTTTTTCATGGTAAAATTGTGCAAATATGCATTAGAGTGTGAAAACAAACAGTCTAATACATTTTTGCAAAGCTCTTTATGTTTACTGTTTATTGCAGATACCAGATCCTAATTAAAATGCGCTAACAAAAGCCAAGATACAAAGAACAAAGATATAACGAAACTTCATCTTTACAAAATATTTGTGATTAATCCTGCGAGATGTATGGCCTCCGGCACTGCAGTGGAATTCTAAAAGGATTATTTCTCCAACCAAACTAGGAAGGTGATCAAATTCAGCTTGCCTGATAATTTAAGAAACACAAACTATGCTGTGATTTTTTGAGGTTGCTATCTACTTTTTAGAGAGGCTCCCATAATGCTTTGATTCAAGATCTTGAGGTTTTTTGTTTTTTTTCACTATATATTTGACATGAATGGCAACCAATTTTAAAAAAGTAATCAAAAGAAGAGTCATTAAAAGCATATTTTTATCTGTTGAATTTTGATCAGATGAATTTATCAGATGAATTTTGATCTGTTTTTTTTCCAGTTGACATTTTCTGTATGTGTGGGAGAAATTACATTTTGCTACTTGCGCATGAAAGAAAATTAAAAAGGTAAATGGAAATATGGAGGAAGGCATCAATCAATGGAATGAATAGGGATTTGGAGTGACAACAACAAACACTTGAGTGGGGACTCCTTTCCAGCTTTGTGATCTTAGGTCAGTGATTTAACTTCTGGGAGTCTCAGTTTCCTCATCTCTAATAGGGGAATATCAGTGGTAATGTTAAGAAGTTGTGTGAATTTAACAAGATTAGCTAGGTAACACACTTCTTATTAGAGGTAAATATATTCATTGTTTTTCAAAAGGATGTGCATACCACAACCTGTGCCATGAGATTAAAGAAAAAAGAAGAGGAGAAACCTGAGAAACATCTTTACCCTTGTTCTATTTTGTTTGCATTTGAATTATTTCTTTTGAACATCTTCTCTTTTCTATTTATTTATTATTCAAGAGGCCTGGTGCATGAAATTCATGCACTGAGTTGGGATGGTGAGGAATGTCCCTCAGCCCAGCCTGCACCCTTTCCAATCTGGGACCCCTGTGGGATCGAGCATAAACCGGCAGTCAGACATCCCTCTCACAATCCGGGACTGTTGGCTCCCAATCTCTCACCTGCCTGCCTGCCTGATTGCCCCTAACCTCTTCTGCCTGCCAGCCTGATCACTCCCTAACCACTCCCCTGTTAGCCTGATCAATGCCTAACTGCTCCCCTGCTATCCCGATTGCCCCAACTCCCTTCCCCTGCCAGCTCAATCATCCCCAACTGCCCTCTCCTGCCGGCCTGGTAACCCCTAATTGCTCTCTTTTGCTGGTCTGGTTGCCCTAACTGCCCTTCCTTGCTGGCCTGATTGCCCACAACTGCCCTCCCCTCCTGGCCATCTTGTGGTAGCCATCTTGTATGAGAGTGTGACGATCAATTTGCATATTACTTCTTTATTATATAGGATAAGGGCAGATTGCAGGGGAAGGGTACTATGTATTTTTAAGATGGAGAAATCTTGTGAAAATCCTTTATATACTGCAATGGTCCTCAAAGTGTGTCCTTGACCAAGTGTATCAGCAACACCTAGGAACTTGTTAAAAGAGAGAGAGGAATTAAAAATGATTTTATAATTAATTAATTGGACACATTGTGGTGAATGCTATGAAGGAAGAGTACAGCATGCTATGAGAATGTTTAACTGGTAAAGTTAACTCTGCATGTAATGGGTGGTGGTGGAGGGTCAGTGAAGCTTTCCTCAGAGAACCCTGAAGGATTCATGGGAGTTTGCTAGGCCAAGAAGGGCACTAGGACAAGCATTCCAGGGAAAGAGAACAGCATGTGTAAAGGCCCTGAGGTAGGTAGGAACTTGGTGCTTTGGAAGAGGTAAAAGAAGACTAATGTGATTGGGGTATGGGGGAAATACAAGACTAAATTATCCCAATGATAATGGATAGCCATTGAGAAGGCTAAGCAGGGAATTGAAGTTTATTATTAGAAATACCTGTCTATAGGTTGGAGGGGGCCAGAGATGAGAGGAGATTGGTGATTGTATCTGTAGTACAGGAGAGATAGGCTAGGGCTATGGTAGTAGAGGAGCTGGAGAAAGGTTAGTGGAATTGAGTAATTGTAGATTTGGTGAGATTTGGAGTATCAAGAATGTGTCCCTGATGCCACTGATATTAGTAAGAAACACCTAGAAAAGCAAGTTTGGCAGCAGATCATAAGTCGGTTGAGTATGAGGGCCATGTGAAACTTCAAAGAAAAGAACATAGAGTCGGCAATTGGTTATATGAATCTGGATCTCACAGAGACATCTCCAGTAGAAGGAGTGGTTGGTATGAATAGAGTAGCCGAATCAGTGAGAATGGATAAGGTTATAAGGATATCCAGGCTGACTGTCGACAAGAAGTTTGAGGATTGAGTTCAATAAAACACTGGCATTTACAAGTGAAGTAGAGGGGGGCCAGACCTTAAGGAAGGAATGGCCAGATGGTAGAAGACCAGGCATGGATGTCACAGAAGCTAAGGAAAGAGAGGGCTCCAAAATGGAGGAGGGAGTTAACTGGGCCAAGCATTGTGGGAACTGAAAAGTGTCCATGAAATTAAGCTAAAGAAAGGTCCTTGGCAACCTTAGTGAGAACAGTTTTTGAGGAAAAGTGGCTCGTGGAATGAATGGGAAATGAGGAAAGAGAAATAATAAAGTTAGACATATTTGGATGAGCAGGAGCAAACAGAAATAAAATGGTTATTTCAGGGTGACATGGAGCCTAAGGAGGATAAGTATTTATAGAAGAGAGTGTCAAACATGTTTTAAGAATGGCAGGGAGAAAAATCAGCGGAGAGTAAGAAGTTGAAGAGATATGAAGAGTGTGTGTTGATGGTGGGGGTTTTGAGGAAACCAGAGAGAGAAAACCACAGTATAAATGGATGGTCTAGATTTAGACGCTAGCCTTAGAAAGTACAGGCAGCTCCTTTGTTGAACAGGAGGTCAGGAGGATACAGCGTGTGCAGATTCTGGTGGATTTGTAGGTTTGGTGGTGGGAAGTGGAGAGGTTTCTGTTTGGTGGTTTCTATTTTCTCTGTGAAGGAGTAGGCAAGGCCATCTGTTGAGTGTGATAGAGGAGCTGTGAAGGTTAGAGATTTGGGAAAGTGAAGACTGTTTGAAATTGTCATTGAGAGTAGAAAAGGGAGGCGAATGTAGCATGACTATTGTAAGAATTCAAATGAGAATAGAGACCGTGAATTTGTAATGGCACCTATGTCTGTGAGCCCTGCTGTCACGAGGCTGATAGATTGTGTTAGTTGGAACACAAACACACAAACGGTTATTTATAACACAGTGTAAGAAGTGAAGTACTGTCAGCCTGTGGAGAGAAGCAGCTTTGAGTTCCAAAGACTAGAGACAGTGACCTCAATAAAGAATCAACTGCCTTGTCATTTCCCTCCCTTTGGATTCCTGTAGAAGAGAGGGAGGGAAGATTAGCAGAACAATGCACAGACCACATGCCCAGACCTAGAAGATGGGGAGCTGCCTCCAACCTCCCATCTCTGGTGATACTTTGGCTCTTGAGTTTGAGTTCCGTGGCTACCTGGGCTTGCGCTTGTTCTGGAGAGAGGATACGGATGGCCGTGGCTGCCACATCAGGAGCAAGTTCCACGTGCTAAGCTGTCTGAAGAGCAACAAATCAGGATAGCTCAAAGAATCAGCCTCATACAGCATCTGCAGAAAGGAGTTCATGACTATGGAAGAGATGGAGCAGATGACAAGATCCAGGAGTGCGTGATCTGTTGGATGAACTTTGTTCTCAGAGACTCCGTTTGATCTCTCCCATGCATGCACCTGAACCACATGGACTGCAAAGATGAGTGGCTGATGACAGACACCATGTGTCCCTACTGCAGGTGGCCAGTAGATGCAGTGTAGCCTTGGTCCTAGGAGATGGACTGAGCCAGGATTTCTGGTGTGATTTCAAGTGAATCAGCATCTTTAGAGATTGGAATTAAGATCATGCCCAAAAGGTTTATAAAGGAAGAATTTTTTTTTTTAAAGAAAAGTAAAGAAGTGAAGTACTTCCATTAACTATGGAGTTCATACAATGAAGACTTCTAACTAGGGATCTAAAGATAAGCTAGAGTTAGCCAGGTGACGAGATGGAGGGAGAGGGTTTCAGCAGGGACGGCAAAGGTGAATAAGTCAAGAGGTGAGGGAAGACATAGCTCCTGTGAGGAGCTGAAGGAAGTTCCCAGGTAGAACAGAGTGTGTGAAGGTGTGGGGAAAACATGGGGAGTGAGTGGTTAGAAGAGCTGTTGGATAGAATATGGGTGGGCAGCTCAAGCATGTCTAAGCCAGTGATTCACCAGGTATGGTCCCTGGACCAGTAGAGAACAGCAACATTAGCATTACCTGAGACCTAGTCAGAAATGCAAATTCTTGGCCTCTACCTCGGACCTAACATATCAGAAAATTCTGGAAGTGGGCCCAGTGACCTGTGTTTTACCATGTTCTCCAAGTGTGGCTGATGCATTCTAAAGTTTGAGAACCAGTGTTCTTGAGCAATGAGGAGCAATTTATTAAAGTGCCTTGTTAGTAGGAGGAGGACATGATCAGAGGCAGGCTTGTGAAAATCTCTGGCCACAGGGTGGAAAATGTAGGGTCCTGTTTGTGGATTCCAGCTGGGCTAATTTATTAGTTGGGTTACTGATCCCAGGGCAGGATTTTCTAGCTAATGTCTTCATGGTGACCAGAACCAACTTGGAAGCTTCTTAATGAGCACTCTTCCCCAGCAGCTCTCTGCTGCCCCCCTCTGTCCACAGACCACACTCATGGCTCCCAGGCCCATGGTTCCCAGGCCCGCACCTCCCAAACTGATTGATCATTGGCCTGACTCCTCTGTACCCTCACCTTTGTCAAACCAGAATGTATTAGGGTTAGGGTGAGGTCTACATATTAAATATTATACATTAGACGCACTGGTTTGACAGTTTTTGAATGGATGATTCTAAAGAGCCCAGAAAAGAATACTAAGATATCTTGAGATATTTTAGTTACAAGATTTGCTAATTTTGAGACAAAACTATACATATATCCTCTTGCAGTTCCAGAAAACATTTTATGTAGCGATATAGTATGCTGATATTTCCTTAGAAAAAAACATTTTCAAGGTCTGAAGGCAACATGTGTCTGAAAAAAAAAAAAGAAGAAGAAGAAGAACATATTTGAAAGCTTTTTCCAAGATTAGTAAGAATGTGACATCAGAAGATTTATTGTGGGATAAGATAATTGCATCAAATTTCACCATCCATCCCTCTCTTTACCATAAACTTTGCTTGGTGGGTTGGCTAGTCTGTGCTTCCTTTCATTTGGAAATGTAGAGAAGGATGATTTTCCTATAGGCACAGATTGGATTAGCACAGCTGCTAAAAGATAATGAAATCATTTTTGGGAGAATGATACAGGCTGCCTTCCATCTTATGATAACCAAAATAATATGATGCCTTCTAAATAGACAAGGGGCCATATCTCCCAGGTGTAATGTCCAAAAAAGGGAGATGCATAGGATTTGGAATCAGCCAGACTGGTGTCAGAATCTCATCTTATCCATTACCCAAAGTCATGTACTTTTGGTAAATTACTTAACTTTTCTGAACCTTCATTTTCTCTTTTGTAAAATGGGTTGTTGTGATGAATAGATGGAATAACACAATCTAGAGTACTTAGGAGGCGATCACTAATGATTAGTTTTTGTTGTCTGTTAGTTTGTGAATGAAACTTTAACCTTCTTATATTGATATTTCCCTAATTACCCTTCCTTTTACCAAAAACATTTCCTCTTTTATTGGGTTACTTTTTTCATTTTTAGATTATCACCTTGGGTAGTATATCATTGAGATGCGACCAACACCTTTACCATGTATCTATATACATCTACATTCTCAGCCATTCTTATAGCACTCTCTTGAGTCTCAAACACTTGTGGTATTCTATCTCCCCTTCAGCTCCCTCTTTTTAAAAACTTAATGTATGATGTATTGATAGTTAAGAAATGGTGTCTGAGAAGTCTAAGTATTTCATGCTTGTGAATATAAATGGCAATACTTTGTCTAAAAATGATGAATCACTGGTGACAGGGTAATAAGCAATGGAATCCTGGGAAGGTTGATCGGACAACTCCTAAACATACTGTGACTGTGGTCAAGTTTGATGGTAGACTTCATTCTCCCCAAAGTAGACGTTTCAACTTGGATCTTCAGTCTGAACTTGTTTTATACCTTCAACTCATATGCATTAATATTTTTTAACATCGATAACCTATTTTTTTTTCTACTGGGATAACAGACTAACAGAAGTCTAACTAGGCTAACAGATAGACTACTTGACCAGCTATGTCCAAGGTGCTCTATCATAAGTTTTAAAGCTTCAGAAAGGAGATAAGTCTTGACCAAGTCATTACATTTGTAGGAGAATTCTAGTAGATGGAGAGAGGAGGGAGTATTCCAGGTGGAGCAACAGCTTGAAGCCATGGAAAGGGGACCAATTTGCTGTGAGCTCTGCACAATGAGTATACCTGTTTGGCTGGAGGGCAGGTTAAATAGTATTGAAAAGGTATGTTGGGTTAGTCTGAGAAAAGTCTTGAATGATGGAAGAGGAATCTGGGGTTTTTGAATGGGAAAATGATACAATACAACGTGTCATCTTAGAAGTATCAAGCCATTTTCCAGGTACCAGCTGGGAGAGTAGAAAGAAGGTTCAGCCAAAGTCAGTTTGGCTCAGTGGTAGAGCGTTGGTCTGTGGACTGAAAGTTCCCAGGTTCGATTCCGGTCAAGGGCATGTACCTTGGTTGCAGGCACATCCCTGGTAGGGGGTGTGCAAGAGGCAGCTGGTTGATGTTTCTCTCTCATTGATGTTTCTAGCTCTCTATCTCTCTCCCTTTCTCTCTGTTAAAAATCAATAAAATATATTAAAAAAAAAAAGAAAGAAAGAAGGTTCAATCGGAGGCTTCTTTTTTTTTTTTTGAGTTTAAGCATGCATTGTGAAGGCTGTATATAAAATAATGTAGTGATGGGAAAATAGAGAAAATATGGGGCAGACAAAATCTCCAAGGCCTGTGAGGACCTGGGGAAGGGATGGGTGAGGGAGGGAGAGAAGAGGCGAGGTAGGATGCCTCCAAGATGATCTCTAGTGATTTCTGCCTCTTAGTATTTATATCTTTGTATAATCTCTTATCCTTGAAGTGTGAGCTGGACCTTACTTCTAACCAACAGAAAATGGTGAAAGGACGGGGATGTTACTTCTGAGATTAGGTTACAAAAAGACTGTGGCTTCTGTGTTGCTTGTCTTCTTGTGCTCTCCCACTTGCTCCCTCTGATGGAAGACAGTTGCCATATTGAGAGCTATCCTATGAACAGGTTCATGTGGCCAAGAACTGGGGGTGACCCCTGGCCAATAGCCAGCAAGGAACCGAGACCCTCAGATCAACCACCTTTGAAGAACTGAATTCTGCCAACAGCCCTGTGAATGAACTTGGAAGTGTATCCTTCCCTACTCAAGGGACTGGAACCTGGTGCCCAGGCTGACACCTTGACTCCAACCTTGTGATAATAGCCTTGTGATACATAACAAGTTACCTCTCTTCCCACCCCCACCCCCCCCAATTAGGGGCTTAACCTACATTTATTATCTCACAGTTGTGGGTGAGGTACCTGGGTGTGACTAGATGGGCCCTGTGGCTCAGAATCTCTCACTAGGTGGCATTCAGATCAAGGCTTGACTGGGAAGGATCCACTTCCTCACTTACTCCTGTGATTGCTGGCAGAATTCAATTCCTCGTGGATCTTTTGGACTGAGGCCTCCTTCCTCAAAAGCTGTTGGCGGAGGCCTCCGTCGGTTCTTTGCCATATGGGGCTCTCCGTACAACATCTCACATTATAGCTGAATATATATCAGAGTGAGCAAGTAAGAGAGCAAGAGAGAGGAAGGGTTCAAAAAAAGGAAGCCACAGTCTTTTATCATCTTATCTTCAAAGAGATATGCCATCTCTTTTGCTGTAGTCTAAGCACTGAGTTGTGTTAGAATTCTTTAGTCACTAAGCCTGGCCCACATGCCAGGGGAGGAGGTTATAGAAGAGCATTAATACCAGGCAGTGAAGATCACCGGGGCCCACAGCTATAGTTATTTATTGCAATGTTGTTGTCTTCCCAAAGGGCTTTAGGCTCCTGGGGCTAGCGCTTCGTACATAAGTGCTCACTAAATATTTATGGAATAAATAAGATGATGCTTGCAAAGACGGTCAGGGGCCTCTAAATTGTAATTTTTCAATTATGATGTTAAGGCATTGATGGAGTCCTCTGCCGGTCCATGTAATGGGGATATAGTGAGCCATTTGACAAAATTCTGACACTAAGCACAAAAGCCTGGTTCACTTCCCTGGGTGTAGGAACCCAGGGCCAACCTGTACAGTGGCGCTATGTAAAAAAGTGCCAGGATGAGGGGGATGAGTGGGTGCCTAAATCCCAGTCCACATTTCACTGACCAAACCTGTGTGCCCTGGCAGGGGATGGAGAGTCTAGGGCAGTGGTTCTCAACTTTTCTAATGCTGCGACCCTCTAATACAGTTCCTCATGTTGTGGTGACCCCCAAGCATAAAATTATTTTCATTACTACTTCATAATTGTAATTTTGCTACTGTTATGAATTGTAATGTAAATATCTGTGTTTTTCCGATGGTCTTAGGCGACCCTGCTAGCGGTTCTCAACCTGTGGGTTGCTCTGTAGAGCCCAAGACCATAGGAAAACACAGATATTTACATTATGATTCACAACAGTAGCAAAATTACAGTGATGAAGTAGCAACGAAAATAATTTTATGGTTAGGGGTCACCACAACTTGAGGAACTGTATTAGAGGGTCGCAGCATTAGAAAGGTTGAGAACCACTGGTCTAGAGAAAAGTGTGCATTTTTGAAATTTACCCACACAGAGGGGATGCTATTGTTTGATTGTAAGGAGTACAAAGGCTGCCTCTGGTTGTCTAAGAAAGCATCAGGCTCTCCCACCCCCTTCCCACTTGTTTTCACCTTCATTCCCTGAACTAGACCCTCAAAAAATGGGCTTGAGGGAAGAGGAAGATAATGTCCCCTGCCACGCCCCACTTCTGGGAGGATTCAGTTCTGTTTTGGAAGCCTTTGGAAAGTCCAGGAGAGAAGGTGCTATACAAACACAGACAAATTCTATCCTCCCTAGTACACTGCCAAGAAAATCCTATGCACACAATGCTACCACCGTCTCCCTGAGTGCTTGGTCTGACCTGACAATACCAAACAAACAGCAAGCTGGGATCTGTTTTTAATTCCAAATGAAAATCCACCCCAAACAGAGGCAAGGAGGAGAAAGAGCAGCCAGGCAACAGTGTGTGTTTTGGCTGAGGACCCCGGGAAGCCTTGCTTCTGTGAACCTCAGCCCATCTTCTTCCCTTACTCACAGTCCTTCCTGAAAAGCTCAGCTCCCACTGTTGGAATGGTTGTGCATTGAGGATAAGGATGTTGACAATAGGGTTTAAGCTGCATAAATAACTACCAATTGCTGTTTGGTCCCAGCAATGACCAGCAAAAATCAAGGAAGGAGATGGGACATGGAGCATAAGTTGTGTGTGTGTGTGTGTGTGTGTGTGTGTGTGTGTGTGTGTGTGTGTGTTTTGGAGGTGGTGGTTGGGAAGTAAAGTAATGTGGAATCTGGCAACCAGCTCTGGGTGTAACAGACACCCTGTGAGGTGATCCCAGGCCACCCACGATTGTTGTGCAGCGATAAGAAGTTATTTTGACAAGACATGTGGCACACACTTCAAATAGAGGAATAAAACCCCGCAATGACTGGTGATGTGTTACAGGGGACATTCTGGCTTAAAGAACAAGCTATTATACTGATTGAGGGATAGTACATATGTGGGCTCCAAATATTCATTGTGTGACTTTCATTTAGTTCTATAGGTGGTGATGTGTGGAGTGAGAAGGAAAAAAAGAACAGTGGATTATAAGAAAAAAGGAAAACACCAGTGATGGCTGCCATTTTTTGCTTCCCAGTCCATTGGCTTTTCTGGACATCTTTTCAATAGCTTCTCCAACATTCTTCCTCAGAGAACTCTTGCAGTGTACTCCACAGTTCTTCTGAGTGCATATCTCATTTACTCCACAGTAACCCTATGAGGTAGGATGACAAATTCTGTGTTCAATAAAACCCATTTCCTCCTTCGCCCCCAAAATAGAGCTGCATACATGGACTCCCAGATAGACACTATATTCCTCAGCTTCCTTTAAAGCATGCTAATGTTTGGATCAGTATGTGAGTGCAAATGAGGAGTGCAACTTATGGGTTATTTTAGCATACAATCCAGTGTTCTGTGTCCATTCCCGTGAGCTAGTTTATAGTTTTGTCCATGATCCACTTCAACAAAGCAGATATGGACAATGACCTAGGGCAGTGGTAGGCAAACTCATTAGTCAACAGAGCCAAATATCAACAGTACGATTAAAATTTCTTTTGAGAGCCAATTTTTTTAAACTTAAACTATATAGGTAGGTACATTGTTATTAACTTATAATAATTAGGGTACTCCTAAGCTGGCCTTTGCTAAAAACTCAAGAGGCCCAAGAGCTGCATGTGGCTTATGAGCCTCAGTTTGCCGACCACTGACCTAGGGGAAGGTAAAATAACAAGAATGAGGGAACCCTGGTCTGTGAATGAGTGAGCTGAGCAGAGCTACTCCACTCACTGTACCAGAAAAGGGGGGCTGCTTTAGGAGAGAAATAAATGTAGCTTGAAGCCACTGTATTTTGTGACACTTTATTTATTCCGGTTAAGTTTAGGTAGGTGTATTATTATTCCAGTTTTACAAATGAGAGATTAAGGCACAGTCAGTTAAATAACTTGCTCATAATCATTTGGCTAATTAATAAGATGAAACATTTTACATTTAGGGAACTTGGTACCAGAGCCCACATTTTAGATAACTGCATTATCTTTAGTGACCTTCCAACTGACCAGTGGCCATTTAGGCAATGGCTCTGATGAAAACATTTAAAATGATCAGATATATTGCTGAAACCGGTTTGGCTCAGTGGATAGAGCGTCGGCTTGGGGACTGAAGGGTCCGGTCAAGAGTATGTGCCTTGGTTGTGGGCATATCCCCAGTGGGGGGTGTGCAAGAGGCAGTTGATCGATGACTCTCTCTCATCGATGTTTCTAACTATCTCTCTTCCTTCCTCTCTGTACAAAATCAATAAAATATATTTTTTAAAAATGATCAGATATCTATTATATGTTTCCATTCTGTGAACTACTCATATGTAGAAAACAGAATGGACATGATATGACTGCTGAGTGATTGAGTAGCATTTACTACATTCCATCATTGGGTAGAGATTTATTATATATTAACCCTTAGATCTTGCTCACCTCTCTCTCTCTCTCTCTCTCTCTCTCTCTCTCTCTCTCTCTTCTTTTATAGCACTTTTGGGCCTTTGAAAATCTATAATTGTCATTCTCCTTCTCTGCTCTGCCCCACTCCCATTTATCCTGAAGAAGTTTTCAAGAATAAACTATATATAGGCATCCTATAAGTTTCCTTTAGAAATACTGTACTGGATTTTAAAGCACTCGTCTAAGGCTGACCTTCCAATCTGGCAATTAAAGGAAGATTCTGAACACATTTGTGGTTGACTACTGTATTTAACTGCCCCCAAAAAGGCATTAGAAATATTTTTACATCTATTAGGGCTGTCAAAAATTGGTTTAAGAATATAGATTTTCCTGTCTTGTTAACTCTGTCTAAACTCAGTCAACAAATACCTGGATCATATAATGAATAGACATTTTATACAAAAGAAAAGCTGCCAAACAGGTAGGTACAGTGAATCCATGAACATTACCTCTGGAAATTCTACCATGACCACAATATGCCTTCTTATTATGGGTGACTTTCATAATATTCTATAATCAACATTTTCTCCTTCAGCACCCTGAGAAAATAGAGATATTCAAATGATGGTGTAGCGAATATCTGTGGAGAATAATCACATGCCTGAGATGTTTCCTGGGGAAAATGCATCCTCACAATTGTCTGTAGGAATAGAAATACTATGATGTTTCTGGTAGGTAATACTACAAATAGGTCAGCCCTTAATATTTAAAGACTGCTTAGAAAAATTAAGGACAACCTTTTCACCATGTCATTCAGCACAAATTCATCATTAATCCATGATGATATCATCCCTGCTGGACAAAAATGGTGTGAGACTACATTCCAGTAGTGAATTCTTTGGACGATACTGGCTGTGCAGAGTCTTCTATCGATATTTGGGAGGCTATCCCTTGCCCACTATTTCCCTCATCGGAGAGGCATTATGTTATTGTGATTGAATAAAGTCTTTGGTGTCAGAATGTCTGGGTTCAAGTCTTGGCTTTTCTAACTTCTAATTGTATGACCTTGGGCAAATTTATTAAAATTTTTTGTACTTCATTCTCCTTTGAAGTAAAATCTATAATAATAAAAAGTAATATGCTAATTAGACCGGGCTTCCTTCCTGATGAAGCCAGGGCCAGAGGGAAGCCAGCCCGGGTCCTGGGTGCCTATGGATGGCCAGAAGGAAGTTTGGGTCCAGGGTGCTGGAGGGAAGCCCTACTCTTGCACAAATTTTTGTGCATCGGACCTCTAGTGGGGATAATAATAGTACGTACCTTTTGGATTATTAAGCATGTAAAGAGGTAAAGGATGCATGCAAAATGCTTAGAAAGTTGCTTAATATATATCAAGTAGCAGGAAATGTTATGGTTAGTTCAGATGGCAATAGGAAGGTGATCTTTTTGAGGGTTTTTTTTAGCAATAGAGCTTCCTTCAATATTTAATAAACTTCTGGCCCAATTGTTTCGTCAATTCCATAGTCAGGTATCTGGACAAAGTCAGAGATTAGATTCATAGTCCTTGAGTTTGGAAAGCAGATATTTTTAAACCAAGGTATCAGCTGGAGTGGAACTGGGCATACTTTTCTGCCCTACTTGTGTAGAAAGAAAATCATCTCACTCATGTGTGTGACTAGCTGGATCTTATTTCTTTGTCTTTCCTTGAACCAAACCTTCCACTATTATATAATAGCCATTGTGAACTATGTCCTTGATGGATATTTGCCAAGCAATACACCAACCATCATGTAAAGTAGAAAGGGTAAACCTCCAGCTACCAGTGCTCGACCATGCTGCCCTACTGAGGTTGGTGCTGTCTTGGCTGACTATAATTGTGGACCATGTATCACTTGTCTTTTTTCTTACCCATGTTGACAGAAGCAGTTTACAAGGCAAAGAAGGCCTCATTAACAACATGTCAACCACCAACAAAATGGGCACCTTTCTTATTGACACCATTATCCCAGGCATCTTCCCCTCCCATTGCCATTACTCCAACACCAGCCAAAGTTTAAGCTGCTCTGTAACACTTTTCTTCTATAAAGGTTTATAGAGAGAAAATATAAAGACAGCCTGTACATTTATAGAAAGGCTTTATTTTGTACCCATTTTCACACATCACCCAGAAGAACTATGAATTCTACTTTACCCCATTTTCATATAAAACTATATACACCGCACTGTACATGTAAAACAAATTTGGAAAGGAGCCTCAAGCTGGCCTCTGAAATTGTGTAAGCAATTATCACATTTTTGTGCGCAAATGCAGTAATTATATGTGTAATTTGGCAGCTGGGTTTGAAAATTTGGCCTTAAATGGAACATAGGCAGGAAAAATAAATGTTGGAAAATGCCAATACTTTATAAAGATTTTGAATCAAATAATGGTGGAATTATTGCAAGCCATCTTAATTTTTAATTATAATGATCATTTCACAATATACAATAATTTTTTGAGGAAGAAAAGAACTATAGATCAATTGCCCATCGTTTTAGTCAGAAAAAAAAGCCTCAATTCTTGGGAAGGATAATTGTATTTTCCAGAGGTTATGGTACACATTTCAAAGGCTTTTTCTTCTTATGAAGAAAAGATAGTGATTGCCTACTAGTTCAAGTTCTATGACATATTTTACAATGGGAAGAATATAACTCTTTGTACTGATTACTTTAGACGAAAAGTAGTATTAACTCTGTGCTTATATTTGAGCTAGTAATCTTAACTTAGATAAAGCTTTCTTATAAGCATTTAAGCTTTGGAATATATGATTATAGCCCAAATAAAGGGCCACTTAGATTTCTTTGATCTAGATTTAAATTGAATTTATGTAGTAAAATCATAGTTTTTACATCGTCATCAAAATTGGTTCTAATACACATGGCTTTTTCAAGTGGTTATAAGGGCTAGAGACTGGGATATAATATAAGGATGACCCTGGAGCAGTGTTATCATCTGATCGGGTAACGTAGAAATTAATTCTGCTGGCTCTGGAGCCAGCCAGCATGGACTCCAGTCCTAGTTTACTATTCTCTTAGCCCTGTGATTTCAAACTAGTTAATCCTTAACCTTTCTGCACCTGTTTCCTCACCTGGTTAAATGGGAATGATGATATACCTGCAAAATATTGAATGAAATAGTCATGCAAAGTTTTTGGTATAATGTTTGGCACTGGTAAGCCTTCAAACGTAATAACCATTAAAAAAAAGTCATCATTTGCTGTATAGTATTTAACCTCCAACTATATACATCAGAAATGCAATGTGAAGGAAAGAGAAAGTCAGTGGGTTGACCCTTGAACAACTGTGGGAGGGGGGGCATTAGGGGTACCAACCTTCCCCCCCCCATTGAAAACCCAAATATAATTTGTTTTGGTTTTAAATATATATTTTATTGATTTTTACAGAGAGAAAGGGAGAGGGATAGAGAGCTAGAAACATCGATGAGAGAGAAACATCTATCAGCTGCCTCCTGCACAACCCCTAATGGGGATGTGCCCTCAACCAAGGTTCATGCCCTTGACCGGAATTGAACCTGGGTCCCTTCAGTCTGCAGGCCCAACGCTCTATCCACTGAGCCAAACCAGTTTCGGCACGAGTATAATTTTTGACTCTACTTTCAGTAGTCCTTCACGTTGGTATATTCAACTAACACGTATTGAAACAATATTTACCACCCTCGTCGAGAAACTGCGTTTGGGAATGTAGAAATCATTTTCCTTCCTCGGACAGTGAATCTGCGGATGTGAAACCGTGGATAGGAAGAACAGACTACGTTTATTGAAAAGAAACCAAACCAGCGGTGTAAATGGGCCTGCAGACTTCAAACCGGGGTTGTTTCAGAGTCCGCTGTATATATGAAAGTCCATGGGAAATCCACGTTCTCCAATCTGAGGTAATGTCCCCGATCTAATGATGAAGGAAGCAGTGTGGGCAGAGTTCAGTTGTGGGGCTTTATTTCAACTATGTAGCCAACCACTGAGAGCCTTCCAGGCCTTACTAAACCAGCGGATAAAGGAAGATTAAGAAAGTCTCTTTCTCAAGGAGCCTGTATTCTACTGAGGGAAATACATAAATACTCAAATGAGCATAATGCATAGAGCAATCTAGTCAGTGCTAAATACCAGGGGACATAAACAAAATGTTCTGGGAATAAAAAAGAAAGAAAAAAAAAAGGCAAGGAGAATATGTAGGTTCCTTCCCCACCCTCCTTCTTCTAAGATCATGTGAGAACCCTTAGAAGAGGTAGCTTCTGAGGCATGCATTGAAGATGACGAGATTTTGATTAAACAGATGTAACAGGGCTGGGAAGGAATCCCAGGTGAAGAAGAGAGCATATAAAGGAGGCAGTGAGGAGGGCAGAAGTGGGCAATCAGGAATAGCTGGGGCATCCAGCATGTTGGAAGTCTCAGGAACAAGCGTTACAGTAGGTGCTGTTGTATTTGGAGAGCCTTTGGAAGGATACGGTGAGTTTGAACATCATTTTAGCAAGCAACCGGCAGCTTTTAAAGACAAGGTCTTGATCTGTGCCTTATGACAATGTGTTTCAAGCTTCATGGTGCATCAGAGAATTACTACAGGGTCTTGAGAAAACACATTTCTGGCTCCTTGTCCCAGAGATGCTGCTTCAGTTGGATTTGGGGAGGGAGTGGTGAGTTGCCCCAGAACTTGCACTTCCAACAGTTTCATATGCCAAGTTGATGCTGTGATTCACAGAACACAGGGGAGAGCATTGACTTAAGGCACACAGCCTTTCAATTTTTTTGTTTGCACGTTCTTATTAGTAAAAAAAAAAAAAAAAAATTAAATGCACACCCTCGCTATATATTTTTATTCCCCCCCCTCCCAAAATTATAGACAAACTACCATGTCAGTATCTGTTATGTATATTTGCTTCCTAATAGTAAACCTCCGACTATCAAACTCAGAAATGCAATGAGAAGGGAAGAGAAAGTCAGTACAAAAGTAATTTTCCTCTCACTTCAATTATTACCACGTTTGAATGTATTTCACGCTTTTTGAAAACTTGGAAAAATTTGAGATAGTCATTTAAATGTTTCTTAAATTGACTTAATTTTCAGTACTATGTTATTATGGTTTGTGCAACTGAAAAATAATTTTCACCAGACACATAAATCAAAATGGAAGAATTTTCTTAAGGATGTTTGCACTAAATCCACCAGTTCTTAAAGGGCTTTAGTTAAAATTTAACCAGTAGATTTCCATCATCTCTGATGTCAATCAGTTGTTCTTGCAAAGCAATAGGCAGGTGCTACCACTTTTCATTATCAAAATGGGTTCAAATTCCAATGAGATTCTTTGGGAGAGTTTTAAACTGGTTAAAAAAAAAATCTTGTTTCCACATTTTTAGAATATGCTGATATGAGATATTAAAAAAAAATAGATAATGGATTCACTAATCTTGTTTTTGGCATCCAAATTACAGAACAATGGAAAGCTTTCTACAGAACCTTTTCTGAAATGCCCTGTTAGTACCGAAAGCTTCCTTAGAAGGGCAGTTTCTTCTTATTCACTATTGAAATATTGCATCTACCTTAAAGGGGTAGATTGTGTTTATTAATGTTAATTACTATTGTTATTTAAAAAGAATTCTTATAGGTAGTATGTTATAGACAGCCCATTTGCCATAATAGAAAAGGTTAGGATATTTGAAACAACTGTCTTCTTGTAAATACAGGGTGGGGCAAAGATAGGTTTTCAGGTGTGAGAATGTAAAACAGAGTTTATTCTTGTATTATTAATTATTGTATTATTTTCCATATGAACAGCTGTCAACTTCCTTTTGCCTCACCCTGCATATGTTTTCAGCTCATTTGAGTGCTTTGCCAGGGGTAAATCCCTGAGTTGTTGACAATATGTTCATGGTTACTCCCCATTTCAAATTGTTCTAAAGAGTCAAATCTATTTTAAAGATAAAATAAAATATAAAATTAACTGCTTCAATGACATCCTGTAGTACTTTGTGCTTCTGGCTCCAATCCCTTAGCAAATGCTCGTCTATATATATAGCAGGGTGAGTGAAAGTCACAGGGGATCTGTCTCTGTAACCTTTGCCAAAATCTTTTTTAAAAATTTGTTCAAAGTAGTGGCTCCATTACTTATACAACTTTACCATTAAGGAAGTTATTTACTGCTGAGGATTTTTCTTATCAGTATCTTTTCTCTTTGGTGGTTTGGAAAAAGAAAAAAAAATTTTCATGTATGTTATTACTGAAGTACAACCTAGCAAAAACCATATTCTGAGACCTGATAAAATAGAAATATTGGTATCTTCATTCAAATTATGTATCAAACTTCATAATAGTATAATTTATCCCAATTCTTAATTTAAAACTTTTTTTCAGCAACATTTTCCATGCATTTTATCAAAGCAGGTTCAAGTTCCACTGAAATTCTTTGTTTGAAAGAGTTTAAACTGGTTAAAGACTCCTATTTGTTGACAGAGGTGTCCATTTTGGCTTGTACCATGTGATTTTGCATTGTATTATTTCAGCATTCAGCAAAGCAAAAATGTTGGGATTTCTGTAATAACATGGAGCCGTTGGTTTTTCACGGTAAAAAGAAACTACGTGTTTAGTGAAATTTTGTAAAGTAATGGATGGAGTGTTGCCTAATTTAAATAGCTTTGAAAAAATCATAAAGGCTTATCTCTATATATTAGATGCTTATTTTTTAATGTCTTATTAGTTGTGATTGGTTTATATTAATAGCTATTACTTTGAAGTACAATTCTATATTCATATCACAACTATTAACTAATGTTAAAGATACAATATATACATATGATGAAGTTCTTTATTAATAAAAATAAATGTGAATCCATGTTTTAAGTCATCTTCCAGATAATTTTGAACTTTTTAAAGCCAGTTAATTTTTTGTCATAATTTTATAATGTGTTAGATGAAGAGTTTGTACTAGGGCTAGACATGTTACCTTTGACATTTTCTTGTTCACTTGAGCTCTTCGTGACTTCTTTGTAGGAATCTTTGAGCCAGGCATCCATTTTGCCAGAGTTAGTTTAGTTAAAACTCAATTACATAGTTTGTAATCCCACTGTTTCGTGCATATACCTAAACTGTAATGCATTAATGTGGAAAAGAGGTGAAAGGATTCTGGTCATAGCTTCTGTGTTTGGATCTCCCATACATCTTATGTACCCTCGACATTCTTAACATATACTCTGTTTCCCCGAAAATAAGACAGTGTCTTATATTAATTTTTTCTCCCAAAGTTGCGCTAGGTCTTATTTTTAGGGGATGTCTTATCTTTCCATGCCCTAGGTCTTATTTTTGGAGGATGTCTTATTTTCGGGGAAACATGGTACTAGTAGATCAGGAAAGACAATAGCATGAGTCCATATAGCAAATGTAATTAAGTTTATATAATTTCTTAGTTTTTAGATAACAATAAGTATATATCAAAGTTCTAGTTATTTTCTGCACACCCAAAAAAGTCATCTCGCTCAATCCCTAGATATGTACACCCCCACTGTGAAGACCACGGCTTTGTGAGAATAAATCTGGTGGTGGAAATACAGGCTAAAGGCGGGAGAGATTAGAGGATGGAATCAAGTTAAGAGACAGATACAGCTGTCCAGGCACACCCAACAAATAAAAGACACCTGTGGTCTCAAGGAGCTTTAAACTACATATGGAGACAGAACATGTTCTCTCACGGTGCAATCCCAGGATAGTTACAAGGCTGTGAAGCAATTGTTTGGGCAGGACTGTAAGTTGAGGAGTATGAGGGAGGAAGTTACCCTTCCACCTTGATGCATGAAGCTGTGACAGACTGATTCATTTTTGTTGACTATGTCGGCTTCATCCAGGCAAACAACTCTGAGGGGAATATATCGATACTAGTAGTAAATCCCAAACACTTTATTATGAATGAGTTTTAAAATATTTCCATACTTTTCAGAGTTGTTGTGAGGACTAAAGTTTTACCACATTGTCCGCCACATCATATATGTTCAGCAATCAGTAGTTATTACTAATGACAGGATCAGAATAAGGGGGTTGGATATGGGGAAAGAGATTATAAAACAGAAATCAGGAAAACAAAATGTGGTGTATTTTTGAGGTGACCACAGCCTTCAAAGAAACGCCTGATTGCTGGGTCACTCAGGACATTCCCAGAGACCATATGGAGCTTTGTGCTTGGGGGATTTGAAGGGGTGGGAGGTGGTGGGGAGAGCAATTTATGTTGATTTGCTTCCATCTGTTGTCTATCAGTGATCAAAGATCACTTAACAGTGTTCCACTTTTGGTTTGTGTTATTTAGCCTTTCTGGGCAGCTCCTGGGGAGACTGGAACCTTTATAAGTCTGGTTGGATTGGACCCGGATTTAAGAGCTGCAGAGGGCTGGCTCTCCCTGAAGAGAGAGCTGAATCAGCCAGCAAAGGTAAGAGATGAGCAGAAGATAGCCACAATCCAGACTTTGTTCATAGATAACGCATTTCCTGGGACTACTCCACTGGGGAGTAAGGCAGAGGGGTGATGCTTGGGGACAGGTGGAACAGAATGAATGTAGAAGACGCATAAATCAGATCCAGTACATGAGCTCTTTTCTGTACAGTGGCCAGATCTCTCTGATAAGGTACCATTTGAGCAGAATTCTGAAGCACACGAGAAAGCCAGCTATATTCTAGGCAGAGAGGACATTAAGTGCGAAATCTTCTTTGAGGTAAGAGCACAAGAGAAGAGCATAGAGTATTTAAGAAGCAGAAAGGAAGCCAGTGTGACTGGATTGAGGACAAAGGTGTAAGAGATGAGGTCAGAAAGGCAGTAGATTGCTTAGGACCTGAGGGATTTTCTAAACCATGGTAGGTCTTGGGCTTTTGCTCTCAGAGAAATGGGAGCCATTTGGAGAGTTTGAGACCAAAGAGTGACATGATGTGACTTAAGTTTTTAAAGGATCATTGGGTTTCTGGTAGAGAACAGATTACAGAGGGGTGAAGGAGGAAGCTGGGAAACCAGCTTGGAAAGCCTTGGATCAGGTGATGGCAACAGAGGTGTGAGACATTGGTTTATGGTTATTTTCAATTAAGGTTTGATATGGACGGATGTGGGGTGAAAGAGAAATCAAAGGTGATTGATTCTAAGAGTTTTGGCCTGAGCAACTGGACAAAGAGAAATGAGTTTCACCAAGACCAAGTTCTTTTATTTTGATAGGACTTTTATACTTATCTGTTTTGCAAATAAGAAAGGAACTTTCACTGAGTAAGATCCTCCATAGTAAAGAACATGAAGTTGAGTTCACCTATCATGAATTTTGGTGAATTTTAATCACTTTAATTAGTAGATTAAAATGTAAAATTTTCATTATGCATTAAGTCTGGCGATTGTATTTCTTTTTTTTATATATAATATATTTTATTGAATTTTTTACCGAGAGGAAGAGAGAGGGATAGAGAGCCAGAAACATCGATGAGAGAGAATCATTAATCAGCTGCCTTTTGCACATTCCCCACTGGGAATATGCCCGCAACCAAGGTACATGCCCTTGACTGGAATCGAACCCGGGACCCTTCAGTCTGCAGACCGACGCTCTATCCACTGAGCCAAACCGGTTTCGGCTGGCGATTGTATTTCTAATAAAGAAAAAAGGATTGCCGAAACCGGTTTGGCTCAGTGGATAGAGCATTGGCATGCGGACTGAAAGGTCCCAGGTTTGATACTGATCAAGGGCATGTACCTTGGTTGCGGGCACATCCTCAGTAGGGGGTGTGCAGGAGGCAGCTGATCAATGATTCTCTCTCATTGATGTTTCTAATTTTCTATCCCTCTCTCTTCCTATCTGTAAAAAAATCAATAAAATATATTTTTAAAAAAAAAGAAAAAGAAA
Source organism: Pipistrellus kuhlii (assembly GCF_014108245.1). Lineage (NCBI taxonomy): Eukaryota > Metazoa > Chordata > Mammalia > Chiroptera > Vespertilionidae > Pipistrellus > Pipistrellus kuhlii. Next base: position 32,490,327 of record NW_023425416.1, read on the forward strand.
AAGAAAAAGGATTAATTAGCCCTGGAAGTGATAAGTTGCATCAGTAGTATGTGTGTATGTGAGCACACATGTGTGCTTGTGGGGATGGGGGGTGGGTGGATTAGGAGGGGTGATGAAAACATGCTTATTTTTAGTAGTTTTCCCATAGAACTCCCCATACAATATTTCAGATTGCTTAAGACGTTGTCATGTTGATTTTCATTGATATTGATGCTAAATACTCTAAGAATATCTCTGGTTCATGAAAAAGGCCCTTAAACGTTTCAATGATTTATGAAACAAAGAGGTTTCCTCGGTGTCTGCGAAATAACAGCGATGACTTCAATGACTATAGGAGTAAGCATTTATTACAGCACCTGGAACACAGCTACCTGGCTGCTTTCTGTTCCATTAACATGTTGTGAGAAAGTCTTGATGGAGCTTTTAGCCATAAAACATCTTAGAGTGTAATGTGTTTTTAGAAGATTAATTCCACCTGAAATAGTGAAGCATATGATAAACAACCTAAAGGAGATCAGATAAATAGATTCTGTTGCAACTGATGGCAATCATATTCTTCTACTCTTAAGGAAATTTTGCAGGAGGAAAAAGGGATGACAAAAAATGTGTTGAATTATGCTTATAGAATGAAATTGGGATATTCCTGCCAACGTGTGTTAAGGGAGGGGATAAGTAGGAAAGTTTTCAGTTAAAAAAAAAAGATGTGGAAAATTTTATTTTAAAAACATTTTGTCCATACAAGTATTTGAAAGTCCCCTACCCACCACTCCTGCTACCCCCTCAAAAATCTTCCAAATTTTTTATTTATTTTTAACCTGAGGTTTCGGAACAGGGTGAGCTCAAACTCCAGAATCCTGGAGCTTAGGAGAGAAGTTTACAGATGAGATCTATTTGGCAGAAGTTCTACTTGGGACAAAGATTTTAATTAAAAAAGGGGAATAATTTGATTTGTCCCCTGACTCTGGAGGGACCACGGTTAGAGTGTAAGATTTTGCTTGACACGGTTTAAATTCTTAATAATAGAGGTCAAAGCACATTGTTATTGGCAGTGTCAGTAAGAAGGAAGTTCCACATTTGTCACTCACCACAGCTGAGCAGGAGAAACTGATCCACGTTTTGGTGCAGCTCAAGACACATTCTGATTAGCAAACACTGAGTACCCAGTTAATGCCCTGTGGAAAGACACACTTTATGACAAAACTCGAGAGTTTTAGACAGGCTGGTACAGGGAAAGGATATGTTACTTACTCAGAGGATAGTAGCATTTGACATGTACCACCTTAAGGAGATGTTGCAGATGGAAAATATTATCAATCTCAGAGGAGTTTTTAGACATATTTATAGATGATACACCCATGAAAGTTTGAGTGCTTCTGGAAAGTTCCAGAACCTTTGGACTTTGATGTTATTCACTAGTCATCCTTTGATGATTTGATTTGTCACTCTTTAGGCTTTTATATTTTCTTTTTAAAATTTTAGTTTTCAATTTCAGTTTGCATTTAATATTTTTATTAGTTTCGAGTTAGTGGTTAGACAATCATATACTTTACAAAGTGTTCCCCCTGTTATTTCTACCTGGCACCATACACAGTTATTATAGTATTACTGACTAGATTCCCATGCTATATAATATTATTGACTATATTCCCTATGTATATAATTGCAATATTTAATTACCAATATGTATTATACTTCTTAATCCCTTCACCTTTGTTTTTTACTCAGCTCCCCAACCCTCTTCCCTCTTTTTTTTTTTTATGAGTCTGTTTCAATTTTGTTTGTTTATTTTGTTATGATATCTTTTATATTCCAATTTCAGGAAAACCTGGTATAATGAAGTAGCCATGCATTTATTTATTCATTTGGTGAGGTAACATTCATCCAGCACCTACTTGTATGGGATTAAGTTAGGCAATGATAAAGAAGAAATTTAAAGATATTTTTCTTATAAAGATTGCTATTATCAGGTAAGCAATAATATACATAGTAATTATGATTATGCTTCCCCAAGATACATGAGTCCCAGTTGAGATAGGATGACATTAATAACAACACATTTCTCTTATTCTCCTGTCATCTAAAACTGCAGGGCTTCTACTTCTGTAAAAGGTTCAGGCAATTATTGTTGAGAGTCCCACATGGTTTCTGATGGAAACCATATGTAGTCCATGTTTTCACCCTGCTACTCCAGGCTTCCTTCTGCTTAGGTCTCTAGTCCTTGCACTGCATATGGTGCCCATAACTGAACTGTTCTCCTTAGGTCCCACCTCTTTGGCTAAGTAGCATTGCTGCTGATGTGTGGGATTCCTTAGGTGACAGCTGTGTATCCCACTTCTGGGTCTTTAGGATTCCAGAGCCACATCAGATTCCTGGCAGAAGTAGATAAAATATCTTTCTCCTAATTTTGAGTCACATGATGATGCAGGGATCTGTGTGCTGTCTCACAGAGCTCTACTATGGCAGTGTTTCTGTGTTTATTCCTAGCTTTTCCTCCTTGATTCTTCTCCTGCCTCCCTCCTTCTCTCCATGCCCATCACCACAAACTTAAACCAAGTTCACTGGGGTTGGGGGTGGAGGGCAGAGAGGGTAGGGTGGACAAATCCAAGAAATAGATCTTAACTTAATATCATGCTTTCCTCTAATAATCACGATTCTTTATTAGACTGGCTTATACATCTGATTCCCTTCTCCCATAGGATAGAATTATTTTAGTTCTTATTGCAAATATACTTGTAATTGGCCCACTTTATGGGGCCCAAAGACATGCTCAAACATCACAGGCTGACGTCTATTATCTATCTATCATTTATCTAAGGCTAAGTGATCGACCTTATGTCCATCTGACTGTCCGAATGACCAGCTGGCACATATGATGCATTCTGGCAATATCTATCTATCTATCTATCTATCTATCTATCTATCTATCTATCTATCTATCTGGCTAATATGCTAAGTGTCCATCTGGGTAATGATAGCAATGCTTGGCTTCCTCTCCCTAGAGACTAGCCTCCTTGCTATTTCTTCAGCCTAGGAATATGACTTGCTTTATAGCCAGGTGGAAACATTTTATACTTTAACCAATGTCTGTGAAGTGTTTTCCTGTGCCTCATCTCATTTGATCCTCACAAAAGTCCTGGAGTAGGTAGACAGGAGACTTGGTGAAATTCTGTTTTCTTTTCATTAGTCATAAAATGGAGATTTAGAAAGTTTAGAAACTTGCCTCAACTGAAAAGAAGTAAGAAATGGTGGACCCTGAAAATGATTTCAGGTTTTCTCCCTGTGCAGAATATAGTCAAACACTGCTGCAGTTAAGTATTTTACCTCTCCCTGTGTGATCTACAATAATAATCTGCTTTGTGTTGATATTTACTGCTGTGTTGCTGACAATTACCTGAAAGAAAAGTTGGGGTGCTTCACTGGGCTGAAAAAAGTTTAGCTACATCAGAAAGCAGGTCTAATTAAGCAAATTTGTCTATATATATGTAAAGCTCTCACTGGCGTCCATCATGTGTGTGTGTGTGTCCATCTGTCATTATCGAGAATTTGGTTGATGCTTCTATTATAGAGGAAGGGTGAGTAGCATATTAAAATATTTTTTCTAAGTAATTTCCTTTCAATGTGCATGAATCTGTGCACTGGGCCACTAGTTAATATATATTTGAATTTCATCTCAAGTGTTTTTTGTAGATAGTATCTCATTTTACTCACAGGAGCCCAGAGGGTTTTTTTAAATCCATTTTTACAAATAAAGATATCAAGGTTCAGAGAGGTTAAGTGATGAGGGTCAAACATCTCAGGGTTTCCTTGCAGATTCCATGGTGGGAAATTCAGGTCTCTATACTCTGTGGCTTCTACAATATATATCACAATTTTCTCTCCTCCTCCTCCTCTCTCTCTCTCTCTCCACGTGAATCCTATGCCACACTCCCAGAGAAGAGAACTGTGCAATTTTCTGAATGCTCACGTAGAAAGGAGGAAGGAAAGAGTGTAAGGAATTGAGGAAAGTGAGAGTCTAAGGAGGTGAGGGACACAGGATTAAGCAGAGGGAGAAGCTGATGTGCAATGTTGTTGCAATTAAAGCCTCAGACAATCCTGGGAAAGTAACTTTGGGTGAAACAGTTCCTGAGGCTGAGTGAAGAAGGAAGAGAGAAACAGTTGGCATCTGATATTGCCAGAAGCTGGGAGATGGGTGAGTCATCCCTGAGGAATATAAAAGTTTCTACTAGACCTTTTCCTTCCACTTTAATGTTTTTACTCTATGTAATGGCTCAAAACTATGCCATCTTTTAGTTTCTTTCATATTTGAATTATTTTTTTGTCTTATACAACTAATTTTTTCTTGGAGTTTCTAATTGACATTCTTTCCCCCTCCCCACCATGACAAAGTAAACATATGTCTTAATCAAATTGCTAAGCTCAACTCGCTTCTTTGTTTACATTAAAGAATGAAATGAAATATACTTTCTTCTTAGAGATGTTTTCCTTGGATCCCCCTGACCTCCCATCCCATTATGGAACCATTGTTTTCTGGTTCTGTTGCACAGCTCAGTCTTGGGATATATTTTCATTGACCTCCTGGTATAGAAATAATCTGTCTTAGATTCCATGTCATCTTTCTCATGTTTCTTTTTACAACTCAACTTATTTTTTAACAAAAGATCAGTGGAGATCAACTGTTTGTCTACAAATGCATTGTTTTGACATGAAATAGAATGCTGGGGTCAAAATAATTTCTACGTATAACTCTACAGGATGACTCTGTCATCTCCTAGCAGCTAGGTTACTGGTGAGAAATCTGGTTCCTCTATGATTCTCCTTTCTTTGTAGGTAACCTATCCTTTTTTGGTGGTCATTTTTGGATCATCATATTACTCCAGGGATCTGAAATCTCATTAAATTGACAGAGGATGAGTTGTCTTTAGGTCATCCTCTTAGGCACTTAAAAAAAATTATTGTTGAAAATATTACATACGTCCTTTTTGTTCCCCATTGACTTTTCTAGCCTACCCCCTCCCACCGCAGGCCTTCACTACACTATTGTCTGTGTCCATGGGTTTTGCATATGTGCATACAGGTTCTTTGTTTAATCTCCTTTCCCCCTCCCGGACCTTCCCTCTGAGAATCATCAGCTTGTTCCATGTTTCTGTCTTTGGGTCTGTTTTATTCATCAGTTTATTTTGTTCTTTAGATTTCACCTATGAGTGAGATAATGTGATACTTGTCTTTCTCTGACTGGCTTATTTTGCTTAGCATAATACTCTTTCGGTTGCCCTTTATCTTTGGTTTCTGTCTTTCCTCAGCTCAGGAAATAAGTTTCCAACCCCTCCCCCCCCTTTCATTTTCTTAGTTTCTTCTTGTATTTTGTTTGCAAATCTCCTCCCTCAATGGATTCCCTATTTATTTCCCATTTATTTGTAATTTTCCTCAGTGTTTTGGGAAACTTACTCTTCTTTTTCCCCCCATCATCTTTTCTATCAAATTTGTTATGATAGTCATATTTTTAATTGTAAAAATCTTTTCTCTTTGCTCCTTTTTATAACAATCCATTGTTGTTTACAAATGCAGCTTTTCCACAACCCGAGTAAAGGTAATCTGAATGGAGCACTGAAGTTACATCTTACTGATACAATTTTGATTGTCGTGTGACATTTCTTTTATTGAGCCCTATGAAAATGATTTAAATGAATTGCAACTCATTTAAATTTTGTTAAAATCCTATCTGGGAATTTCTTGGACTCTATCATGAAATTTCAGGCATTCTCTGGGCCTCCCTTACTGGCAAAATGGAATTAAAACAGACAGGACAGCAAAAGTCAAAATCAATTGGGTTTATTCAAAGTGAGGGAATGTGAGGAGCTGCCATTGCATATAGACTAGGGAGTCTGATAGAAGGAAAGTTATGGTTGGAGGTGTGATTTTAGAGAAGTTCATAGAATGTAGTCGGTTGCTAGAAGTTTTCTTGGCAAAGAAGGATGAGAGGCTCCAATTTAATGTATTTTCCTTTATCCATGATCTTCATTGCTGAAGTGATCTCAAACAAATACGTACTTACTGTAAATAAAGGATAAGAGACCAAGAAATCATTTCTAATGCCATGAGATAACAGTGCTGATGAATCACTTCTCTCCTAAGAACTCGAGATAGTTGAGATTTCAGAAGACTTCAGTTTCATGTAATATGTTAGTTATTTTTACATTATAAAGTCTGATATTTGTGAGTGTTGCCTAGGTTGTAACAACTGAGGTTAATTTTAATTTTATTATTTATAAAAATGATCTCTGAAGGCTTTTTGGCATAATATTATTCATTATTAATTTAGGCATGGGAAAGGAGAAGCAGTAATTTTTAGCCCTGGCAAAACTTCCACATTTTCCCCTCACCCTTTCAGTAAAAATATCTTTTTTGGGGGGTCTGGGGAGGGAGAGGAAGCACTAGACTGAGAATTTAATGCTCTTGGGGGGGAAAAAAATCTGAAAAAGGGCTTTCCACTGATAAATGGTCCAGTCTTTAACTCTCAGGGTTACAAAATGTTATCAGTAGTATTATATTATGGCCTGGCTCAGAGTTGTATGATTCATCTATAAAATAACTGTTTTTTGGATTAATGACTGGATCAATGAATGTATTCAGATTGGGGTACTAATTCCAATCAAGTCTATTAGATGGAGTCCCTGCCTTTTGCTCTTTGGTGTCTTTCCAGATGAAGCAGGGCAGGATTCTGTGCACAGTTGGGATGGATACAGTAAAGGCTATTGGTCTATTCTTTTCCTCTGCGACTTTGCTGGCAATCTTTGGAAATACTCAACTTTTGTATAAAGTTTAGAGTTTATTGAGAAATATGCTCTAAGAGAATACTCAACTTCGAAGTTTTGAGAAAGGGAAGTAGCAGCATATGGGCATGAGGATGAAAATATTTATTAAAATTAAGCATTAAGTGTAAAGTCAAATGCACATTAGTTTTTAATCTTATAAACTTGTAAAGTAAAATAAATTAAGTCCAAATGGTTACACAAGACAGGCAAGCTTTCTCTCCTAGGACTCATCACATCAATATACACACAGAAATAAAACCAAGGTTATCATTTTGTATTTTTTTTTTGTTTCACCATTATCTTTTTTTTTCTTTTCTTTTTTTTTAAGCATTAGCTCCTCTCTTGGATTTTGAAATATAGAGACATTGGTAACAAATTTCAAATAATAAGAAAACCCACACACGTTATAGTTCTGCAAACAATTTCCACGGTTAAAGAGCTCTTGATATTTACCACTCAACATGTCTTGGACACCTATAAAAGGCTTTCAGGTTAACTATTACAAAACCCAAACATTATAGTCCCATCCTACTCATCTTCAAAATCCCAGGAAACATCAATATTTGAGCTACAGGCAGTTGAATCTACAAGCAAACCTTTTAAAGGAGCTTAATACAAGCAAGTACAGTTTTCTGATTAATCACATAACATTTTGGAAACTTTTAATTAATTAATTAATTAATCACAAACATTTTGTTGTAAGTTTCTATATAAATTTTTTTTTCTCTTTATTAATAGTCTGTGACAGGGTAAGTGTACATACCTTACCAGGAAAAGTCCAAGTGAACATATTTTGTTTAATAAAGAACTAGGAAGAGAATTAGGGTTTGAAGGATTAGGTAATGAGTAAGAGAAACAGATGCAGATGAATGAAATCTGACTTCCTTCATGTGGCATATTTCAGGGAATCTTTAATTTACCTAAATATGGCCATGACTTATGCTTAGAGTATTGTATTAGAATTCCTAGTAGAAAGGGATTTAGATATACACGTAAAGTTAAATATGGTTAGACAGTAAAATATTGATTGCTCACCACAAACAATGCACCAGGGTATCTAACACTTGTTTTCCTCGTGGAACATAATAAGGTAATTTATCCCTAGCTGAACTTTATTTGTGAAAAATTTGGTTTTTTGGTGCAGTAGATTTAAATGCATTTTGTGTGTCTCAAACAGCTCTCTGCTTGTGCTATAATCATGTGCAGTTTGTGGCAGCACTTTGGTAATCATCACCTTGGAAATAGGGATGCTTCCTTCTTCTTTTAAATAGTGAAATACAAGGCTCAGCAGTAAAACAGCACTCCAGATATAAAAGCTAATGACTAATAGGAGAGTTCTGACCCTCTGAATTGCGTTTACTGTTCACCAATGATTATGTCATTAGGAATGAATTAGATAGTCAATGAGGTGAATCTTCAAATCAAAGCTGCCACTTTGAAATTTTCAATAATCTGTTCACTTGTAGGAATAGGGTTGTATTTAACAGCCATTACCGTTCTATTGCTGGGGTTATATGGCCGTGAAAAGCAGTTTTCTTATGGTCTCATTTCTCTCTCTCTTGCTCTCTTTCTTGTAACTGTATTTTTTTAAAGCTTGCACTATCTGATTATTTACTCCTGTTATGAACAGCAGACTAGAGCCAAAATAATTTGCTATTTACTATCCAGAAATCACAGGGGAACAGAGTGGTGAGGCTGAATAGAGAGAGTTAGAGGGCTGTACAAATAGTGGACATTCCATAAATATTGATGGGTGGGTGATGACTCTTGCTCCTGCCTCATATTATTTTTCTGCATAATGTTTTTAATACTGTAAAGAAACATAATGGCTATCATTTTTTTTGTCTACTAAGAAAATCCATTGGTGATATACTGTATTTTCCGGTGTATAAAATGACCCCCTAATTTTACAGTTAAAACAGGTTTAGGCCTATATTCGCTGTATATGACTACCCCCCACTTCAAAGAAAAGACTTACTTTGCCGTCAAGATCTGCAGGTAATTTTTGTGCAATTTTGGTCTTTTGCCCCCCATTTTCGGTTGACTTTTTTTTCGTTTCAAAAGTCGTCTTATACGCCAGAAAATATATACATATAGTTTTATATACTCATTTTTTAAATTCTCACCCAAGGATATATTTATTGATTGAGAGAGAGAAGAGAGAAACATTAATCGTTTGCCTCCTGACTGGGGATTGAACCTGCAACCTTTTGGTGTACAGGATGATGATGCTCCAACCAACTGAGCCACCCGACCAGGGCTGTATACTTTTTTTCTTGTTACTGCACAAATAATTAGGTGGTTTTTGTTTTGTTTTGTTTGTTTGTTTGTTTTGTGTGTGTGTATACTCAACTATTTGTGTAAGATGGAATAATAGCTACAACAATAGCTGCTGTGTACTGCATGTTTGCTGTGTCCTAGATGCCATGCTAGGAACACTAGCTGCATTATCCACGTCGTCCCTATTGCACACCAAGAAGATGCAATGAGGGATAAAAAGAGAACTGGCCAAGATGCAGATAGAAATATAAATTTTCACTGGAGGCAAACTTCCCTCCCCCACTGAGGATTAATGATTTAGAGGACAAACATGCAGTATTTTCTAGGAATGCAGAGGGAAAATGTATAATAAAATTGGCTAAAGGAGAAGGGTTGGAGGAAAGAAAGAAGATAGATAATAATGAAAGCAACAAGGAACAATGGAAGAAGAAAGCTCACATTAAAAGCAAAACAAAAATAAAAACAAAATAACTTGGGGTCAGTGGGTTGGAAGAGTTTGCCATGATTCAGGCAAAATTCCTGAACTGGGAATTATGGAAATAGCAATTATTGATGGACAAGTCTGGTGAATTTTCTTCAGTTCAAGGATGAATAAAAAAATTTCCCCTTTGGCTCAGATATTATTTAGAAGCATGTTGTTTAAATTCTAGGGTTTTTTTTGAGATTTTTTCCTGTCACCTTTAACAAAAAGTTTTCCTCAGAAAGTGGTCCGCATGAAACCGGGCACCACGGGATTGAATCAGAATTTCCTAAATGCAGATTACTAAAGTGGATTTCTAAATAGCTAACAAGAGGACAAAGCCAAATATGTTTGGGACATACCGGGTGAAACAAACTAAGCAGATTTATTTCCTGCAAATATTAGTTCATTTAAACTAAGAGGAATGAAGAATTTCTAAGAGGGGAGTCAAGCATTTCCCAAACATTTGGTCATTGAGCCTCCGACCTATTTTTTTTCTCAATGAACCATTTGGGATTTGATTCTGAAGAATAAATACTGGGAACGAAGTAATGGTTGCTGAGAAAAATTTTAAGGATGTTCTCCAGAAAGGTCATGGCCCTCAAGCTTCGGAGCAATGGGTTGTGAATGGTTTCTTTCTCCCAGCTGTATACCAAAGAGTTTAAGAATGTCTCTCACTGTCCCATGGCTGGGGAGCCTGCTAATTTTACCTGCCCAAGAAAACAGAGTTACAAAAACAGAAGGAGGGAGGGAGAGGGACACAGAGAGAGACAGAAAGAGAAGAGGGAGAGGGGGAGAGAGAGGAAAAAAGAGAAGAAAGGAGGGAGATAGGAAGGGAAGAAGAGAGGAAGAACAGGAGAGAGAAGAAAGAAAGAAGAAAAAAATGAGAATGAATAGAAGCAGATGTCTGGTTCATTTGTATGTGTTCAGTGCATATGCCCCCCCCCCTTTAATTATGTTTTTATGTAGTACCTAGAAACCCAGACTGAATAGATTTCTACAGTTGGATTATGAGTCAAAATTCTGGTGGTAAGTTCTCCAACAACCTGGCCATTTTAATGGAATTTTGGCTTAAAGATTTATTTCTGTTCAGTCGTGCTATATAAAAGGACTGATACTCTACAGATGTGGAAACGGAGGCCCAGAGACTTTAGGACAGAGGGAACGATGAAGGTAGTACTTGAACTTTTCCTAATGCCCAAGATTGTCCTCATTGGAGCCATAATCTTCAGAGTGGGTTATAGTTCTTACACAAGGGAGCCATTAAATATTTACCCCAAAGTCTTAGAGTGATGGGTCAGTACGAATAGGATGAGTAAAATGTTAACCAGTAGTCACTTACAAAACATAAAAGGAATTATATGGCTATTTCTTTTTTAAAAATATATTCTTACTGATTTTAGAGAGGAAGGGAGAGAGAGATAGAAACATCAATGATGAGAGAGAATCATCTATTTGGCTGCCTCCTGCACACCCACACTGGGGATTGAACCTGAAACCTGGGCATATGCCAGAATCAAACAATGATCTCCTGCTTTATAGGTCAACACTCAACTGCTGAGCCATGACAGCCAGGCTGGAGATTTCTTTCCATGGTGAGAATACCATTCTCGGCCTAGATTGAAACTTTTATCTAGTCTATAATCTTTGTAAATGAAAAAAGAAGAATTATTTTTACAGGATGTTTTATTGATTCTATATTGTTTTCAAAGTATATGCTTAAATCACTTATTCCCTGAATATGTCTTTTGAGAGAAAGACTTGTCAAAACAAAAATCAGATTTTCAGAATTATCTCCCTCAAAACACTTTTTTTTTATCACAATAAGCTACATCCAATTAATGTTCTTTAGAGCAAAATACATTCAATTAAGTTCATATTTCAAAGTTAACCTCTCTGTAAGAGAGTTCACATTTTAAAAAATGTCCTATATTCTAGTCCTATACTCACAGTGAATCAAGCCCAGTTTGGTGGGGGTGAGGTAGGATGGGGTATACCTGGCTTAAAATGGAACTGTGTATGAACCTGCTGTATTCAAGTTTTACTTGATTGCAATAGTTGATTCTATTTCTGATGTAAAGTGGCATTCAAGGTTGAACCAAGTAGACCCCAAATGAACAAAAACCCTGCTAGAATGTATTTCCTCTTAGAATTCATTGATTTTTTTTTTTAAAGTCTTTGGAACACTTGTTTGCTTTTTTTTTTTTTTTTTTTTTATAAGATGTCTGCCATCTGACATATTCTTTGCTGAGTGTTTTGGAAATAGGCTTAGCTCTTTGTTGTGTGTTAGAAGATGGATGCTTTCCCCTTAGCCTGGTTTATCTGCATCTGCAGTAATTAGTTGGGTGGTGAATTAAATAAGTTACACCTGAGTTAGTTGAGAGCTTTAATCTGCCCGCATGAGTAGGGAAATTCTAAGCTTCCACTGAACTGAAAATCCAACTCACTGGCAGGATAGAGGGTGACAATGGAGGCAGCTAATGAGGTTCTGTTGGAAGGGATTGAATAATCACTTAATAATCCATCCATTGGCTGATCCGGCTTTCAGGACAGGGCATTGTCACACATATGGCCTGGCCACCTGGGCCTCTGTGCTCAGTGGTTTGTGTAACCCTTTCAGGAGAGTCCACTCCACAAAGCACCAGCAACCACATTTTAACAATAGGGGCAAATGTATGATGGACTTGTGTTTCTTAATCAAATTGAAATTCTGCATTTGGCTAACAGGATCCTGAACTGAGGGGGGGAAAAATGGTTGTTTCATCTTCTGTTTGTTTCCGGGAGCCAGCAACAAGCTCTTGGAATCAATATTCACAGTGGGTTTTCAAACACTCGGCAGAAAACATCAATAGCATCTGCTCATACCCTCTCCCCTACCCCACGTATATTTGGTGGATAGCTCTTGCTAGTTGGATGGTTGGATTTTGAACCTCTCTCTACTTAACCTCAGCATTGTGGGATAACTCCAGCAGAGTCAGGAAGTCGCTTCAAAACAGTTGCATTTTAGCTTCAGCTTCACTCAAGAGGCCTGGGCCACTTGACCAAGTAGCAGAGCCAAAGAGTGTGGACTCTAGTCCTAGCCTCTCTCTGTTTACCCCACAAGGTAGCTTGTTCCAGTTGAGAGGAGCTTTAGATGTTACTTCTAACATTACATTTAAACAAGTGTATACTGTCTACTTTCCGGTCATTGGTTTACTGGAGAATGTTAACCCCAACCCACATGAAAGGTATTTGTGGATGATTGTCTTGCAATGGTTAAGGCCACTGTGTTTCCATGTAAGCGCCTCTCCTTGCTGTGATAATGGCATGGTTTTTCATGGTTTGTACTTATGGTCAGATTCCTTTAGGAGGTCACTGATTTTTCTTTCATGTTCTTGTTAAGATATGGCTCAAAATTAAACACAGAACTCCAGTTGAGAGTCTGACATAGGCTTAATATATCATTATTCTGCAGAGCTCAGAATGGAATTTTCCACAGAGATATTCATGTTGTCAGTAAATGGGACAGTTTTATCTTTCCTTTGCAAATCTGTCTTTTCTCTTTCTTGCCATATTACACTGGTTAGGACTTTAGCACAATATCACATAGAAATGGTTAGAATTAACACTTTTGTTTTGTTTCTGGTTGTGCGTGTGGGGGGGAGAGAGTAGGGGGAAGGAAACATTCAGTCTTTCATTATCAAGTATAATATTAGCTACAGATTTTTTGTATATATTCTTTATAATTTTTAGAAATGTCCCTTCCATCCCGGTTGGCTGAGAGATTTTAATAAATCATAAGTGGGTGTTATATTTTGCCAAGCATTTTTCTGCATCTGTTGATAGGACTACATGGTTTTTGTTTTTTAGGCTAATATAGTGAATTATAATGATTTTTAAATATTAAACTAGTCTAGCTTTCCTAGGATAAATCCTTTTGGTTGTATTGTATTAATTCCATATATTGCTGGATATGATTTGTTGAGGATTTTTATGTGTATTTAAAGGATACTGGTCTGTAGTTTTATTTTCTTGTAATGTCTTTGTTTGGTTTTGATATAAGGGTAATTCTTGTAAAATTAGTTGGAACATGCTTCCTCTATTTCTATTTTTTTGGAAGAGAATGTGTAGAATTGGTGTCATGTCATCTTTAAATGTTTGCTAGAATATGCCAGTTAAACCATCTGGGACTGGGTATTTCTTTTCCAGAAAGTTTTAAACTACAAATTCAATTTCTTTCTTTTTTTTTTTTTTAATATATTTTATGGATTTCAGAGAGGAAAGGAGAGGGAGAGAGATAGAAACATCAATGATGAGAATCATTGATTGGCTGCCTCCTACGTGCCCCCCTACTGGGTGGGAATCGAGCCCACAGCCCAGCCATGTGCCCTTGACTGGAAGGCTGACACTCTATCCACTGAGCCAAACCAGCTAGGACCAAATTCAATTTCTTTAATATTTTTAGGCTTCTTTAAGATTATCTATTTTATTTTGGGTGAGTTTTTGTAGTTGGTGGTTTACAAGGAATAGCTTCATTTCACCCAAGTTTTTGCATTTATATTTATAGTAGTTCCTTCTGATCCTCTTAATATTTTTGAGGTCTATAACGAGATCCTCTTTTATTTTTGGTACTGATAATTTGTCTCATCTCTCTTTTTTTCTTATTAAGATTGTTAAACATTTATTAATCTTTCAAAAAACCTCTTTGTTTTATATATTTTCTCTATTGTCTTTCTATTTTCAACTTTGTTGGTTTCTTTTTATTCTTGTTTTGCTTAAATGGGGCTTATTGTGTACTTCTCTAAGCTTCTACCTCAATAAACTAGAATGTTTTAAAACATAAGTATTTAATACTATGAATTTCTCTCTAAGAATTTTGTTTAGTTCAATTATTTTCTAATTTCCCTTGGGAACTTTATTTTTCTTTTACTCGTGGATTAGAAATGTTGTTTAATTTCCAAGTATATGGAAATTTTTCTGTTATCAACTTACAGTTTATTTCTGTTATGGTCAAAGAATATACTTTGTATGTTTTAAATTCTTTCAAATGAAAACTTGATTTGTGACCCAAGATCTGGTCTCCAGCTACGAAGGAAAGTCAGCCTTTAATAGCCATGTCCCCTGCCAGAGTCAAATCTGATGGTAGAGAGTGAGAGGGTGGGTCATGTGCATAACGGGCCTTCTCTATGGGTTTGATGGATGTGTGGTGTGTGTTGTTTTCAGCAATGAAAGGAAAACCAGACCGAACTCTTCTGAGAAACTAAAGATAAAATTTACAATAACAACCTAAGAAATTTAATGGGCCCAGAAGTAGAGGTGCACCTTGTGTGGTAATTAAACCTACATGTTAGTACATAAGATACAGTTTGCTTATAGAACTGATTGGATGGGAACACCAGGAGAGAAGGACATCACAGATTCCGGTGTGCTTCCAGGAGGAGGGTGACACTATCTGTCTTTGTCATTGGTTGAGTTCTCGCCTTTGCAGACCCCAGGCTGGTGCCTGCCACTTGTGGTCTGCTGAACATCGCTTGGATGTGGTTAACCAGCAACTGCCATATCTGCACGCCTGCATCTGTGGCTCATTGCAAATTAACCCCTGGCCACTGGATGCCACTCTTCTGTCAGAGTTTTGGGTTGTCTACCCCTCTCTGTTAAACTCCTCCCATAGAATGCCTATTTCTGGTTCTGCCCAGGAGTTACAACATGAAGTTTGATGAAGTTGTTTAACTGATCATAACGTCCATCTCTCTAGCGAGCTGATCATCGGGTTAGGCTAACCACAAAAGTTTCAGTTCCAGTTTGCTTGTCGCCAGGTTTATTCTAAGTCATCAAAAGCCTTTCCCGCTCCCAGGCTTTCTCCCATGGTGATGATCTTGCTGAGGCCAGAGCTTGGCATTGTCATGCCTGTCCCGCTCCTTGTCTTTAATCAGGAAACTTATGAGCATATTTACATTTTTTTCCCCAACAGCCTCATTTCTTGCTATACCTCTTCCCTGACTCTCTTGGGCTGAGGGAGGTGCCCTTTCCACCAAACTTGGCCAGCATCTTAGATGTATTTCTATTAACCCTTTACAGACATTTTATTTATTTGTTTATCTTGGGAGAAAGTGGGATGGAGAAATATATGCAGGCTTTTTTGTTGTTATCCTCACAGGAGGATATTTTTTTTCCATTGATTTTTTCTTTTTCTTTTAAAGACAGTGGGAGGGAGGAAGGGGGAAAAGAGAGAAACATCAATGTGAGAGAAACATCAATGTGAGAGAAACATCAATGTGAGAGAAACATCAATGTGAGAGAGACACGTCAATTAGTTGCCTCCCAAATGTGCCCTGACTGGGGCTGGGTATTGAACCTGCAATACAGATATATGCCCTTAACCGGGAATGAAACCCGTGTCCTTCCGTGTGTGCAGGCCGACATTCTCACCACCGGGCAACACTGGCCAGGGCACATGTGCAAGTTTTGAAGTCAGAGTCTGGTGGGTTACATAAATGGCCTCAGTTCTTCACCCTTTTGCTATATGACTTGGAAGTTCCTCTCACTAAGAGGTAGAATATGTTCCTCTGCCCTTACCTGGTTTGTGCACGCAGCTTTCTTTGGCTAATGGAATGTTAGCGTGGGTATCACTATATTGGAAAGGTGCTTGCCGTGGTCATGAGAACAACATGCTGGAGATGCCTGATGTTCTCAGAAAGATGAGAGGCAGTTGGAAGCAGAGTTTACCCAGAATCTAGCTCAGCTTAGATCCAATGGCCCTCACTGAGAATAAGTGAATATAGGTTTAGTTCACTGATATTAGGGATAGTTGGGGGGGGGGGGTTTGCAGCATTTTTTGGTGGCAATACATAGAGTAGATTTCAAACCTGATCTCTGAAACTCAGTAGGCTCCACAGCTAGTAAGTAGTAGAGTTGGTATTCTACCCGACATCTAACTCCTAAACGCTTGCTTTCACTTCTATTTCATCCTATGCTGTAGGTGTTTGTATACGTTTGTCAGAAACTCCCAAGTGACCCTATTGGAATTACCCAGGGAGTTTGAACAGGGACATATTGTCTGCAGAGGACAGAGGTAACAATATTACCAAAAAGCCCCCACTACAAGTTCATTGGTGGTCTTGTTTGCAACTCAGATGCATGCGACTTTCTTTTTATGTTTGAATGGGAGTTGAGAGTCACCCACTAGTTGTTGAGTCTCAATGTCATTTGTCATAAACCCCAGGAAAGGTGTTAGGTGGCTGCCTGTTTGTCCTCTGAGGTAACTGTGATGGACAGATGCGATTCTAACTCTGCTATCATCTCAGGAGGGTTGTGGGTCTTTCCCAATTAAGGTTTATAGCTCACCCTGGTCCCCTGAGAAAGAAGCAGGAGTGATGCGCCAAATGATTGCTCTGTGATTTTTCATCCCACTGATTATTGATAATGGTCTCTCAGGATAATCTAAACTTCGTCCTTGAGTTAGGGCTGACTGGCCTATATGTGTAACTGACCCTCATGTGTGGGCAGTTAACGTGGACACTGGAACTGCAGGCTTGATAATAGCTTCACTGTTGCCACAGTTGGGGTGTGCCTGGGATTTGGTCTTGCTCTCTTTCTCTAAGCATGTAGAGATCCAGGATGCAAAGTTAGACTGCCTTCTTCCTACCCATTGTTTATTGCTTTATTATGCCACGTGGACTGATCAGCAACACCATCAATGAACCTGATATCACTCAATTCATGCTGCTTAGAAAGTGGGACTTTTTTTGAGCAAGCCAAACAGAGTAGAGATAAGATTATTGGTTACTTATCTCAGATAAGTTCACCAACCTCTTTGCAAACAGAACTCTTAATTTTCCCCCATCTATCATAATTGTCTTTCAAGTGACCCTATTCCCAGCTAAAGAGTAAATTGTTTCATTCCGATTAGTCTAAGCCACATGCAGTCTTCTCATCACCCAAGACAGTTAATGGTACGGGTTGGGCATATGACCCAGTTCAGGCTTCTGGGATCTGAGAAATCAGCTGGTGCAGAGACATCTGGGAAAATGTCTTCTTGCTCTGAAAAAAAAAGTGGTAAGTCGGAAATGGCCCGTTTTCCTCTGACTAGTTGTCCTATCTATAAGTGAACCCTAAATTATGGCCGCCTTCTTGTAACTGCCTTCTTGTAACTGAGACGGAAGCTCATCGAGGATAACACAAACAAGCTAAAGATGGAGAACAGAAAAAAACTGGGCCTTGATGGACCTCATAATGAATCAACCCTGGAGCCAGGATCCTTTAGAATTTATGTTTTGTGGAATAATGAAATGTTCTCATTTCTTAAAACTATTTAAAGTTGACTTTTTTGTTACATGCAGCTAAAAGCACCACAATGATTGAAAAGTTGTTGGTAAGAATATGAAAATTCCATGTAGATTTTAGGGTTTTCAGTGTTGCCTTAGCTGTTCTATAGCTTCCCTCTCCTTGTTCCACTTGACTCTGGGCCATTCAGGGACCAATTTGGGTGTTGTATGAAGGAGTTTGCCTCGCCCTCTGGTTAGCACTAGCAGACTCTGCAGGGTAAGCCCTGAGCAAGGTGCTTACCCATGCGATGCAGAGGGAACATCCCAGGGAGGTGCAATAGACAGCTTCTAAAGACCCTTTGTCCACTCTGAGCATGCGAGTGGCAGGGCATAAGAAGGGATAATCCAGGGAAGCAAATTTGCTTGATTTCCACTCAGCCACTTACTAGCGATGTGACCTTGGATTATATGTTATTAAACTTTGGGCCTTAGCTTTCTCATTGGTAAAATGGGAACAGAAACATCCTCCATGTGAGATAGTTATAAAGATTAGACCTAATAAATCCCTGGTCTTTGCTTGCTTCTCTAGTCTGCTTCTGTTTCACATGCTCTTTCTATTTCAGCCACTTTAACCCTCTCAGGTCTCCCAGAGTGCTTTTCCTTCTCTCACCGCTATTATCCCTGTGAAGGATGTTCTGTCCTCTCTATCACCCTCCACCATTTGGTGAATTCCTACTCATCCTTCCTGTCAGTTCAAGCATCCCTTCCTCTCCTGAATCTCTTTTTGAGATCATCTTTCTTTGCTGTTTTCATGGAACCATATTCCCTTCAGAGCATTTGTCATAGGCCTAGTTATTTCCTGATTACTGTGTTTGGTTAATGTTGGTCTCCCCCAGTAGCCTAAAGTCCCAAGAAATGAGGGATCATGTCTCATGTTAATATCTGTTGTATCCCCCGGTGGCTAGATCAGTGCTTTTCCTATACTAATATTCAGTAAAATTTGTTGCATGGATGCATGAATCTGCAGCTTTCTGACACTGAGCAGGGGCTCAGCAAATTGTTAACTGCCATTGTTGTGGTGTCCTCTTATCAGACTTTCCAGCCATTTCATATTTCCTTATGTTCTCTTGAATGGAATCCAGAGTATTTCATCACCAAGCTGTCCTTTACCTATGGTACAAAGGAGCAGATGGTAGAGTATCATCAGAAACCCCAGAGGACTTTGTCTCTCCGAGCCTCAGTTTCTTTATTTACCCAATGAGTTAGATCTTTGCTTTTCTGGGATTGATAAGTCTCAGGTGTAGGGCAGGTCACAGGGGGAATATGGCATATCTTCCTGGTTTGGTGACTTTACTTGAATATTTGGGGAAGCAGAAACCTATATGATGAATTAAACCAACCCGCTTTCTTAAATCAAATTACAAGATAAAGGGATCTACCCTCATGTTCTTTGGTTCTGCACATTCATGCGTCTGAATCCCCCAGGCCCTGTCCCTGCAATTTGGTTTCAACTGGTCTGGAATGGAGCATCAATATATGTGCATATTTCAAAGCTCCCCAGAGGATACTTTGCGCAGGCAGCAGAGACCACTGAGCCTGGCACTTTGGTGGAAAAATGCAACTCTGTGCCCTGGATGAATTCAAAGGTCCTTTCTAGTTGGAACCTCTTTCTGTCCCCCACCCACAGCTGTTTTCAAATGATTTTGCAATTCTAAAATATGACTTCTAGGTCTTTCAAGAGCTACTTGTGGGTCTTCCCCTTGCGAGAATGTTCACTAGCAACCCAGGCAATAAGCCCAGGAGAATGTTCAGGGTGCTTGGAAACCATCTGTGGCCCCTGTTGATAAGCCTGTCCCTGTGTTTTCAGAGGAGAAAAATGCATGCATCTGAATTTCCTGATGTAAGGTCTGGCCAGCTCTGCTCAGATTTAAAACCATTAATTCCAAGGCACCTCAGGCCTACACACATAAAAGAGCCTGCTGCAGCCTTCTGGCTCGGTTCCCATACCCCCTCCCCTGTGGCCACTGCCGGGATTTAATTGAGCAGGAGCCCGACCCTCTGCCTGGGTCTTTGTTACCATGCAGGTTGCAGGTTGCACAGCAAAGGGTGTGAAAGCTGCTCTCAATAATGCATCTCCTCACTCCCTCTTTCTTAGCAGGCTCTTCCAGGGATCTTAATGCTCAGCATACAGGGAAGCTATGAAAATCAAATGTGTTTTATTTATAAGTCCCTGTGCTCCCCCTCCCAACCTCCCAAAGAAAAAAAAAATTGCAAGCAGCGAATGCAAATAATTTTTCAAATCGATCGTTTTATGAAAATGCCTGTTTTTATTCTGTCTTTTTTAAGGACTAGAGAATCACATAAATGACAATTCCAGAGACCATGGATTTATGACTTTTTTACTTTCTAAATATGCTGGCACGGAGTAAAAAAAAAATAAAATTTTGTAATTTCAAGAAGAGAATAATGTACTTTTTTATTAAAATGGAAATGACACACTGCTGCATATCTAAGTTGATTTAGTGATTTTATTAGTTATATAACTGTTTTAATACCTCACTAACTATTGCATTCTCCCTTAAGGTTTCCATTGTTCACATACCCTAGAAACAAATTGATAATTCTGAAAAAATAAAGTATTTCTTGGTTGTTTGCTAACAGCAGAATAGCAATCAGTCACCACAGGGTTACTACAATGAGCATCATTATATCTGGATCCTTATCAATTTCACTATACGGGTAAGTATTATTGCTGTGTACCGGAACTCCTTTGGTGTTATTGCTTAATTTTAATTGTGATTGTAAAATGTGAACAATGTGGATCTTTAAACCACAATTAAACACCTGCTATACTTGTTGTCTGTTGGCATTTGAAGATATATTGAGTATTTAAAAAACTGCTGATTCAGATATTACATCGAGCATAAAAATAGATTTAATTTGAGAACCAATGTTTGCTCCAGGAGGAAGTTCCGGGAAAGTTTTCCCAAGTCAGGTAGGTGAGTCCAAAGTGAAGGGTGATAGGAAAACGGAGGCCTGATAGAAGCTGTCACTGTCCCGCAGGCGGCTCTCCAGCCGTCTCCTGCCAGGTTGCATTGCCAATTTCCCTCAGCCACGGGGAGCTGCCTCTTTGTCCCGCTGACAACTTGTTAATGAAGAACCTCCGTACAGGAAGCACCTGCCCGGTGTTGATGAGATATTAATAGGAGAAATAACCGAGTTTAAGGCGCAGGGGAGGATAGCGGAGAGAAGGGGGAACCATATCTGATTTCAGCCCCAGGTCCCAGCCCAAATCAAACGTGAAAAATAGACGATCCAGGACTTGGGGGCTTAAGTTCTACACATGGAGGAGGATTTGAAGTTTCCTGAAATCCATATTCAGAGTGAACGTTGGTCCCCGAGCTGGGTGTGCAGACTGTGAAACGGAGGCTTGCTTGCTTTTCTTTATTTTCCGATAGGTCAGTAGGTTTCTCCATCCTCTCCATCCTCGAAATGGACTATTTCCACAGTGCCTGCAGAGCACTGTACTCGGTTCTGAGTTTCCAATATCCTTTAAAACAACATTTGCCTCAGCTCAGATATGCTTCAGTTTCTGTGGAAAATAGCACATCTTGCTTTAATTTCCCAGCAGTATTTTTATAAACAGCAAAGAAGGGAGTAGTATGGGTGGGACAATGGGACAATAAAAGAGTCTTTCCTTGGAGAAACGGGACCACAGGTTGGATGCGAGAAGCAGGAAAGAATAAAATATACTGGTTATAGTCATCTAAGCTTAATTTTTTTTGTCGCTTACAAAAAAATGAAATCAAAATAGATTTGCTAATCCCAGCTCTCCATTTCAAGTAAAACAAATCTGATGGTGCGCGAGGGAGCTGCTGAGCTGTGTAAGAAGGTTCATGAGAAATGGTTAAACTTTCTAGAAAGACTGTAAAACATGTAGCTAAGAGGCAAATGCATGATGAAACATGACAGAGGTGACATACACCTGTTTGGGAGTTGAATCTGGAGCAAGCTGCGCAGGTAAATTCTATTTGATTGTAGTAATTATAATGTTAGCCCAGCCAGCATGGCTCAGTGGTTGAGCATGGACCTATGAACCAGGAGGCCACAGTTCGATTCCCGGTCAGGAGGGTTGCAGGCTCAATCCCCAGTGTGGGGCGTGCAGGAGGCAGCTAATCGGTGATTCTCTCTCATCATTGATGTTTCTGTTGTGGGGTCGAACCCTGGGTTCAAAATAAGACCACCGGAGGCTGATAATTTATTTAAAAAAGCAAACAGGAATTTATTGACTGGCCAGGGCAGCTGCAAGAGTACCACACGCAGGCGGACCCTACACGACTGTGCCGCTTTAGGGGCAGGTAGTTATTTTTAAATGTTCTGAGAAGGAAAACCCCCATTCTTCAAACTGTTGTTTGGAATTCTCTGCTGTTATTCCTAGATAAAATGATGCTTTCTAGTTTGCTTTAGCCCACTTGAAGAACGATGAAGACAAACATAGCTGTCTGACCTTGCAGGCCAGAGACCAGACATGCCCACAATCTCAATACCATGCCAGGTGCACTTTTCTTAATTGGATAGAACAGCATTGTTTTCGAGGCCAGCATTGAGATAACCACTAAGTGTACATAGGGCTGGCTCTCTAATGAAAAAGAAAGTTCTGCCTGTAACCTTGCCCAGAACTTGAACTCATCCTCCCTAAGCCCATCGCGCGATGAACAAAGCAAGTGAAGGTCGAAGTCAGAATAGTAGGGTTAAAATTCAAACAGTAGTTTTTACCCAAGTATGATTGCTATCATATTTCAGTATCTCTCTCTTTCCCTCTCCCTTCCTCGCTGAAATCAATAAACATATACTTAAAGAAAAAGAAATTGGAAGATCATGTTCAGCTATGGTGTCAAACTCTGGGCCCTTTGCTTCTCCCCTGAGCTCTGCCTCAGTGCTGAGACTCACTGATGTGAAACAAAACAGACTTGCAAAGGTCTTAACAAGTAATCCCAGTGTTCAGTGAGTCACTGGAGCACTCAGAAGAGGGGATCACACACACAAAGAGTCTAAACCTCTCATTTTACAAGGGAAGACCTTTCTCCCTCCCATCTTTCTGTTGCCACCAGCACAGTGGAAATGACCCCGTACCCCCCAGATCGATGTCCCTGTGAAATTGTGGATCTGAATCGCTGGTGAGCAAGGAAACTACCCAGGGAACTTTTGCTTTTCCTTCTTCCAAATCATATAGCTAGAAGCTCCATCTCTGCTTTGTCACACAAGAATGCAGGGGTGGAGGTGGGTGAGGTGGAGAGGAGGGAAAAGGTGAGTGGTAAAGAGACTGCAGGTGCATTCTGCTTTAGAATTATAGTTCCAAGCTTAGTCTTTTTGGGACCAGCTTTAAAGTAAGAATTGTTCCTCTTGGGTTTCATTTGAAGGGACCCGTAGATATGATATTGTGCCCAGTGCAGATCCATAATAGATGCTCAGCAAATCACTCTGAATGAGTGAATAGGTAGAGAGCAGGCCTATAGAATGGGTCAAGACAAGAGTTGATGTATGATGAAGTTTTAATTCATCAGCCAACCTGTACAATGATGGGGGAGAATAGTATCTGTGCTTATGAAGGCATATTAATTAAGGTAACATCAACTGCTGTAATAGACAAATTCCCAAATCCCAAAGCCAGTAGCCCATATCCCATTTCACTGTCACTCATTGTCTGGGGTTAATGCTCCTGACCAGGGATAGGCTACTCCAAGCTCTGATTCAGGGGCTCCTGATATCAAAGTTTGTGTCTTTCACCATGGGCCTTCCATGGTCACTGGAGAAGGGAGGAAAAAGAGCACGAAGGACCAGGCATGGGAGGTTTTAATGGGGCAGGCCAAAAGGTGAGACACACCCTTTCCAGATTCCAGTCTGTCCTGCTCATGGTAGGAACTTTGGAATGACCAATGTCTCAGGCTCAAATCAGGAGGTGAAACTGGAGAGTGAGATTCTGTTTGGAATGGATGGATGCTTTTTTTTTTTTTTTAATATATTTTATTGATTTTTCACAGAGAGGAAGAGAGAGAGAGAGAGTTAGAAACATCGATGAGAAAGAATCATCGATCAGCTGCCTCTTGCACACCCCCTACTGAGGATGTGCCCGCAACCAAGGTACATGCCCTTGCCTGGAATCCAACCCCGGACCTTTCAGTCCGCAGGCCGACGCTCTATCCACTGAGCCAAACCGGTCCCGGCTGGATGGATGCTTTCGTTTTGGAATTGCCTTGGTCCTAAGCATGTGCCACAATTAAATAAGTTTACACTCTCTATGATTGCCATTATGGCAATCTAAATTAACTGGGAATACATCCCTAGAGACTCAAGGACTAACCTTTCCTGGATAGTATAGTGGTAGATACAGGTCAGTGAAACTCATGTTATACAAGCTGGATTCATATTATAAAACCTATGTGATCTTATGTTCTTATCCCTCCTCAAACAAAAACAAATCATTTGGCTTTTTGTTTTTGTGTCTTTAATGTGTGACTTTGTCTTTCTTACTTTGGCTGTCAGGATACTTAGGACCAGGTTTATGGTCCAGGTACCAACCTTCCTTACTTTATGACTTTTTTTCACTAAAAAAAACCACACCCTAAAACCCTTCTTTTAGTATCTTGTTTTAAACCACTTGAAATTCTTAAATAAAATCTAGGAAAAATAAAACAAACACATAGATTCTATCATAATTTCTCTCCTTTGAAATTATTGGACAAATTCTTTCATAGAGAAAAAACACACACCAGAAAGCAGTAGGATCAGTTCTCTAATGAAGCTCTCTTTGAAGACCCATTGCAGAGTGGGACTGTTGGTATTTTACAGACCAGTTTTCTGTCTGTCTATCATCTATTATCTATCTATCTAGCATTAATCCTCACCCAAGGATATTTTCCCATTGATTTTTAGAGAGTAGAAGGGAGGGGGAGAGACAGAAACATTGTGAGAGATAGACACCAATTGACTGGAATCGAACCCAGGACCCTTCATTGAGGGCTGAACACTATCCAGTGAGCTACACTGGCTACAGTCAGACCTCAGCTGTTTTAGGTAGGAAGGAGTATCTTCTGGACTAAATGCCGATTGGAACAAATTTTGTTTTTCTCTAAATTGTTTCTTATAAGCTGAATTCTGCTTGTCCTTAAAGAACAGTTGTCCTGCAGCTCTGAGGCCCAGGCAGCTGAGCTGTACCTTTGTTGTATAAAACTGTGTCATGGCCTGGACCTGTGTGTCAAATTGTTACATAACTTGAAAACTTTTTCCTGATTATGGATAAGTTTTCCTTTGCTCTAATTGCATTCACTCATTTATCCAGGAATCATTATTGAGTGCACTTCCAGAATATACTAGGCAAACTGTGGCTCGTCAGCCACATGTGGCTCTTTGGCCCCTTGAGTGTGGCTCTTCCACAAAATACCACGTACAGTGCTATTGAAGGAGTACCCTAATTAAGTTAATAACAATGTGCCTACCTGTATAGTTTAAGTTTAAAAAATTTGGCTCTCCAAAGAAATTTCAATCGTCGTACTGTTGATATTTGGCTCTGTTGACTAATGAGTTTGCTGACCGCTGGACTAGGCATCACTGGACAGCAGAAATGTGTAGCTGAGGTAAATGCTGAAGTTTTTTAACTGATCTGGTCTTAGCCCTGAGGAGTGCCTGTATTCTGCAGGAGACCAACACAAAGTACAATGATGTTTTCAAGTCATGAGTTTCATAGTCCTCCCGTTCAACTCCCCTCCCCCTCATGGTAGAACTTGTGGTTGAAAAATATGTGACCTTATGGGATCTGTAGAGTTGGGGATCAAGATAGAATCAATGAAAGCTTTGGAAAGTTATGGAACCTATGGAAATTAAACTCATTAAATGAAAAAAGATAACACACAGAGTAAAGATAATATTGTTATAAAAATTCTCTAAAGCTTGGAAATAAGGCACATATTTTCAGTGCTATGTGGGAGTATTAACAAGGCCATCGGAGGATAATTATCATTTGCTTGATTTTGCTCTTTGCTATTACTCAAGGGTTCAAATTCTGTGAAGTTTACATGTTAACTTGTAGATCTTGTATGGCAGAGATGCAAATAACTTCTGTCTGGCAGCAAAGATAACCCCAAAGGTTATGGTTTTTTATTGTCCCCTGGAACATTAATCTGTTTTATATCTAATCTAGCAATCTAATTCTAACATTTCTTATTAAATGCCTATAAATACCTCGTTGCTCAAAATGCTCTGAACTAGATTTACCTTCACACTGCCTCCTTCATTAATAAGCTAATAAATCTTTGACAGGTGTTCATTTTGTATTTGTATGAGATTTTTGTTTTCAACTATAAAAAATTACACTTTGACATTATAGCATTTTCACATCTTACATTATTATTAGTGCAAAATCCATTTCTTTTCACCATCCTTGCTGAATAGAAAATTGTCAGAATCTCTCTTCCCTGAAGTCTCAATGAGACATATAGAAAGTTGCTCGCTTTGCTGTAGGTGTACTGAAGGGCTCAGCCATACCATGTCTGATCTTCCATCTGAGAGTTCAACACTTCTGCCTTGTTACTGCTTTAACTTTTGATTCCACCGTGCAGTCCCACCATGGTACATGACACAAGGATAGTTGATGTGGAGGCAATATTGGGAGTTTTCACTTAATCCACTCAGCTCACTATGTGAGAGAAGAATTGTTCTGATGTTCTTCCCAATGACCTCTTCCATAGTAGCTCCATGCCAAAATCCCTAAGGAGAGTTCAGGACACTATCATCGAAGTCTTCTGTCATGCTTCACTTCTGTCTTTCCAATCATAATGATTAATTATTTTAATAAACATGTATTGTACACCTGACAGGAACTTTCCATGATTACAAAACAACAGCAATGAACATTTGTTGAGTGCCTACTATGTGCCAGGCACAGTTCTAAGCAGGTTGTATTATTACTTCAGATAAATAAGAGTCCTATATATGAAACCATATGCTTAATAGGATTAAGAACTAAAACTGTGTTAACAAGATTTTACTATTCTAGAACATTTCCCCCCCAGAAAGATGAATTTGTGAATACATTTATTCTTTCAGGAACTTGTAAAAATTAATTTTTTTCATAATAGTAGGCTACTAACCTAGGTCTTATCAGGGTAATAATAGCCCTTCCTCAGAATAATAGTTGACTAGGTCCGTGGTCAGCAAACTGTGGCTCATGAGCCACATGAGGCTCTTTGGCCCCTGAAATGTGGCTCTTCCACAAAATACCACGGCTTGGGCGAGTCTATTTTGAAGTGGCATAGAAGTTTAAGTTTAAAAAATTTGGCTCTCAAAAGAAATTTCAATCACTGTACTGTTAATATTAGGCTCTGTTGGCTAATGAGTTTGCCGACCACTGGACTATGTTATCAAGTAACCATTTACTGCTCAAGGTCTCTTCAGCACTTGTGCACATTGAGTCCAACAATCCTAAACGATTCTATTACAAACTTGACCCAGTTCCATCCAATACCTGCATGAGGTTTTCCCCTTTCTCCTTCCATATCCCAAATATTCTCTTTTCCTAATCATTTTAGTAGGAATGACTTGGAATTTACATATGTTCAAGCCAAAATGAACATGCAGTAAATCTACATACTCTAGAGTTTCACCTAAGGGAAATTTATGGTGGGGAGGATTATTTAATTAGAAATATATTGTAAAAAGTATTTTTTAAACAGTTATGATTTTGGACCCACTCGTGGGTTGTGAAACTGGCTTCGTGGGAGGTGAAGTCAATTTAGTGGGTCGCAAATAGCATTTGAAAAAATGAAATAGGATGGAGAATAAAAGAGAGATCACACTTAATGAGGGTAAATAATGTTGAAATTTTTGTTTCTTACACATGTATGTACATATCGGACCACAATGTAAAAGTCATTTTTTAAAATATATTTTATTGATTTTTCACAGAGGAAGAGAGAGGGAAAGAGTGTCAGAAATATCGATGAGAGAGAATCATCGATCAGCTGCCTCTTGCACACCCCTACCGGGGATGTGCCCGCAACCAAGGTACGTGCCCTTGACCG
Organism: Pipistrellus kuhlii; assembly: GCF_014108245.1. Classification (NCBI taxonomy): domain Eukaryota; kingdom Metazoa; phylum Chordata; class Mammalia; order Chiroptera; family Vespertilionidae; genus Pipistrellus; species Pipistrellus kuhlii. The sequence goes on from NW_023425416.1 coordinate 32,518,198, forward strand.
GAATCGAAGCCGGGACCTTTCAGTCCGCAGGCCAATGCTCTATCCACTGAGCCAAACCGGTCTCCGCTAAAAGTCATTTTTTAATAGTGAATTGTAAAAGACTCTGAAAGTCACTGCTATAGGGGAAGTGTGCTATGAGTATTAGTTTTCAGATGGATAGTAGCAATTTTAAAGTCTAATGTTATGGCTATAGTTTGGGCCAAGCTACATAACCTATGGTGCTCTAATTTTTCTTATTTATAAAATGAAGATAATATCTCCCCATGTAAAAGTCTAAATTCTTCTGGTTGCAAGTGAGAGAAACTCAGCTTGAAATATCTTAAGTTAAAAAGAAAGAAAAGAAAAAGAAAGGCTTTCTTGGAAGGACTCTAGTCAACTCAGTCTGAAGCAAGAGCTTGAGGAAGAAATGGGCAGCTTTGGAGCCTGGGACAAGACCAGGGGGCTCAGTTCTGCTGGGATTCAATCTTTCTCTCTACCTCCCACCCCCTCAACTTGCCTTTGCTCTTTTTCTTTCCGATGGCAGACAGCTGTCTTCACATAGCAAATATCATGATTACCATTAACTTTGGATTTATATTCTATAGCTCTGACACCTAAGAAATGAGAGGTCTTCATTGTTCATACCAGTTAGATAATTTCATGGAAAGACTCTGATTGGTTTATCTCTGGTCTAGTCCCATCCCTGAACAATCTCTTGAGATGGGAAGGTATAAGGGCTTAGAATTGGCAAGGCTAGGTTTTGTGTATAACTGTGTGGTGGTGGTGGTGGTGGTGGTGGTGGTGGTGTGTGTGTGCACGCACGCGCATATGGATGTGTGCTTGTGGGCATGCTTTTAGGAAAAGTTGAGAAAAGGTCTGATAGGAAGACAATGAAAACTACTACGTCTTTTATATGCCACAGGCATGTACTGAGAATTAATAAAATATAGTTCATGAGAGGTTCTGAACTTGTAATTTGCCTTGAGGAATCACTTAAATGTCTTCACAGTAAACTAGCATCTGTGGAACAAATTTTTGGGTTCATAAAAGATGTGATTAATTCTACAGGAGGTGCTTTATGGACTACCCCACTCTCTCCTTGATGTGCAGAATGCCTTCCCAAGGTCCTCAGTGCATTAATCCTAACTCAGCTGGGTCTGGGCAGAGTTTTGTGATTTATTAAGCACACTGGTTAGAGCAACTCGACGCAGGAAAGACTCAGAAACCACTCTGGGACCCTGAAGTTCCTCAAAAGATCATGAGATCTAAAGTTTGCTCTTGCTAAGATTTCAAATGCTTCAGGTTTATAATAAGCTTCGTACTTAGGAAATGATGGTATCTGGTAATGATGAGGAAAAATATTTGCTAATGAAAATCTAAATGCGGGATGATGAAGCTAAACATCATTAGCGTTGGTTAGTTTCCCTACATGATTGGCTGAGGGATATCTTATTCACAGGAAAAGTTTCTAGATGCCAGCCACTCTTTTCTTGGATTTATCACCTCACTCTCAATAAATCATTTAAATACTTTATGCTGCTTCAGAGAATGTCCTGGCTACCCAAATATTTTCTTGTCAATCTTCTGTAATCAGTTCTGTCACACTGGGCCCTCCTGGGAATGAAACAGGTTTACTTTAAAATTTTATGAGATCAACTCTTTTATATCCAATGGCCGGTCATAGAATGGGATTATTAATACAGAATAAGTAACAGGCAACTGAGTTAGGGGACTGTAATTCCATTGAGAGGCTCTAGATTTTTAAATTAATTTAAAGCTTATGAAAGCTATAAGACTGATAGCCCAGGAGGATGAAGTGGGCTTTTTTTCCCCTCTGACGAGCAGGTACAGGTATATCAGAGACTGTGATGGAACTTCTGGCAAGGTTTGTCAAGGTAGTTTCTTCACCTATGGTCCCTGTGAGGACAGATAGGCTTATCTTGTTCTGATCTCTTTTTTTCTTTTCACAATTAGGATGGTAGCACTTTGTGGGCCAAAGAAAACCAAGATAGATAACCAGCTCTGTGTCCTACTTATAATGTGATTTAAGAAAGGTTGCCAAATAAAATACAAGATGCCCCATTTGAATTTCAGGTATAATTTTAGATTTTTTAGTATAAGTTATGTCCCAAATATTATACAGGGCACATTCATGTTAAAGAACAACTTTATTTGTTGTAAATTTCATATTTAATCGGGGATCCTATATTTGCTTTGCTTAATTTGACAACTCTAGATTTAGATGATATCATTTATTCATTTAAAAAATATTTATTGGCTGCCTACTCTATGCAGTGACCAAAGCAGAGAAGAATCTGTGCTCATAAAGGTCACATGAGGAGACAGTAAAGAACATAAAGATTGGGTCAAATGATGATTTGTACTATGGAAAATAAAACAGCAGGGAAGAGTGGGGATTGGTTGTGGGAGCTGGGATTTTTAAGAAGGTCCAACAGGAATGGCTTCACAGAGCAAGTATTTGAACAAAGACCAGAAGTAAGGAAGGGAGCCAACCATAGGCATGCATAGTTGGAAGGAGTTCATCCCAGGCAGAGACCAACCAGCAAGTGTGACAGTTCTGAGGCAGGAAGTGCCTGGCATGTTGGAGGGAACATCAGGAAAGCCAGTGTGGCTGGAGTGGAATGAACTGGGGGAGAGGAGAAAGGTAATGCATGTTTAAAATGCCTGGCAAGAGTCTAGTGCTCTTTATTTCTGCTGGGGGGCTACATGGACCCTAATGAGTGCTAGTTGATGACCTGAGAGCCTTCTGGATGGTTTTAAGTCTTCCAAAGCTAGTCTTAGGGCCTCAGTTTCCTCATTCACAAAGTAGAAATGAATATAAGAGTCTGGTCTCCCTTAAAAGTTGTTGACAGGGGTAGTGGGGGCTTCCCAGGTTGGGAATGGCTGGTGGGGGCTTCCCAGGTTAGGAATGGCTTGGGGAAAAAGGGGACACATGTAAAACTTTAAAGAAACAAAGGTTGTTGAAAGGGTCAACAGAGGTAAGACATAGGAGAGGTTTGTGAAGCATTAAACTGTCACACACATATAGCATTATTATTCAGAGCCTCACAAAGCTCATTAGGTCTTTCTACTTTCCTCCTCTACAGGGAGGAGGCATAATTTGGTAATTTCTGTAATTGAATATGCTTTCCTGTCTTTAGCTGGTTAGCTCCAAGATCTCAGTTGATGAGACTAAGGCATTTGGGTTTTGGTTGTGGTGATGGCCAATTAGCCTCACTCTGTTCCACACTACAAGGTACAGAGGAAGTCTGCTTTCCAGAAAGGGCAGCTCCAATGATGTTAGCCCATATGTTATTTAGGAGTCTGGCTGTGAGCTTGAGAGGCAAGACTAAGAACATAAGGCAAGGCTTGGGGTAAGCAGGTGAAGGGCATTGGTTAAGGCCTCAAGAAGTTGTGGGCTTGGTGGAATCCAAGGTAAGGATGGAGATTAGAGCCAGGATCATGACAAAAGTGTGTGGTCAAGTCTTGAATGAATAGTTTGGTACTGAAGATAGTTTGTGACAAGGAGCTCAGGAGCTAAGGTAAGGAGAGTGGGGAATGGGGTGGGAGGCCAGATGCCTGGATCCCAGATGCAGGGCACAAGTTGCTAAAGAAAAATGGGATGGAATAATTAGTTTGTTTTTCTACGTGTGGTTGGAAATCACCTCCATCAGACTCACTTGGGGAATTAAAAAATCATTTGGAGAGTTAACAAGCAGATTGCTAGGCCCCTCTGACTCAGAGACAGTGGGTTGAGGCTTGAGAATCTTAAATAACAATGATTTTGGTTGTTTTGATGTAGATGTAGAGAATATTCAGTCTAATTTGAGACCTGTAGGTGGAGGTAAGTGTGTTCACCTATTTTGGTGAGGCATGAGAGAGGGGTTTCTTTTAACACTAAAATTATGTTCTTGTTGAATTTTGTGTTTTTATACCAATTACCTTCTTATGTCTCTGCATAGTTCCTTAACTTTTTTCAGAAGTATTAATCTTCATTTATCTAACTAGATTAAAGTTATCTGATGATCAGGGACCATGTCTTTCACATCTTTGTGTCCTGAGTAGTACCAAAATTAGTGCTGGATTTGTGGAATTTTGATAACTATGAACCGGCCACAGTTTGATTTCCAGTCAGGACACATTATGGGCTCAATCCCCATTAGGGAGTATGCAAGAGGCAGCTGATAATGATGTTTCTATCACTCTCTCCCTCTTCCTTCCTTTCTAATCAATAAAAATATATTTTAAAAAGGAATTACAAAGACTCCCAGTCAAAATGACAGTGTACTTGCATCCTCCCACAACCACATTGCAATTATAGCTTAACTACAGAACAGCCATCATTCAGAACTGCCTGTAATTACTGAATGGAAGTCCTACAACTAGAGATTTAAAGAAGAAGCTACATAGAGACTGGTAGGAGAAAGAGACACAGAGCAGACTGGTCCCATATCTTCATGTGCAAAATGAAAACTGGGAGGCTCCCCATCCTGAGGAGTGAAGGGTCCCAGACCCACACTTGGCCACCCCCAGGCCTAGGATTCCAGTGCCAGGAGAAGTCCCATAACTTCTGGTTATAAAAACCAGCAGGGACCGTAGATGAGTGAGACAGAGCTGTTTGGAGTTAGGCAGTTCCTCTTAAAGGGACCTGGCATGGAGTTACTTGGACTCATTCTCTTTGAGCTCTAGCACTGGGGCAATAGCTCAAAAGGCACCAGGAACATATGGGGAGGAACTGAATTGTCTGGCTTCAGGGTGAGAGCTAGGGGAGAGAGGGTAGTTTTCTACCATTCAGAAGTGCTATCAGAGGCCATTGTTCCTTCTAGGAAACTCATAGAGCTGGCAGGCAGGCACAATATCCGTTTGTCAATCAACCTGGCTCACACTATTCATCCTGCTGAGTGATATAGACTGGAAATGTAAGCCAGAGAGTTAAGTTTCCCTTCCTCTTTTATTCCAATCTGTAAAATGGTAGGCCATCTGGCAAGGGAATATGGAAATTTGTTTGTGTTCTTCAAGCCCCAATTTTTTTTTTTTGTACACTATAGAGTAGGATGGAAGGATGGACTCACTGCTGAGAGAAAATAGATAAACAACAAGCACAGCCAGCTAGTAAATGATAAAACTAGAACTGGAACCCAGATAGTCTTGCTTTGGAGCCCATGCTAACTACCTCACTTTGCTAAAGAGGCTAACTCACTCTTCTTCCCCATGGACAATACTTAACCTGGTCTTTTTTCAGAATGAGAGAGAGGGAGAGAGAGAGAGAAAGAGAGAGAGAGAGAGAGAGAGAGAGAGAGAGAGAGAGAGAGAGAGAGACTAGCATCTTGGGCCTGAATTGGCTGTCTGCTGAGCCACTGGGCTTACTGATCTGCCCCAGTGTTATCTGAGGGGGGAAAAAGAACAAGAGAGAGGGGGCAATGACTTGCCTCCTTGAGTTCCTAATTCATTAGTGATAGTGAAGATGGACTATCATGCCTATAGGTTAGAAATTTGGAGGATGAACGAGATTAAGGACTGCTGAATTTTTGGAGACCACTACAGTGTGAGGCAAAGACACCATGCATTAGAGAGCACTCACTGGGAGTCAGTTGCATTGTTTTTAAGGACCTGTGAAAGCGGAGGAAATGGTAAGGATGAATTTCTCCTTAGTAGGTCCAGTGAAGACCTCTGCCTCTCTGAGGATATATGGACCATGATATAGATATGGGTATTTAATCCAGGAACAGACTCGGTATGAGATGTTCACATAAGGGAACAGTGCTTTTGGTCAACAAAGGACAACTCAGCCAATTTGCTAGAGAAGTCACGTTAGGAAATAATCTCTTTCTCTTTTTTCTTCCTGTGGGGGCACAAGAAGAATAAGCATAGGGAAGGAAGAGGTATGGGAGAGTGAAGATACTATTCCCTGCAGACCACCAGAGCCACAATCCTACCCCTGAGGGGCCAAGGGGAACTCTGAATTGAAGACATGTTCTTAAATAGTTAAAGATTACCGTATTTTTCGGACCATAAGACGCACCAGTTTTTAGAGAAGGGAAATGAAGAAAAAAAGATTCTGAAACAAATAGTGTCCTAAAATATTTTATGTGCATTAAAACCCAACATCACAGTCATAAACACATGTAATCAACCCTGTAAAGTAAACAGCAGCATTTAGAACCATTTTAGAGCCGGGGAAGCACACAGAGACTACACAGAGCCGGGCAAGTAAAAAAACTTCTTTTTTTAAAGTATATGTGTAGGCTATATTTGGACCATAAGACGCAGGGACTTTTTTCCCCCCACTTCTGGGGGGAAAAAAAGTGCGTCTTATGGTCTGAAAAATACGGTACCTCTTAGTAACCCAAATGAGATTGTTTTATAACTGAAAGTGGTTGAAACAGCTTTGGAATCAGGCTGGGGTATCATAAAGAATGTCCACTCATCTATAGAAATATTGGGTGGTTTGGCAGAACACAGTTGGTAGTAGTTACTAGAAAAATAAAATAGCTTCAGGTTTATGCCTCGATAGTTCAAACTCTTCAGTCCAACCAGCTAGAGTTTATAATCCTTATAAAACCAGCATCCCATATGGTTCAGTGTGGAAGCCACATCTTGTTCAGGAATCATATTTTTAAAGCCAAAAGTAATTAAAAAGGAATTCTCTTCTCTATTTGAATTTTGGAAATCTGTAATAGGAACTAAACATAAGTATACAGCAACTCTTTTATCTTCACTCAACTCTCTCACACTTTGGAATTATTTCAGTGCCTCTCTCCTCAAATCACTTAAAAATTCCTGTTTCTAACAGGCATCAATATTTCTACATCCCCCCCCCCCACCCTCCTGCCATTTCCTCTCCCTCAGAACTTTGTTATATAAATTGTCTTTAGCCAATTGTGTTTTCTTCTTGTTTCTCTTATGTTTCTTCCATTTTCTCAATTCTGCCTTAGAAAAGCCCAAAGAACCAGCTGAGGGGAAGATGGGCACCATACAGGGTGCTACTGAGATGCTGGAGCATGGCATGGGGCGGGGGACACGGGAAGCAGAATTCTGTCTAGCAGGCAGGTGTTGGTGTTGACCTGGGGGGGCGGGGTCAGGGACAGCCACAAATCTTCAAACATTACTAATTTTTATCATAATCATGAAAAAAAAAATCTAACATTTTCTGGTGCATACAGCTCATTAAATTTTTTTTTTTCATATTGTATCTCATCTGATTTTCGAAGGCCTGAAGTAATGATTGTGCCCATTTTATAAGTGAGGTAGGCTAAGTGACCTGAATCAATTAGAAGGATAGAACCTCAGGATTTGAACCTAGGACTCCTGACTTTGTCCAGTGCTTTTCACCTGCCACTTTTCTTCCCAATAGGCACTCTATTCTTTCCATTTGCTGTTCTCTCAAAGGATAATTCCTCTCCCCACCCTTCCCCCTTTATCTCATTCTTATCTCTCTTGCCTACTCTTTTGAACCTACTGGCAATTTCCTTCCTGGTTTGAAACCACATAACTTTTAGTGACCAAGCAATAGCAAAGACTAAGAAGTTTCAGGTTTTTATAAAAGAATGACAGAACCAGAAGACTTTTAAAGAGACTTTAACAAACCCTTAGAATGGCATATACATTTGGCCTGCATGCTAACCTCATGACTCAGACACACCGTGTGGTAGGAAGTAAGGAGACAGACTGTTTTAACAAACGAAAACATCCACGGACTGGGGAGCACTGTCGTTGTCAAGAATGATGTGCCCACTTCTTTTGGATTGTTTCTCAGAGCTGGTTCATAAGCCTCAGAAGACAACCCATCTCATTTTTTTTTTTTTTTTTTTTTTTTTTTTTTTTTTTTACTTATCCTCCTTTTGACACAAAACAAGGTTACTTGGCGATAAGGTCACTGGTCTTTTGTCTGCCTCCAAGAATGAAATTACGCCCAGAAGTTAAATTTTTGATACCAAAGATGTCTGTCCATCATTTTTATTTCTATTAAAATATCCAAGAAACTCAGGGTGATTAGATGTACAGATTCGGGAACATGACTTGGTAGTCATTGAAGTTTAGCATTACTAATCTTGGCCCAAGCTGACTGATGGTCTATAGCCTGGATCAAGTGACTGGGTAGGTGGGGGGGCAGGGCCTTGGGGAGGGCTACTGTAAGCTCCCAGGAGCTTCAGCGTGTGAGGTGATGCAGCTCCAGTATGGGAAGGGTTGTCCTGGAGACTGTGATAATTGGCAACCTAGGAGTGAAGAATTCTGAGGATGGGTGCACAGATCCCCACCAAGGAGAACTGAAGGGACCTGGGCCAACACAGGCATGATCAGGTTGGTTATACATTTGATCACACGGGGCATTAAGAGAGGTGACCTATAAGTTTGACCATTTTCACTGAAAAGACGTTACCTGGAATTGCTTAGCACTGATTGGGTAATGGCCATTTAACGGGCAGGTAAAGATTCTTAAATAAACTATTTAAACTATCGATATTTGGATTGCTCAAATTATCAATATTTTCCTTCTGAGTACCACTTTCCTTTGACTCTTCTGAACCCTCATAAAAGGCAGAAGAAAATTCCACTCATAGAGCTTAATGAGTGTATGCCTTTGTGGGCCCTCCCTTTCCTCAGCTTGTTGTATTAATTTGGTTGGGGGGTTTATTCATGGTTTTGACAAACTGTGCTTGTTCCACTCTTTGTCATAAAATCAAGTGGAGGTGCTTTGTGTGAGCCTGTTCTCTTCAGAGAAGGACATGGTAAGAGGGTTGGGGAGGTGGAGAAGAGGGGAGTTCTCTTATGGGACTCACACACTTTCTGCAAGCTGCAGAGGCTCTGGTGTGGCCCCACAGAAGGAAGACCTAGACATCAGGGAAATCCTCAAGAGAACTAAAACCCCTCATTAATTTTTTTTCCAGTTTAAGTACAAGTCAAATATATTATTTGTGAGACCTGCTTGAAAGTCATCCCAATTTTATATTATGGAAGATATGTAAGTGTGCATCAATCTATAATAATAAAAGTGTAATATGCTAATTAGGCCATACAGCTGAACGACCTTCCAGACATACTTCTGGACAATCTGGGCGAAGCAGGGCCTTTGAGGGCCGAGCCCCTTGCACGAATTTTGTGCATCAGGTCTCTAGGAATACATAATTGCACTTAAGGCATAGTGGGTGGATTAGTTTCCTGAGGCTGCTGTAACAAATGACCACAAACTTAGTGGATTAAAAAGAAAAGAAATCTTGCACCATTGTGGGGGGCAGAAGTCTGAAATCCAGGTGTTGTCAGGCCCGTACTCCATTCGGAGGCTGTAGGGCACAATCCTTCATTGTCTCTTCCAGCCTCTGATAGCTGCATCTGTCCCTTGGCCTGTGACTGAATCACTCTGATCTCTGCTTCCGTCTTCTCATGGCCTTGTCCTCTTCACTGGGTCTCCATTTGTCTCTCCATTTTTTTTTTTTTAATATGTTTTTTCTTTTTCAGAGAGAGGGAGGGAGAGAGATAGAAACATTAGTGAAGAGAGAGAATCACTGATTGGCTGCCTCCTGCATACCTCCTACTGGGGATAGAGCCCCAGAGAATAGAACTGTGTCCTCCTAGTTCCTGGTGTGGCCCCACAGAATGCTCAACCAGTGAGCAACACTGACCAGGCCCCTGTGTGTCTTTTAAAAGAACACTTGTCACTGAATTTAGGGCCCACCTGGATAATCCAGGATGATCTTTTCTCAAGATCTTAAACTTCATCACATCTGCAGAGATCCTCTTTACAAATACGGTCACATTCATAGTTTTACTGGTTAGGATGTGGATACATCATTTTTGGAGTCGTCATTCAACCCACTACTGTGGGCTCACTGACCTTCTTATGTACCTTAAAATGTCTGACCTTTGGCATCTAAAATATGTTGTGATCATGAGCGAACCCTTTCTGAGCCCTTTCTCTGTGCCTACATGGTACAAAGTCTTTGAGCTTATTCTTTTATGATAATTCTTATAATTCTGTGAGGTAGCTCCTATTGTTATTTCTATTGCACAGAAGAGAAAGCTCATGTTTGGAGAGGTAAATGGTTTGTCCAGGGTCACAGAGCTAGTGTGATGGTGAGGGATGGCTCTAAGATTATGTCCAAGTCCATCTGCTTTGAGGTTGGGCTCTTAGCCATTATGCTGTGGAAGAAATTTTAAAAAAGTGTACATTCAGTGTCTTAAAAGCTTCAATTAAAAAACAAATACCCTTTTTTCTTTAAGCTCTTAAAAATTGTTGGTGAACAACTTATGTTAACACACGTGCATTTTTTAATTATCAGCATACTTATCTTGTAGCACAAATCCAAGGCATTATAGCATAACTCAGTAAATGAGTTTAATTGAAAATGAAACAAATAGTATGCCTCTAGGAAATAACCGGTGGTAGGGTCTTCTTTCTAAAATAATTCTAAAATTTGGGAAAAGTCAAAAGGCTGTTCTGCCAAGTATTGTATAACTGACTTTTCAAATTTCCCTCAATGTAGTAACACTTTGAGAGTGTGTGTTACAGTAAGACAGAACACAACACACCAATCTAATTGGAGTCACATTAGCTGGTGTGACTCTCAGAAAGTTACTTCATCCCTCTGAGCCTCAGTTATCTTAATTTAAAGTGGGCAGAATCAGACCATTCCTTTGGTCTTTGATGGTTTGATAAAAGCTCTGAACCCTATTCTCAGAAAAATGCCCATATACAACTTTATAGGTATATAATGTAAGATTAGCATGCTTCTTGTAGCCCATTCATGAATCTCCTAGTTGTTTGTGGACCCCACATTAACATTACAAACTCTGGACCACAGCATCTCTATGTCCCATCTCACTTCCCTATGCTAGGATTCTTTTAACACTCACATTACCCTGGTCTATTAGAGAACTACATGCGACTTCATGAAACAAAACTCCTTCACCAAACAGAGAATATTGGGAAGGCCATGTGAGAGAGATCAGAAAGGCGGATATTTGACTCTAGAGAAAAAAATGTATAGGTTTTGAATGTACTCTTGGGAAGAGGAAGACCCTGTGAAAGACTTCAATAGCCTGGCACATATTGAAGGGTTTTGACTTTTGCAAGATTTTTGACTTTATCGAGTTTTCATAAAATCACATTTTCCATCTGATGCCAGGGAGGCAGTGGTGCTTTTGTCACAGCCAGAACCCGAGTGAAAAGGCTGCCGGCAGTTCCAAGAAGTCAGAGAAAGTTCATATGGCAGAGGGATCGTGCCCTGCGCGCAAAGAAGCTGTGCGGTTCTTCCGGGCTGGGTCTGTGTGTGGGTGGCGCCCTGAGGATGCTCAGTGGACACTGGGGAGATGCACAGGAGATACAATTTCCACCACACACACACAGCCCAATCAGAGAGCTTATATATTAAGAGATGAGCACTTTTTATTTTCTCAGAGCAGAAAAAAACGGAAAGGCCTATTGCTTTGCCATTTGCATTTCTCCGCACCTAAGTTGTCACAGAATGATTTAGTTTTGTGGCCTTTTGCTTAAAAAGGCTCAGTTGTTGATACGATGACACCCATAGAATGCTTGTTCTTCGAGAATGAGACTTGAGCACTGTTTATCCCGTCACCTGTTGGCAATAACTGACCAGCAGTGGAGATCAGGCCAGCAGAACTGGGCTTGTGGATTGACCTTTCCTTGGGGCCCCATGAGGGTTACAGTCCCTTTTGTCGGCCTTGGTGTCAGTGTGTGTGTGTGTCAGTGTCAACACAGGTGTGCATGAGATTCAGGATAAGACCAGGGAGAACCCAATGGCATTGGGTCCCATGGCTAGAAAGAGAAGGACTGGGTGTCAGGCTCTGCCTCCCGATATTTAAGCCAAACCTTCCTGTGTTGCTCAGAGCAGCGCTGTTCAGTGGGACTTTTTGCGGTGATGAAAACGCTCTTCACCTGCATTGTCCACAAATGATGACCACTGACCACAATGTCGCTAAAATGATGCAGCGCTGAAAGTGTTAAATTAACTAAAATAGAAATTTAGCCCTCGCTGGTTTGACTCAGTGTATAGAGCGATAGCCTGAGGACTGAGGGGTCCCAGGGTTTGATTCTGGTCAAGGGCACATGCCTGGTTGGAGGCTCAATCTGTAGGAGAGAGAGTGCAGGAGGCAGCCGATCGATGAGTCTCTCTTATCATTGATGGTTTCTATCTCTCTTCCCCTCGGAAATCAATAAAAAAATATGTTTAAAAAAATAGAAATTTACATAGTCACCTATGACTGAATGGCTACTGTCCTGGACAGCACAACTCTGGACAGTCCCTTCTGGTTTCCTTTTTAGGGAGTATTCACCAGGATCAGACAATGTGTCTTCAATCACTGCCATCCTTTGGATGGGCAAACTTAATGATCGGCTTGGAATTTTTCAGAGGAGCCTTATTAGCTTGTCTGTATAAATAAAGATGTGCTCTGTTCCCTCCTGCTCACTAGCGTGGTTTTCTCGGTAACATTCGCACCCATCTAAGCATACGTGTGCCGCACAGATATCAAAGCAGGCTCCTCATGGATGGCCCTGTGTCTTCCATGTCCCTGTAATTTCTGCCTAGGTGCTTCTTTGCCAAAGCCTCCTTTTTTTTCTACCCTTAGAGGTTTTTTTGTTATTGTTCTTATTCCATTTACTCCAAAATATCATTACCATTGCAAACAAGGCAAATGTGTTTATCAGAAACTGCAAACTCCTTGAGGGCCTCATAGGATTAATCACGGTTATAAAGTTTTATTAAACACAATTTTTGTTTAATGACAAGCTCCACCAGTCCTTCCCATTCCAAACCAATCCTGTCCTGGGGGCAAATCGCGCTTAGCAGATTGTTTTCAACAGACTCTTCAAGACAATCCCTATTACTTTGTCATGCACAGAGATATTTTTCTTCCTGGATAATTTGAACTTCCTTAAAAATCACATCTGTTTCATACTTTATTTATTTGTAATTTAAATCCTTAAATGGAATCTTTCATTACTAACATCTGGGCTTGAAATGCAGCCCACTTGGAAAAAAAATACAAATTTTATTTTATCTGTAGTTACCCCCCTTCACTCGGTAGCACTGGTACAAAACAGTCTCTGGCCAGAGGCAAAACAGCCGGGTCTCTCAAAGCTGTGATGCTGTACCACGTGTAATGTGGCTCACTTGATTGTCCCTGAAGTGACTGGCAATTTGCCCAGAATTAGACTGAATGCACGTAATAAGCTGTAGAATTTCCACAATATTGACAATTAGATATCTCTATACAGCAGCAGCTGTGTATTGTTCTCATGGTATGGTCCCCTCAAAGCACCTCCTAAAAAGAAAAAAAAAGAAAAAAACCTGGCAGAAGGTTGCAGGCAGCAGAAAGGTAATACACATTGTATGAAATATCTCAAATTTAGATTAATCGGGATGTTTCTATTAGGACGGTTTTCTGCAATGGAAATCGTGGCTGAAACAGAATGCTTTGGAGCAGGGGGTTTATAACACCACATCTGTATCGGGTAATTGCTATATTTTTAGCCTGTTTTCCGAGGAAGATACCTTTTCTCATTTCCATTCATTGTGAAAGGCAGAGAATTGTACCAAGGCTACTGCGTGGAGCATTTCGAGTCTTTTAGAGCAAGCAGTTCTGACCCCATGGACATGTTGAAATGCTCTTCCCCCTTCTGCAGTGGCTTTGGTCATTTTAAAAGAATGGTCCCGCTGCCCCCGAATGGAAATGAGCCCCAAGAAATCATCTTGTTTGTGGACCGTGTTGATGAAAAAAAGCTCGGCTTCTCACTTGACATTCTTGTGCTCTTACGACGCACGGAGCCCTTCGGAGAAGCATGCAAACAGTTCTTCACGTGTCACCATTTTTTTTAAACAATATTTTTCCTCCAGCCCGTTTGTTCCAGGAGTACAGAAAAGGAAGGAGAACATGAAGGAATGGAACTGACCATTTCTCACTATTTAGGAGCTACTGGCCACAGTCCTAGGATCTGAATGTGATTTTAAACCGCAGGTTTGAAGTTTGCGTTGTGAATGGCTGATCTTTGATATTTTGCCTGGTGGATCTGGAGCAGACTGTTGTTGTTGGGAGCCAGACTCAGCAAACTTTGGATTTTGTGGTCGCCTTGCAACAGAAATGAACGTTTTAATAGAAAGCGGCTTTTTTTTTTTTTTTTTTTTCAACAGAAATGCCATAAAACTTCAGGAACAATAAGATGTCATGTTTCTATTGCATATCTTAATTGATTGAGTGAATGACCATCCAAGTATAGCTAAATTGCTGATAGTCTTCTGAGTGACAAATTCGGGAGCCAGACATGGCTGGGTTATTTAAAGGTTAGCAGTAGTGTTTGGGTAGCTGGGTAGCGTAGGATTCTTTCTACCTCAAATTATATGCATCCTTCTTTTAGAAAATGCCACATTATTAACATACATTTATATTCGATTATGGTCCAATGCATACATTTATTTTCACATCAATGCTAATCAGTGGAGAAAAGAGAAACCAATTTCTTATTAGCAAAGAGAACTTATTTTGAAACTTGTAATTTCTCTCTTACAATCTCTCCTTTTCTCTCTCTCCCTCCCTCCCCCTCCTCAAACCTCCCACTGCCTTCCTCTTTTCTGGGTTCAGGCTTTAATAGGGGCTCATTAATGATTGCCTTCTGTGTTTAAAAGGCATCAGGGGATAGATGGGAGCCCCCTTCCAGGAACCAGGACCTCTGAATTGTCTAGTTTGGGCTCTGCTCCTAACAAGCTGGGCGACTTCAGCCTAGTCGTTACTGCCTCAGTTTCCCCAGACATGAATACAGTAAAACATCAGCAGAAGTTGATGATCTGATGACTCCAACATGACTGTCAAGGTCAAGGTGCCATGGATCCTGGCATCGGTGATGGAGGTTTCTTTCACAGGGCACGAGGAAGGTGCTTTATCATCATCAACCTTCTCCCCATGCCCTCACCTCCACCCCCCATTCTCACGCCAGACTGCCACCATCGAATGAGAGCCCAATGAGGTCAGACTGTGTATTCCCGAGAACCGAAGACAGGGCTGAGACGGCATGAAACGGTATCGCTTGGGTGTATCTGTTGCCAGCAGCATCACACCGATTCCCTTTGGTGCCTGGTGTACTCTCATAAAGGAGGTTAAAGAGCCAGTACATTAATTGATTCCAGTCCTCGGTCCCCTTTATAACCTGTGTTATCAGCACAAGTACAAGTGTGGCGTAGCAAGGAATGTCATTATGAACATATTTCCTGAGAGAGGAATTAGCGGGCTCTGGTGGGGCATCCCTGCTGCAATGAACACACGTCCGTGTTTATGAATACAGTTATAGATACACTCTTCACAATCCTGCCCCGGGGGGAGGGGAGAGACCTTCGCTTCATTGCATATCTCATGCCTAACGGGGCATATTCTCCAACTGGTTCTTGAGGGGTTAATTTGCAGTTTACTATTGAATACCATAAAATGAGCTGTAAATAATGTAATGATATGTATTGTTAAGCTACCTATACTCTACCAGGTGCTTGTACACCCACTCCTCACTTAGACGTAATCTGGGGCAGTCAACAAACACAGATGTATTTTAACAAAGAGAGAGAGAGAGAGATAAAGACAGAACAAGAACAAAAAATTAAAACCTATGTAGGGTAATTTAACCAAGATAGAGATCCAGGTAAAACTTGGCCTTTTTTTATTTTTATTTTTTTTCTTTTCTTTCCTTTCTTTCTTAGAGTAGTCTCCTTTTCCTGGGTGAAATACAACAGCATTTTGGCTCCGTTTTGGAGCACACATGAGCCAAACACGTGGGAAACACCTTGACAGGCCTTTTGTGTAACTACAAGGAAACTGATAATCCTAAATAAATTACACAGGGAACAAATATGAATCTTTGAATACTAGTAATTATAATGGTTATTTTTCACTTTCGTAGCACCTGCAAATGATGTATATAACACAAAGCTTCAAACAGCTCTAATTAACTTTTTATTTTTTTCCCCTTTTACTGGCTTTCACCAGCTTGCATTAATTGGCAATTTATATCTATCTATATATATTTTAACAAATATTTCTATTATGTTTGAGTGGCTGGAAAGCACACAATTATTGAATTTATTTTCGCGGAGTTTGTTTTTGATTTTTGTCAGCCGCTCTCTCTAAACTTCTCCCTGCCTGCGCTGCACTATCGAGGGGTGGAGGGAAATGAAAATGTCTGGGTTGATCTTGGGGGGGTGGGGAACCCCCAGTTGCTTCTGCGGTGCAGTGTCATGGCTTGTGACTAGCAGTGCCAGTCAGAACTCCTAACTGCTCCCTCCGCATGCAAGAGGCTCTGCTTGGAAGACCTCCAGGCTCAGCTTTTCCACAGATTATTCGGCGCTATTCACGGTGTAAGATTAGTCTGACCGCTCGAAGACGAAGCTTTGTTCTGCTTCTGCGCTTAGGGCAAGTCAGACCCAGATGAAGCAAAGCTCCAAGGGGGTCTTAAAATGGACACCAAATCAGAAGCCTCTGCATTGGCAATCCTGATTACTCAGAAATCACACGAATGCTGTCACTTTGGGTGGGAATGCCACGGGGAAAGGGAGTCTTGAGGCTTTCTGGGGACTGGCCTGTGACCTGGGAAGAAGAGAGTGGGCAGTATTGACCTTAGGAAATGTGGCGGAAGGAAGAAGCAGCCCATGATTGAGTTTTCTCCCTCCCTCCCCTGCTTTTTCCCCTTCTGACTTTGTTTTGTTTTCTAGGGACAGGTAGATGCCTGTGTCATCTATACAGAAGTGGATGTGGGTGGGAAGCTGTGATGAGTCTCAGAGTCGTTCAGTTACCAGGGAAAAAGAAAGGGGTTGGACTATGGACTTGGGAGAGGTAAAAAGGTATGTTTACAACTGGAAATTGGAAATAGGAGGACACAATCGTGTGTGTGTGTGTGTGTGTGTGTGTGAGAGAGAGAGAGAGAGAGAGAGAGAGAGAGAGAGAGAGAGAGAGAGAGATTATTTTATAAATAAATGAACATTGCTTAGCTGCTACCCATGAAGAAGTGGTAGAAGGTCTTGACCGGTGCCAAGTGCATCTTAGACCAGTGACCCCTCTCTCTGGCCGACCTCGTGGTCCTAGGCCAGAGTGAACGCTGCCTGAAAGCAAGACCAGGCCTCTCCAGATGCAGAGACGAGGTGGCTGTGACAGCCATCTGCAGGACATCAAAGGCTGCTTCCTGATGGCGCTCGGGCTGCCAAAGCTTCTAAAGGGTTTGGCGCCGGACTGGAAATCGGATGCAAACTGTCCATCTGCCGCATGGCACGGCGGCAGCTGATTCTTTCGCCGTCTGCAAGATGGACCCGGCCGAAGCCAACCGGCCCCCGTCCCTGATTGCACAAGGTTTGTCCGACCCGTCTCATTAGCCAGACACACGAGATACAGTATGTGGTCTTGCATTTCGCTCTGTACGTGACACTATAAAGACGGTTGCTGGGGAGGAACTGAGAAACCGAAGGGGACACACTGCTGCTTCTGCGCACAAAGCATATTGGCAATGGTCAGAGCATATTGGGGCATAACGGTAGCCTAAAACCCCCAATATGGATCAGGACAGCTGACCAGATGTCTTGACTGACATTTTTAAACAAGTTTCAGGGTATCCCTGTAGGACATAAATGCTAACTATACATCTGTGTGCCACTTGCCTACCCCACCCCTTCCCAGCATTTGCTGAGTAACGTGGTACATGAAACTCAGAATGTAGCTGACAGCTCCAGTGACAAAGAAAAGCTCTGACATGCTTCGACTCTGGTGTAATTCTACCCAGGACATGCCACAACTCAATTTGTTGGGAAGGATTACTTGCTGCCCAGGGAGTGAAGGAAGGCATGACCCCCAAAGTGGGTGTGGGCAGCTCTCTTGCAAGCTGCCCTGCTGAAGGTACAGAGTATGCTGGAATTGAAGGCTGTTTCTGTCACGTCCTCTGCAACACACTTTTATGGGCATGCTGGCAATTGCCACGTGGTCAATTCAGTTTTGATCCTGGCTAATCTGGTTGGGCCTGCTGTCATATGCAGTCATCCATGGTGAGATGGAGAGCGGGCAAGAAGAGAGATTTAGAATTCTAGGGAAGAGGAGCAACTGTATAATTCAAATTTTCTAAAAGACAGGCTTGTCAGTATGGGAGATTAAACTCCATTTTAAAAGTTTGAAAATCACAAGGAAAAGCTACAGTTTTAATATTTGGGTTCTCAAGTGTTATGGCTAAATTCCATACTCTTTGTGGTAATGACACATTTAACCAGAGATGATTCTTAAGATTTTATATGTTTTAAAAAATTATGTTTTCCATAATTTAAAACAGGTTAGAAGTTTATTTGAACCCCCATTTTGAGCTCTAGGAGGGCATTGTATGAATTAAATGCAGCATCTCCTTTACTCTAAGAGCAAATTAGGCATATAACTTGCCACAGGATATCGTAGGATTTTGTCTGAACATCTTACTTAGCTTTCTGTCTGCGTCTTTTTGATCAGCACAGAATATAATATCGGATCTGCAAATTTACTGGCGCTGAGAGTCAGGAAATGCAGGTATCATAGCTCTTTTATCAGCAGCATTTAAAATGCCATAATTTTTTCACATCCAACTAAAGTGTGCATGATAATAAACCTAAGTTCCTCTTAGAACATCATGGAGGCATGTTAAGATGAAATGGAAACTTGAGATTATTTTTGTCGAGATTCTCGTATTGATGAAGAAGTTTGGTGAAGGAAAAGATGAAGTGATGTGTTCAAAGAAACACTGTCCATGCCCTGCCTATATTTCTCTCTATTTGTACCAGGTCAACTCAACAACTGGACTTGCTCGACTTAGCAGAGCAATCGTAACTACATTCCTGGATCATATTTTCTTTGATTACAAAACAAAAACAAAAAAGAACAGAATGGATAATGCTTTTATTCATTTCATTTTTAATAATAGATAAGTGATTTCTTAGTAATAACTTTATTGAGGTATAACTCACACACTATACAAATGACCCATTGAAAGCATCTGATCCAATAGTTTTCAAACTATTCACAGAATTGTGCAACTATCACCATAATCAATTTTTGAATATTTTTATCACTCTCAGTAGAAACCTGTACCCAAGAAGTTAGGGACTTTATAATTAAAAAAAGCTCCACAACCTTGCCTTGACTGGAAGGAGCTATGCAATCAATGAAAAGATTTTTCTCAAGTCAGCTTTTCCCAACTGCTGTTTGCAAGGCTATGTCCAAGACCCATCTACCCAGAGATGGGGAAGCACTGAGATTGTCCACTACAGATGTGAGCTGACACCCACTGTGGAGGGCGCAGCAGGAGCTCTGGCGATGATCACCTATGCATAGAAGAGGGAGGCAGACCCATCCCCATGAGGAATGCAGGCCCTGCCCTCTCCTCCAGTGAGAACGGAGTTGCTGACAGGAGCCAGGGGCTCGCAGGCACAGGAGAGAGATTCATGTGTTGGATGGATGCTGAAACCCGCCGTTGCCTTGTTAAGAGTTGACACAGGCATCTCTGTTCAACAGATATTGATAGTTAACCTTAATGCCAGGTGCAGCATGGATAAAAGTTCCTAACAGACACTGTGCCATTCGCTCTTGTAAATGAAAATCTTCCTTTGTTCCCTACTTTTTGCTGAAACAACTTTCATGTCAGCTGATGAAAGAAAAGAGCTCCCATACTCACACCTTCTGAAGGAATGAAGGAACCATTGTGTGAGGGTGAAGTCTGAGTTCCAGGGCCCAGTCCTTCATCTTTTTATTAATTTGAGAGGGAGGGAGGGAGGGAGGGAGGGAAAGAGAGAAAGACAGGAAGCAAGAGAAACATCGACGTGAGAAACATCAGTAGGTTGCCTCCTGTATGTATCCTGACTGGGGATGGAAACTGAAATGCAGATATGTGCCCTGACAGGGAATCAAACCCAAAACCTTTCCCTGTAAGGGACAACACTCCAACCAAGCCACATCAGTAACTCTTTATATCCCTTCTTTTCAGCTTGAAACCCACTTTGCTTTTTCATTGTTTTTCAAAGATGAATGTTGTACAAAACTTTTTCCTTACCAACATGGTGTTAATTACATGACAGTTTTGACTCCGTCCTATGTGGCAGGTTCATAAAAGTCATACTATTAGGCATAGTCACCATATTTATTTATTTAGTCTGTTTGGGTGATCTAAAAAAAAAAAAATCACAAGTGTGCTGAAGTTGTGATTTAATAAATCACAAATTTAAAATTTGGGAATATGTAAACTGAAGGCCAAATGTTTCAGCATAATTTATGAGGGCTCATTCAAATAGTGTAATTTCTGCTAATAACGTGTAGAGAAACCTTCACTTTTAAAAAAAGTAAGTCAGAATGAACAAAAGCTTACTTTTGACTCTCTCATTTATCTTCTCATTATTCTCACATCCCTGTGGCTGGTCTCTCCATAAAGACAAGACTTTCTTAGATACTATACAAGTGAAGGCTGAACACAGCACCAAGCACTGATGTTTCTGTAGCAAGATTCTGTCCTGAACCCCGATTTCACTTGTGTAGGAGAGCCAGTGAAAACAACTGTTAATGGGTCTACCTGGCTCCTACCTCTAGAATATCTGGATGGTAGAAAGATACTAGATTAGTTACCTTAGAAGAAATGAAGACAGATTGAGAAGTGACTAGCAGGGGAGAGGGGCCAGAGGTTTAGGTGTGGATGTTAACTTCCTTCCATGTGCACCTGGGCACTTCTCACAAACATGCCAAGGCGTGGCCCTGGTCTGTTTTCTGGATTTCTTTGGCTCTCCATGATGATAAATAGCTAGGAAGAAAGTAAAGAATTAGGCCAACCATCCAGGTGTTTTGACGGGATGTTCCAGGCATTTCAGCAAACACTGAGTGGTTCTTACAAACACGGCTGACTGCTACAGGCATCGGGAGACACCAAGGCAAAGAAGATAAATTTTCTATTTCTAAAAAGTTTGTAAGAGGTTTTATGCAGAAGCCAATAGAGCTTAGTTGTGTCCTGGGAATTTTTAGTGAATTCAGTGGGCGCATGCGGAGGAAAGTTATGGTTCGACATGAACATATGCCTATAGGTCACGTCCATGAATCAGATAGGATAGCTTGTTCAGACAAGCTGTTTTTTTGTGTTTTTTTTTAAAGTGTCCATTGCATGGGGGAAAAGGATTATAACTTCCAACTGATGCAGACTCCCACATTTCTGGTGCTGGGTCAGAAACAGGACTAGACTTTGCTCTAATGCAGGGCTTTGGATAGGTATCCTAGATTGCATTCTGATGAGCAGAGCTGGGTAATTAATCATCCTTCACCAGGGTCTTTTTGAAAGTGTGAATGGAAATTATTGATAATTATACTGGGATAACAGGAGTATATTGGGATGTCCTGAGCAAATGGGTTGTATAGTTACTCTAGTTATAGCTGAGACAACCCCAGGATGATACTTTCTTAGTACACTTTCTTAGTGAGAGGGATGGGAAAGGGTTGTTAATGTCACCTAGTGTGCTACCTCCAGAAGCAAATATATCAAAGTGACATGATATGGAAATGCAACTTAAATGGTCATGTCTTCAACAGTTATTTTGTCATGTTTGGCTTGGAATATGACCCTTCTTAGCTACCTTTCTATCAACTCAAATGGCCAATTCTGGTTGGAAATAGATGCCCTGTTATGGATTATGTTTGGCAATGATTTGGATCATCTACTTTCAGATCATCTACAGTTAACCAGATGAGTTGCATCTTCAAAGTTAAATGTAATGAATCATATATTCTGTTTACTACAAAAGAATGCATGGGATAAAATGCTAATATTTTTTGTGATAACAAAAATATAGTTAAGGCACTCTCTTTTTAATTTTTCTTTGATTTTAAAAACCAGATTTCAAATATTAATATCTTATCCATTTCCCATGTTTTGCAAATTTTGTGATGAAAGTACTTTAGGAATCAGAGTGATTTTTTTCTTGAACAATTTATTTCTCTTATGAATTATATTGAACCTAGCAAAAAATGTTACTTGGCATACAGTAGCAACTCAAGAAATGTTAAATCAATGAATAAATAAGTAAATTCAGTTAAAACAAAGTGAAAATAAGTTATCTCAATTCCTTTCCAACTTCTTTACAAACTTTCAAAATTCTTTAAAAAAAATATCCCCTAGCAGATATATTAATTTGTGTTTATGAGTCATTTTTAAGCTGCTGACTTTCATTACTTGTGTGTGTGATTGTGTGTTTGTGTGTGTGTGTGTGTGTATGTGTATAGTTTACTGTCTGCTAAGCCTAAAGCATAAGATGTTACGAGAGCATAGCATTTAAAATTCAACACTTTTCTATGTTCCTTGTAGGAATTCTACCCGATGCTTATATTTCATAATCTGTGTGTTCTGTGTGGATGAATCCATCTTACTGTCATCTCGTCTTATCATGGGCAGTGGTTATAACTGTATAAATGGCTCTACCTACACCACCTCACTTAGGATCAGGCAGAATTCAACAGCCAAATGATTATTTTTTAATAATGATGACAATGAGGGAGTGAAATCTTTATTGGGGTAGATTTTATAAATAGAAGCTTGAGGAAAGGGACCCAGAATTTTTGACTGCATTTTCTTTCAAATCATTAAAGCAGTATAAGATGGTTAGTCGATGAACATTTTCATGTTAACTTGATATTTGCTAGGTACTGTGTCCTAATAAATCCATCTATCTTTTCCCTTGTATTTAAGATTAAAAAAACACATGAGAGATGCTATGCAAAAATCTCAGTCATATGAGAAAAAAAATGAATAGACTGTATTTGGAAGGAGTGTGAAGAGTAATTGGCAAATTATGGCTACTGTACACTGTTAAACATTTTATGCTTTAACCCAAACAAAATTAATAGTTCACTTGGGCTTTGGAGAGATTGCTCCTGGACCAGCAATGTAGTTCTGAATGACACAAATGTAAGAAAATTAGAAATTAACTTTAAATGGATTTAGGCTTCTCCCATAAATGAGAGCCGCCCTTATACAAATTACTAAATCTATTCAGAGTAATTTATCAAGCAGTTATATGTTGTTTTGTTGTGTTGAAATTCCAGAAAATTTAATAACACACTTTCTGGAAATTGCATTAGCACAGACCATTAATAAGCTAGACCTATAGAGCTTGCGTAGGAGTACTGTATAACGTTGCCATTAGCTATGTATAGCAAAGTGGAAACTGGTGATCACTTAAGCATATCTATGGTAATGCCGAAAGACAAGGTTTTCCAACAGCTTTCGGTATCTGAAATAAGCACTTTGAAAATTGTCCTATGGTATTGAGCAGTTAACACGAGCCAACAGGAGTGAGATAAGTGGTCCCAAATGAAAAGGATATATGAGGGAGCTAATTGTAGAATTTTTATAGCCAGAAGAGCTCTTATTATTTCACTACTTCACCCCAGATAAACAGAGAGGTCAAGTGACTCGCTCTGAGTCACACAGCTAAGCTCGGGGCAGAGCTAGAAAGATACCGTGGGTCTCCTGGCTCTCGGCACAATGCTCTGCTTGTCATATCACACAGACTTTGTAAAATGCTGGGTTGACACTGCTCACAAATAAGCAGGGGTCTGGCAGCTGATGGATAAATTTGGCTGGTGCAAACAATTAAGCAGAATAACTGCAGCATTGCAAAAAGTGTGAACATGTATCTTCCCTTTGATTTGGATTTTTGGAAAAGAGGCTTCTAGCCGGTCAGATTCAGATAACTGCAAACTCTTTGCAAAAGGTTGCTGCGCTTTAAGAGAACCTGAAAATACTGATTCAGAAATGTGATTCTTGCTTCAAGCCTATCGTCAGCCTTACAGCGGCGGCGGCAGCAGTATTTGTTGCAGTCCTCTTCCTCGGGTCTCCTGGAAATAATTAGGAAACAACATAAATGACTGAAAGTGCAAGGAAGGAGGCCGTTTGGGCCACAACCCAGGCCATTTGTATCTTTCTTGGGGAATTTCCAGTTGGTTTAGACAAAGCAAACTTGGAAAACAAAGACAGCTAGCTGATCATTAAAAATTAAACCTAGGTGCCTGTGTAAGGACCTCTTCCCTTGGTTCAGGGAAGGCGGTCGGAGTCGAGACTTCCCTCTGTGTTACAAGTTAATGAGGGGTTTTCACCCTATTTGCCCTTTGACCTTGTTGGCCCCTGGGCTGGTGTCCTTTGTGCTGCAGTCCTAGAAAATACAGTCCTCGTTTTTTTTTGTTTTGTTTTTTTTTTTTTCACGTGGCTCAACTGTATTTGCAATTACAATGGTCTTGCAGAGCATTAAGAAGGCTGGGTCATCTGATAACCACAAGCTTAAGGTCTCAACAGCAGCTATTAACAGTTTCGCTGGGAACCCAGGTATCATTTCAATGGCAGGGAGGACCCACAATGCCGCAGCCAGCCATAGCGGCAAGAAATTAAAAAGATAAATAACTTGGTTCGGTGCGTTCTGACAGTGGCAGGTGCGAGAATAGATTCCTTCCTCCCCGCAGCTCCCGCGTCACTTTCTCCCCTTATTCCTTTGTTATTATTGTACACATTTCAGCACCATTATATCTGCCGCATTTCGTGACACTGCAAAAAAAAAACACGGCTCAGAAAAGCTGAACTTTTAATTGTGGCGAGAAAGAAGTTAGCTTAATTATTCTCGGGGAGTAGTAAAAGAGGGGTTTTGTTTCTCTCCCCGAGTCCTTCATTCCTAATCGCAATTCTACACCCTTTCCCCGGCATTGCTATGTATGAACTTCATGCTGCTAGACAAATAAATTCTTTGGAAAAATGCACATTTTTATTTGGAAATAATGCCATCTCTTTGTTAGATTCGCGGCAATCCTATTTTGCCTCTACTGTTTTTAAGTCGAAAATGAAAAATTATATAGAAGATGTTTGTGCATCATATTGTGCTGGATGGTATGTAGGTCAGCATGCTGCAGCACCGAAGATAAGGGACAGGGAACAAGTGTTCTATGTACTTACAAGCAAATATCAGTCATAATAGAGGAAGACAGATCTACAAGAGCGTTTTGGCTTCGGAAATGTTTCTTGTCATTAGCATTTAAAAAAAGCTATGAGATTCAGGCCTATCAGCACCGATTCACAGCAAACCCTGGCTTGCACAGGTTGTTATCTATTGCTCACAGAGGTACAGCTGGTTAGCAAATGGATTTGCAGATTTTTTTTTTTTTCAGGGATGAGTAAAAAGGCAAAGAATCAGGTACTTACAACCCATTCAGAATGTAACAATTTTGTTTGTGTTATAAACCAAACCTTCTGTTTTTGCAAACTGCATTATTTTTAGAAACAGAACCAAGAAAAAAAAAACACACCCAGCTGATTTAAAAAAAATCTTTATTCATATCCCAATATCCCTAAGGGTTCTAATATCCATGAAGTAATACCAGCAAAGAGAGCAATAAGAACAGCAGACTCCGATGATTCGGTTTACAATGCGGCTTTATTGTGTTAGCAGTCAAGTCAAAAGGCAATATCTAATATTTTTTAATTTTTTATTTCTATACATGTAAAGGAGGAGAAGGTGCTAGGTAAAGATGCATATGTGTGTGGGAGAGAGAGTGAGAGTGAGAGAGAGAATATGCTATTGAGTCCTCCTTTTGGAAGGTAAGGGTAATCATTTTAATATTTATGTGAATTGATATCAGCTATCAGAAAGAACATCATAATGCAAGCAATACAATAGCTTTTGTCTGAAACTATACCATGTGGTAGCGATAGCTGGTTAAGTTCTTTAGGAGGAGAAATAAAGGCAATTACTGAGAAGAGACAATAGCAAGGTGCTTCTGTCTCCTGGGTCTCGAGGTATTTAAATTCTAGGCTTTTATTAAAGAGGTGCTTGGGAAGTTTCCCAAATGAAGACATAGTGCAGGGGACCACATTTCATCATGTGGGTGCATATAGATATCTGTCAAATATTTTCTGTAAAGAGGCTGAGTTGTGATGGGTGTCAGATTCGGCATGCCTAAAAGCACTGCCCGCGAAATCAAACGCAGGGGATGAATTACCATGAATGATTAGTTGTGCAATCAAGCAATCTGCAAGGCTCCCGATGTCACATTTACTGTTCACTTAGAGAATGCTTACGTCTCATCCCCACCTAAGAGCTGTTTGCTTCATTAATAGGAAGGTGACGGGATCCTGTTGAGTGAGTCAGGATAAGCCAAATCCTTTGTCAACATCTAAGACTTAGATCAAAGATTGGAATAAAGCAGGGGTGGGGGTGGGGGGAGATGACGAGAGAGCAAAGAGAAATTAGGAATCGGATTGGATGTTCTGGAAACGTTTGATAAATGAAACACTCTGTTGAAGTACACACTGAGTATTTTTCATTACCGCACTTTATTAGGAAATAGACAATCAGCCACTTCACTATTAAATCAAGTTTTCTTGAGTTCGTTCATTCCTCTGCCTGGCAAGGCAAACGCCTTTAGTCCTCCCTTAAGTCACTTTAGCCTAGTCAACTGCCTTTTGGGGAAGCATCCGGGAGAGAACTGGTCTTGTTTTTCCACACTTTGTATTTAGTACTCTGTCCTGTCTTCTCCGGAGGTCCACAAATAGAACTCCATGGCAGTGTAATTGGTTTCTTTACAATCTATATATGTTTTATTTTATACGTTTAAGAACATTATTCTGAGAAGGGGTCCACAGGCTTTCTTAGAAGTCCATGGCCCAAGAAAGGATAAAGAGGTATGCCAGAGATAAAACACACCCTTGGGAAAATACTGAAAACCCAAAACGGGAGAGGTAGTACTCATACAAAAGCACACCCTGAGTCCACTGACAGGTACAAAGTTCTCTCGTCCTTTCTCACTGCGTCCGAAGCTCAGGAATACCTTAAAATACGGAGGACCCAGACACCTAAGGGACCACAGGAAGAAAAGTGTACCAAGCGGGATGTACTTGGACTTCAAGAAGTCAAATCCCTATTATTCACATCTGTGTAGCTTATTTATTTTTCAGAAAGCTTGCCTTTGTCCTCTCTCCTCTGTCTTTTGCTCCCTCCCTTTATACTTTTCTTCAAACGATTCTGACTTGTTAAAATTCCCATAAAGGATTGGCTTTAGGAGAACAGAGACTACCTTGTGTTATTCACAGGATCTGGTACAAAATAGGTCAATAAATATTTGTTAAGGAGGAATGAGTGAATGAATGAATGAATGAGTTTGTGTAAAGGGATGTGATACTCTATACTGGAGATTTCCTATCTGGATCGACAAAGAAAGGCTTAAAAGAACCAATATAGCCTGGCTGGCATAGCTCAGTGATTGAGTGTCGATCTATGAACCAGGAGCATGGACCTATGATTCCTGGTCAGGACACATAACCTGGGTTGCAGGCTCATTCCCCAGTGTGGGGCGTGCAGGAAGCAGCCAATCAATGATTCTCATCATTGATATTTCTCCCTCTCTTCTTCTCCCTTCTTTTGTGAAATCAATAAAAATGTGTATTTAAAAAAAGAGCTAATATAATGTCAATCAATGCTGGAGATGAACTCTTGTAGAAAAAATTCAGACCTATCAGATAACAGACTCTGAGCTTCAGAGATGAGCAGAGAGCTGAGCTGATGGTGTGGCCAGTGTTTCCTTTTTCGTCCCTCCAAAATGGAGTATGCAGGTAAAGGACAGCCCCATGGGCAGGCGGACCACATGACATTGCCTGTATCATAATGACTTCTCATGTTGTGTCAGTGCAGACCTTTGTAGCCTCTAATCTCCTCTTTAAAAACATTAAGATTTTTTTTTCATGCAGAAATGTAACATAAAAGAATAGTTAAATAGTAGAACATTGCAAATATTGTTGAAGTTCCCTTTCACCTGTTCTAAATCCATTTTTTACCCTCCCAAAGGGGGGAAATGTCACTGATTTTATCATTCCTTTTATTCCATTACAAAGAGGTTTGCCAATGATAGTTGTTTCACTTTGTTTCTTACAAATAGTGTCATATTGTCTGTTTTATGTGATTTGATTTTTTTCACTGAAGTTACCTGAAGTTCATCCATGTTGATATAGCAATAGGTCACCAATTTTTCAGTGTTGCATAGTATTCTTTTGTTTGAGTAAACTCAGTTTTCTTGTGCAGTTGCTTGTCCATAGCACCTTGATTTATTTCTCTTTGGTGCCATAATTCACAGTGCCATGAGCACTCTCACAGTCTCCTGGGACTAAACATAAAGAAATTGAACAAATGCCCTGGCAGTGTAGCTCTGTTGGTTAGTGCATCATCCTGATATGCCAACGTTCTGGGTTCTATCCTCTGTCAGGCACATACCAGAAGCAATCAATGCATGTATAAATAAGTGGGACAACAAATTGACGTTTCCCCCTCTCTTTTCCTCCCCCCCCACCCCGAGATTTTCAGGTTTATTTATTGCTCACGCATAATCTAACCTGTTCTGACAAATATATTTTGTTCAGTTTTTAATTTTTACTTTTTAGTGACTAATAAAGATTCTTGATGCATTCTGGATGCCAACCCTTTTAGATATCTCCTTCCAATTTGTGGATTATATTTTTATTCTCCTTATAGGATCATTTGATGAGCAGTTCTTTATTTTAATGGAGCCAAATTTATTAATCTTGTACTTAGGATTTGTGAGTTTTAAATTTGAAAAGAAATCCGACCCAACACTAAGGTCTTTTAGGTAGTTCCCTCCCTCCCCTGCAAAACTTTAATGTTTTGTTTTTACTTTAAGTTTTCATTTATCTTAGAATTGATTTCTTTTTGGTCGGAATCAAAAGTAACGATCCCATTTTATTTTGTTTTCCTTTTATGGATGTCTATTACTTTCTCTTTACTATGCAATGCCACCTCTCTCAAAAACTGAGTCTCCATACATATTGCGTCTGATCTGGGCTCTCTAACCATTCATTAGGTCTACATGTCTACGTCTATGCCTAACCTGTATTAATTACGATGGATTTCACATATGTTTCCTAGTCGGACAATTTTCTTTGCCTGTTTCATGAGTGACTATTTGTGGTCCTTGCTCTTCCATGCACACTTTTAATTAGAAAGTAAAATTTTCAAAATCTCTGTTTTTGAATTGGATCTGCATTTGATTTTAAAACTGATTTTTTGCATATATTTGGGCAGAGCTGATCTCTTTATTATATTAATATCGCTTATTTGTTGATTATTCTATTTATTTAGGTCTTTTAAATATCTTTTAAATTTTTATAATTTTTCATCTTTAGATCTATTATTAAACTTATTTTGGGGAATGTGTTATTTTTCTTGCCCTTGTATGTGATCTCTTTTACATTTTCATTAATGCAGTATCACTTATGCTACTTGTTTCATTTATCCTTTCCTTTATTTCTGAAGTATTTGAAAGAAAAATCACAGACGTTTTGTTATTACACCTACAAACACTTTAGTATTCATGTCAAAATGATAATTTCTGAAAAACCATAATGACCATGTTATTGTGATACTTAATAAAATTAGTAGTTCTCTTATGTTATCTCATACCAAGTCTAGGATGAAATTTCCTTAATTGTTTCTAAGATGGTTACGTAGCTTGTTTGAGGATCCAAACAAAATCTACATGTTACATTTGGTTGTTTATCCTCCCATCTCATCATCTGATAAAATCAATCTGATTGATTTATTGAGATATCCATGTCATTCATCCTGTAGCATATCCTAGAGTTTGGATTTGGTTGCTTGCTTCCTTGTTGTGTCATGTAACTGTTCCTCTATGACTCATCTGGAAATTAGATCTAGGGGTGGGGAACCTCTTTTTCTGCCAAGGGCCATTTGAATATTTATAACATCATTCGTGAGCCATACGAAACTATCAACATAAAAATTAGCCTGCTATATTTGGTCAATCATTTAATTAACTCATCCCTAATGCCTTAGCAGAGCCAGACCAAATAATTTCTTGTAAGGCCCACTAGGCAGATGTTCCCTACTTCTGATCTAGAGGTTCAATTGGGTTGGATTCAGGTTATATATACACTTTAGGGGGCTGCTACTGCTACTAAACCTGAAGAGGTAAAGGGAGGGAAGGTTGTGTCCAGGTATGATCTGGAGTGGTGGAAGGTGGGCCAGCTGAAGGGAGCTGTGGCCCAAGGAAAAGTGGCAGTTGCCAGAAATGCAGCCAGACCTGGAGAGGGAGGAATGGCATTGATCTCTCTCTCTCCCCTCCCTCCATCTCCTGAATCCAGCTGGGCACCTGTGTGAAGGACAGATTCCTGGGGTACAGAGTGCAGTGTGGGGAAAGGCAGAGAACGAAGTTGAGGGATCAAGAGAAAATAAGCATGGCATTTTATTGATGATTATGGTTTTGTCCTATTACTTTGTCAAGTAGTAAAAAAAATGGTGATTTTCTAAATTCTGTCACTCCTGCTGTATAAATTAACTGAAATTTTTCTGTAAAGAAGGATTTCTTTTTATCTCTTATTTGGTTACTCTGAAAATGCATTTTGTATTAAACAAAATAAATGCTTGAAGTATTGTTAATGTATTAATGCTTCAAGCAATTATTAGGTGTCTTAGCAACTTCCAGTAGTGACTGATGAGCTATGGAGTTTTATCTACTGTATTTGACATGTTTCAACTATTGGGGTCATTATTCATTTTAATGCTCAAATTGTCCCATCTTAGCCCAGTTGACTTTAGAGGTGATTCTATTAGTCTTTTGCAGATTTCTTCCTTTCTGACACAAAACATGTCCTAAGCTTATCTAGTGCATTTCCTGCCCCAGAGTGAAAAGTAGTAATTGTTCCAAAAAGCCCTGATTCCTTCAGTGGCAATTGCTATTTAGACTTAATTTAGAAGCCTTCTGTGTCTCGGTTGGAGCTTTGTCTCGTACACCAAACAGTGGTGGGTTAGAGTCCTGGTCAGAGCACATACCCAGGTTTTGGGTTCCATCTCTGCTCAGGGTACATGTGGGAGGCAAACAATTGATATTTCTCACATCAATGTTTCTCTCTCTCCCCCTCTCCCTTTCTCTCTTGAAAATAAGTTTTAAAAAATAGAAGCCTTAATTCTGGGTGCTAAGGGTGCCTATTACTTTTTTATTGCCATTGCTTCCAGGCCTTTAAAGTGGACAGAACTAGGAAACTGATTTTGTAAGAAAAAGAATATTATGAGGTTTTATCCAATTCAAATTTCAGTTTAATCTTGGTTCATAAGGGCATAATAATTTGAGTTACCGTACAACATAATATAAATTATTTCAAAATTGCAATGCTAGTATAACTATTAGCAATTACTAGCAGTAAGAAAAATGAATTAAACTTGAGATTTCTTTGTGACTCTGATTTTAGAAAATGTCCTGTGATGTACACTCAAGATAATGTTTTAGAATTAATAAGTTTTAATATATTGTAAGTAGTTATGCCAACAACTGGATATTTAGTTAACTTCCTTTCCTTAAGTCTGTTTTCAATTTTAAATCACTTATTATTTTATTTTAAAAAATGTTATATGATTCCACAGTCCAAACTATATAAGGAGATATGAACTTAGCAGTCTGGCTTCTATCCCTGTCTTCCCATCTTGGACTCTATTTCCCTAATAGATAATCATTGAAAAAGTTTTAAATTTCCCTCTCTACTATTTTTTTTTAAATATTAAGTAATGTGAAAATCTTATTTACCTTCCCCTCTTTTGCATAATAGTATGTTTCTTGTTAGCATACAATAACAATAAGTATTCAAAGAAAGCACACAATAAATAGTAAATAATTTTTACATGTTGCTTTTATTGCTTATCAATATATATGGAGATGATTATTTTTACAACTGCATCATATTACATTGTGTGACGGTACCATAGTTATGCAGCCACTCCTAATAATGGACTTTTGAGTTCTTTCCAGTCTTTTGGAAAAGAATATTGCAATGAATAGCTTTGTGCCTACCTTGTTTGCATTTTCCCAGTGTGTCTATGGGATAGAGTCCTGGAAGTGTCACTACCGGGTCAAAGCTGCATATGTAATCTGGCTAAATAATGCTAAACGTGTCTCAGTAGTGTTACATCATTTTTGTATTTGCAACACCATTATAGGAGATATAATTTTCATTTTCTATTTCCTAATAACCTTCATTTACTATTCTTTAAAAAAAATAATGAAAAGGTGTGAAATTTTTAAATGATTTTTTTTAATCCGTCAAGATTATCAGATGGTTTTATCTTTTTTACTTTTTGTTTAAATTGTGGTGAATTTTAAGGCTTTCTATAATTAAACAAGATTTTTGCTCCTGGGGTAAATCCACCTTGATCAAGATACATTACATTTTTAAAAATTATAGGGCTGGATTCAACTTGTTAATATTTTGTTCAGAATTTTGCATCTATATTCATGAACTAGATTGGCCTGTACTCTTCTTTTTTATTAAGACTTCGTATGATTTCAATATCAAGATTATATTAATTTCATGAAATAAGTTGGAAACTGTTTCCTCTTTCATATTCTCTATATAAACTAAAACTTTTCTTCCATGAAAATTTAAGAGAATTCACCTACAAAGCAATCTGAGCCTGGTAGTATTTTGGGGAAATATTTTAAATTATAGATACAATGTTTAAAAAGGTTTGCAGGATTATTGATGTTTTCTATATCTTTTTGAATAAGTTTTATTAAGATGTATATTTTTAGTGAAATTTGCCATTTCACTTAAGTTTTAAATTATTTGCATAATGTTGTTCATGGTATTTTGATTATCTATTTTCTGTGTCCAAATTTCTGTAACCCCACTTTACATTATTTAAACTCTTTTTGTGGGACCAATATATTTGGCATTGTTGTATCCCATTCTTAATTTTTAGAATTAATTTATATTGTTTAATCATTTTTTTCTTCTACTTTATGACATTATTTCTATTTTAACTTTTTAATTTTTAATTTGGAAAGTTAGTTCCTTAAATTTCAGCCTTTCTGCTTTTCTATTACAAACTTTAAAAAAATGACTATGTATCTTATGTATTTTGGCTTTTTGTTTTAAATATTTATTTGATCTGAGAAATTTAGAAGTATATTTTAAGTGTCAAGACATAATTTTTTAAAGTTCTCTTTTTATATTTCAAACTCCCTTACACTTGGTAAGGGAGTTTGGAATGTAGTATTATATATTTTGAAATTTATTGATACTTTGTGGCCTGAGTGTTGATTTTTATAAATGCTCCATATGTATTTGAGCCAATTTACTTTCTGGTTGTTTGCATCAGGGCTCTTCATATGTCCATTACATTGAGCCTGTTAATTTTTTTACCCAACTCTATTGCTTAATAATTTTAAGCTTTTTTAAAAATATATATTTTATTGACTTTTTACAGAGAGGAAAGGAGAGGGATAGAGTGTTAGAAACATTGATGACAGAGAAACATCAATTCAGCTGCCTCCTGCACACCCTCCACTGGGGATGTGCCTGCAGCCAAGATACATGCCCTTGACTGGAATCAAACCTGGTTCCTTTCAGTCTGCAGGCCGACGCTCAATCCACTGAGCCAAACCGGTTTTGGAAATAATTTTAAGCTTTTAATTGCTAAGATAAATGTGTTAAATCTCCCACTAGAACGGTATCCCAGGTAGAAGGAACAGGAAGTACTGGGGTCCAAAGGAGTCAGAGTGGTGGGAATGTAGTGAGAAGGCGGGAGAAGAAGAATTTAGGGAAGCCAGCCTATGGGCCTTGCAGACTGTTGTAAGGATTTTGTTGTTTACTCTGGGTGGAAATGGAGGGTGCCAATTTGAGGGATGACACAATCTGACTTGTATTCTAAAATCATCACTCTGCTGTGTTGAGGACAGACATTGGGCAAGGCTAGAAGCAGAGAGACCTATGAAGAGCCAATTGCTGTAATCCAGGCAAGAGATGATGGTGGCTTGGACTAGGGGGCGGCAGTGGAGGTGGTGAGAAGTGATTGGATTCTAGAAACATTTTGGAGGTTCAGTCTACGGAATTTGCTAACAGGGTGTAGGCACAATTGTGAGAGAAAGAAAGGCACTTATTTAGTGTATTGACAAGTAGAAGAATGGAATTGTCACCAGCTGCTGGAAAGACCAAGGGTGAAGTAGGTTTGGGGAGAAAGTAAGAGTTTGGATGTGCTGATTTTAGACAACAAGTGATATTGAGTAGGCAGTTGGAGTCAGAACAGAAGTCTGGGGAAGATTATAAATTGGGAAGTAATTAGCATAGAAGTGGTATTTTAAAAAACAGGAAGTGAATGTAAGTAGAGAATAGAAGAGGACCAAGGACTGAGCTCTGAGACTCTGACATTAAGCAGTCAGGGAAAGTGGGGGGATGAGGAGGGTGAGAGTGGGAGAGAAGACTAGCAAGGGAGAATGGAAAGAAGCCACCACAAGTGAGCTAGGAGAGGAACAGGAGAATGGAGTCTTGTAGCTAATGTCAATATCACACAACTTTTTCAATATACTATGGAATAGAGAGTGGATATGCAAATTGACTGTTATGCTGTCACAAAGATGGCAGTGCCCATAGCCACAAGATGGCTGCACCCAGTCTTCTCAGCCCCACCAGAGTCCTCTAGTCCTTTCAGCCCTGCTGGAAGGGGCAGGCGGCAGATGCATGATGTGGCCAGACCCACCCTCAGCCCCCTAGCTGCCCAGGGCTTCTTGAGGCTCAGGTAACCAGGACCAGCCAAGGCTTGCATTGCCAGCAGTGGCAGCAGCAGAGATATGATGGGGGCGTTGCCTTCCCGTGATTGCTTGGTCCCTTCCTACCCCTGAGGGCTCCTGGACTGTGAGAGGGACCTCCCCTCCAGTGCATGAATTTTCATGCACAGGGCCTCTAGCATTTCCATAAATGTATAATTTTTGAAATTTCCATAAATATATATTTAAAATGGTGATTATTGAATTCATTTCCTAATGTATACATCATCTATAATGATAAAAGCATAATATACTAATTAGACTGGATAACCAAACAACCTTCCAGATGTCCTCCGGATGATCTTCTGGATGAAGCTGAGGCTGTGAGAGCTGAGGCAAGCCACTGGGAGGGCTGAGCCCCTTGCACAACTTTCATGCATTGGGCCTCTAGTTTTATAATAATAATAAAAAAATCTGTACAGAGGACAAATCCCTGACAATTTCCAACTCCAAATAATTTGTAACTTGAAATTTTATAGGACTTAAATGTGAATTATTAAACCTGGCTCCTGTGTTGTTCTCACCTCTATACTTTAACTTCCTTGAGGAGGTAGAATTAACTATTCCTTCTTTTGTCTTTGCTGGGTTCCTATTACCATGGGCTGGCTGTGACTTCAGCTTTCCCATCTAAGATCTTTTTATTGTTTCTTGTTTTGATAAAAAGGATTTTCTTGAGAAAGAATATACAGGAAATTGGTGGAATGGCCATCTCATTGGCTATGTAGCTTGGGCTTGCATGTTGATAGATTTCCACATAGTTTCTAATTGCCCTTCAGTTTCTGCATAGGGAACTGGTTGGGTGGTATACTTGTAGGTTCTGTACTCAATTGAATTTTATTGAACTGACGATGTCATTATGTAATTTCCTGCTACCATCCTACTATTCCTGTCCCTTCCCCCCCCCCCCCCCCGCAAAAAAAAAAAAATCTGGCACACGGCTAAGTATTCAGTAAATGTTTGTTCCCTTGAATTAGAAGATTCAGCCTCGAACATGGCAGACAAAACAACAGAAGATTTTATTGTAAAAGCGATCAACTTCTGGGACTGAGCCGTTGCTTTAAAATTTACACATACGTTATAGTAAACATAATGGTAAAGCATACCTAAATTACAAATTGCCACCTTAAAAAATTTTAAAGTAGTTTATCCCTGTTGGTTTTCCTTTCCCACTAAAGTCATCATCTGTTCACAGAGCACCATTAGCAGCCGAAAAGACATGGCAGGGAATTGAACAAATTGAACGTTCATAGCAGACAGATTTTCTCCTTCTGTGTGTGCGGGTTGGACATGACTGTGAACAGTTGGAGGTCAGACCATCACTAATTTGTATAAAACTTTTGATGTTAATTTACCATTAAAAAATATATTAATTTTTGGCAGAGGTGCAAATATTCTTGTCTTGCCTAAAGCTTTATTTCCCATGACACATAGAAAGCTAAAATCCACACTGGGCCAATTTGAAAAGCAAGGAAACTTTTTCTTTATTAAAGCCCCATTTTGCTTCTTAGTGAAAAGTGTGTGTATGAAATTCATTTTTTGCTCTCTAAAAAGGGGCTTGCGAAAGCCTGGAGTGATCGGCAAGAAGTGGAATCAAGTGAACAGGACACATGCATCCTGTTTTGGCTGCATTTAGTGGGTTTCACTGAACTGGTCTTTTCTGTTGCCATTTTGGCTGTGCCCAGTCAACGTCAAAAAATGTCAAGGAACAAAAGGATGCATAAAATTATGAGTTGCAACGCCTTTGCATATTAGCAGACTGTACTTTTAAAAAGAATAACCTTTTCTTCAATTGTCGTAAAAACAGATGTCTCTACTATTCACTGGTAGGTGAGGGTTAGGGTTAGGGTTAGGAAGCAGTTGCGGGGAAGGAAAGAGGAGAGAAGTAACTAGTCTCTTCACGGTCTAGCAGCTGGCTACATTTTTTCATGGACTGTGAAAGACTGTCTAGTCTTGAACATGTTTTCTACCATCAGGTACCCAAAGTGTACCTGGAGAGTAAATATTGTTTGTAAGCAGAATGGCACCTTTTGGAACTGCTTGCTTTATGTAGTATAGGCATTTATGAAGAAAGAAAATAAAAGAGGGGGTTTTATTGTTATCATTGCAGCAAAACACAATTGTTTTGGCATGTTGACATCAGACATAAAATGACATTGGTTTGTTTTCTCTTGAGTAAATCTCCTTTCAGTTGGTATTGTTGAAAGTACTTACACCAACTTCTCTTTTGTTCTCTTTGTTTCAGATGGTAGTTATTAATTTTGCAGAATGCTGTTGGCTTTTAATATGATGTTATTATTAAAATAAAATAATAAAATGAAGTAAAATCTCTGGACATTTGAGAGGGACAGTCTATAAAGACAAGGCAAGCAGGCATTGAATTAGCATTTACTGTTGATCTCTTTCATTCTTTTTATTTCTTTTTTTGTGTGGAGATTTGAGAAGTTCTCAAGAGAAACATTTTGAGGACTGTTTTCTTAAAGATGCTGTTTAAATGGACTTAGATTCCATAAAACAACAATTTTCAACCTTTTTTCATCTCATGGACACTTAAACTAATTACTAAAATTCTGCAGCACTCCAAAAATGTATTTTTTGTAAATCTGACAAAAAAAAAGTATAATTTTGATTCATTCACTCTGGATGGCTATTGTTGTATTGGCTGATGTTATTGGACTATCTAAGGGAAAAGAGGTTAGTGTCCCTGTCTAAATAGTCAGGTATTGCATGTTTTAAAATCTCTTATAGCACACCAGTTGAAATAGCTGCCATTAAAACAATAAAAATATTACGAGTGGCCTATGAGTAATAATTAATGGAATTCTAAACACTGTCATGAGAGCCAATCTAATGAGAAGCTGGTGCCCTTTTTTCATAGTAAGTACCTGGGGCCAAGTCACAAGTGTTTATTATTGTCCTCATGGCCTCTGAACTAAAAGATCCTTTGGACACAAGTTACTCATCCTTGAACCCCAGCCCTCCGTATACATAGTCAGCCTTCCCCCTCCCCCACCCCACCACACATCAAATCAATTCACCATAAAATATTAATTTTGACAGATGCCTAAAACTTGTCAAAAGTTTTAGTTTTCATAATCCTCATGAAGGTAAAATCAATTTAGAGCACATGTGTCAAACACAAGGCCCGCGGGCCAAATCCGTCCCGCCAGGCCTTGCAATGTGGCCCGCACCACGCTGTCATCACTGCACTCCGCTGCATTTCCATCACAATGACAGTTTATGACTGTTCAGTAAACCATTCGGCCCGCGATTTAGGCTGGATTTTAGATTTTGGCCCCTTCTCTGATTGAGTTCGACACCCCTAATTTAGAGGTAAATTTCAATTTGAAAAGTAAGAAGTCTTTTCTAAAATTTCAGTTTGTTATCAAGGGCCCAGCCCTGGGTAAGATACTGTGGAAGACAAAAGAAGAGCAGAAGTCATGACCCCTTCCTCAAGGAGAGCACCATTGTATAAGTCACCCTATATAATAAAAGCCTAATATGCAAATAGACCAAAAGGCTGAATAACCGGTCACTATGACATGCACTGACCACCAGGAGGCAGCTCCTGCATTGAACTGCCCCCCCCTGGTGGTCAGTGTGCTCCCACAGGGGGAGCGCTGCTCATCCAGAAGCCA
This sequence comes from Pipistrellus kuhlii, assembly GCF_014108245.1. NCBI lineage: Eukaryota > Metazoa > Chordata > Mammalia > Chiroptera > Vespertilionidae > Pipistrellus > Pipistrellus kuhlii. The sequence continues at coordinate 32,556,438 of NW_023425416.1, forward strand.
GGCTTATGGCTGGCGAGCACAGGGGTAATGGTGGGTGCCTTTCCTGCCTCTGCTACAGACTATGAGAGCCCCGGACTGCGAGAGAGATGTCTATCCCAGGGAGATCGGGCCTAGGCCAGCAGTCAGACATCCCCTGAGGGGTCCTGGCCTGCAAGAGGGCGCAGGCCAGGCTGAGGGATCCCCCTCCCCACCCCTCAGTGCATTCTTGTGCACTAGGCCTCTAGTACTTATGTAAGAACTACTAAATCACAAGGTTAGGCAATCAGATGGGGAGCTCTGTGGTACAGACCATAAATGGTGGAAGAATCAGAGAAAAAGAAAGAACTACTTTTATAACTTACTTAAACTGAGCCTTGAAGAGAGTATCGGTGGAGAAGTCACCCTGATAAAGGGGAATTGCTCAAGCAGAAGTACTGTGAAGGGTAGGGTAGTTGAGAGGAGTAGAGTGTGGCTTTGTTTCCCATGGGAGGGAACAGTGAGAGATTCCTGGTTACCTTGAGGATTGCACTTTAGATTATTGAGGACCTGCGCCTATGTTTCATTTACCAACCATTCAGGTAGTCTACCAAAGAAACAATATACAAGAGGTCACCTAAACTTAAGAAGATTTTAGCATTTGACCTTAGTATCTGTTAATCTGAATTTTGAAAAGGAAAACGAGAGCCTGGTAACATTTCTATGAATAAAGAAAATGTCCTTGATTTTTATACTGAAAGCCTTGCTCTCAAATTCCCTCATGGTCTGTGAGTCATAGAATGAAGTGTCAAAACCTTCTCCATAATGATAAAATATTTTGCATTATTTTTTTTTTAACCCCAAGTATGCTATGCTTGCATTTTTCTGGTTGTCAAGTCTGAGCATTCATTAGGGTAAGACAATGAAGGGTCTCTACCTCTTCCACTGGCTCCTTATTTTCTTCTTCCTCCATCTAATGTGAATAGACAAAAGGATTCTAATTTCCCCTCCCTTCCCCTCCCCACAACCCCGCTTTTTTTTAATTTCTGCTGTTTTCGAGCAATCTCGGAGACTAGGTGATGTCTTTCATTTCCTCTGGCATTTTACTGCTCCGGTTTCCTTAAAGTTTCCCCAGGGGAATAAAAACAGAGGAACTTCCTCACAAATAGAGCAATGAATCTTAGAGAGCCTCCTGCAAATCCCTAAGGTCGGGAATGGCTTGCTCAACTCATAACCAAGATGGCATCTCAGGCTATTCCACTAGGTTCTGCCTCTCCCACCCCACTGGACATATCCTATTGGTAATTTCTCCTGGAAACCCGATAATGGCAAATTATAATGGGGCGGCAAAATAGAAGTTTAGTAACGTGTGTGGAATAAACTGTTGGCATGGCTTTGATGCGAGGCCACGGGATGTTAGGAGAGAAGCAGAAAGAGACCTGACCATGTTAACCTTGTGAAACAAATGAACTATGGACAAGAATAGCAATTTTTTTTTTTTTTTGAAAAAGGAAAATGGGAGGAATGGTTCTACATGTTGGATCTGGTCTTTTCTTTTTTTTGCAGGAATTCTGTTGTCCCTTTAGAAAATATCAAAGCTGTTCCAAGGCACATTGGCACCCGGGTGGCACTGCAGCCTTCTCTTGGCACTGCTCATCCTGTTGCTGGCAGGACAGAGCATGGACCCCTTGAGCCTCATCCTCTGTTGTTCTGTGCACAGGAGCCAAACACTGTGGCTACTCACAAGGCAAGGCTGGCAGCTGAAGAGCCCAGATGCCAAGCTCTGGACTGGACTTCTGTTCGGTTTGTGGCTGGTCCCTTCCCTGGCATCTGCCCTGGCTTTGCAGCAGCCTGTGTCCCCGTCTGCAGAGCTGGGCTCCAGATTAGGCTTCTGTTGGCTCCCATGGATGTTCGGTCACTGTTTCCCTTTTGAATTATCCTTGATTATGAGGAATGTGCCTTTATGACACATTCCTCCCCAGGCACCTGCCTCCGATGATGTGCCTTTGCCACTAAAAAGAGGGAGGAGGGATGGGTTCCTCCCAAATGACTGGCCATTGTTAGCAAGAAAGCTCATGGAATGTGAGCATTCCTCTTCAGGTAGGAAGATGTAAAATGAAATATAAAAGCTTGTATTTTAGACACAAACCTTAATTTTTCTCCTAATGATAGGAACATTTCTGAATGATGTTAAATAGAAAAGAAAAACAAAATCCCAGGAACATGAGAAATTCCAGAAGGCTCTTCCCCCCCCCTTTCCTTCTCCCCCCTTTTTTAAGTCCCTTTGACGTTTTGTCCTCCAACAGTGGCACTGTCCTTGACTGAGAAAACACTCTTATTTTCTAATCCATAGTGATTGACTTGACAAAAGAGGGTAGGTTTCCCCATGTTACAGGAAGCAATATTTTTATGGCATTTAATCACTAAATAGACATTGGGTTGGGTTCTGACTGGGTCAAGAATACTGCATCATATTTTGCTGTTGGGGGATAAGGGTAGGAAGAGGTAAGCCAATAAGTTTCCTTGATGGAATTTATGGAGAGTTCCCTGAGAAGAGGAAACCTCATGCTTAACTGAAAAATGAAAATAACTTGAGAAGTTCACCAACTAGAAGGGAAGCGAATATGTCCGACATATTCACCTCTGGAGTATCTTTGCACATCTGAGAGGCTTGTGACATTTGTTCACACTCTAGAATCTTCAGGTATTTTCCCAACCTGTGTGACTGACTATGGTTAATCGGAATTGCAGAAACAGTTCAAAGGGAAGAATGGAATTATAGTTGAGTAGAGGATGCTTTGCTTTACACACTAGTGTCTGAATGACCTTCTGGGAATTTGAGCAACTTTGGACCCACACCCTAACTTTGTAATCTCCTCAAGCTAAATGATTATTCGCTGCTCAATTTCTGCAGCTGAAAAAGAAGCCAATGGCAATCTCTCTGGCTTCCTGAAATCTCAATGAAAGCTAAGTCTTTGAAGTCAGACACACTTAAATTCTAGTCTCAGTTTTGCTTTTTATTAATTTCATGACTCTGAGTAAATTTCTGAACTTCTTTGAACCTCAATTTTCTCTTCTGTACAATGGGAGGATAACAGTGCCTTATCTTATGGGGTTACTGCGAATTTTAGATGACAAATTAATGGAACAACGTATAGCACAGAGTAAGACCTAAACAGGTGTTGGCTAGTGTCAAGGTTTCCTGTATGTTGGAGCAGGAAGAACCTGTGTCATTTTTATCTCATTGGTTGACCCTAATATTTATTGACTTGACTGCTTTTAATGAGGCAGAATGACTTGTGTTCTTGAGACCCTTGGGGCTACACAGATCATGGTATCAGACAGGGCATACGATAAGAAATGTTTGTTAAATGAAGCAGCGGCCAGGATAGACTTCAGCATGATCCCCTTGAATATATTATTTAGAAAGTTATACTGAGATAGAGCTAGTCCATAAATTAATGTCAAAATAGACATCTGCTGAGGTGGCCCAACAAAGAAAATTTCAACCCTTAGGTATATAGGTACTGAGGAAATAATTCTATTAAAGGAACACTTTTCAACTTTGGAACTGTGACCACACCAACTCTGAAAAATAGACAGTTATTGACTTGAGCAGGTACCTTACAAGAGGCAAAGCACACGGGAAGGAGCAATGGTCATTAAGTAATTTCTTAGCATCATTTGTGGGCTCTAGAAGGGGGAATTCATCTCTAAATCTAGAGCACATGTGTCAAACACAAGGCCCGCGGGCCAAATCTGTCCCGCCAGGCCTTGCAATGTGGCCCACACCGCGCTGTCATCACTGCACTCCGCTGCGTTTCCATCACAATGACAGTTTATGACTGTTCAGTAAACCATTTGGCCCGCGATTTAGGCTGGATTTTAGATTTTGGCCCCTTCTCTGATTGAGTTCGACACCCCTAATCTAGAGAATAAGGGGGCAGGGGCCAATTCACTTTTTCTGTGTAGGACCAGAAAATACACACTTAGGCTTTGCAGGTCACCAGGTCTCTAGAATTACAGACAACATGTAAGTGAATGAATGGGGCTGCGTTCCAATAAAACTTTATTTACAGAAGCAAATAGCAGCAGGATGTGGGCCATAGTTTGCTGAATTCTGGTGTAAGGAAGGGAAAATGTAATGAGTCAATATTGAGAGTTTTATTTTGTAATCAATTTTTAGGTAGGTCACATAGGCCCTAAATAAGGCATATCTCTTATTTCTTATTCTTTCTGGTTAACAGTTCATTGAATTAAGGTATATGAGGATTTTAAAGGATGGGGAATAAAGGATCAGGCACTATGAGCCTGGAGTCCAAACTCAAGAGCCAGACATATGTGAGGAGCAGTAATAAGATAATATGAACTGGTGAGGTGTGTTGGGCAGTAGGAAAGAGCACATATACTCTGTTCCAGCCAACCATTGCCATAGAGAATTTAAGTCTAGTGTTTCAGATATTCCAGTTTTTTTTTTTCCAAAAGAAACCAGAAACCTGATAAAAATTTTCTGATTTTTAATTATTGCGTACCAATTTTAAACAGTGTGTGGCCCTGCCAAAATGTACGTGTGGTTAAAATAGGGCTTGCAGACCAGTGGTTTGTGATCTTTGCTTCCAGCCCATGGATCTTTACCTCTGAAATACTGCTTGTTGCCTTAAAATAGTGCTGGGTGTTTTTCCAAAGCTAGTCTGAATTTTTAAAAAAATACATGTTTTTATTGATGTCAGAGAGGAAGGAAAAGAGAGACAGAAACATCATAGATGAGAGAGAATCCTTGATTAGCTGTCTCCTGCATGCCTCCTACTGGGAACCGAGCCTGCAACCTGACATGTGCCCTGACCATGACCTCCTGGTTCATAGGTTGATGCTCAACCACTGAGCCATACCAGCTGGGCTGAGCTAGTCTAAATTTTAAAGGACTCAACAGGTGATTTCCTTAAAGTCACCCCTCTATTTCAAAATTGTCCACCCCAAAGAGGCACCACAAAGCTCTGTCTGACTATAGGGACAAGGTGTGCCAAGCATGCCCTATTTTTAATTTCATTAGCATTTGAACAGCCTACAAGGAAAGGACAAGAGTTGGCAGCTTGTTCATTACAATGAAGATTTATGGACAACCAACCTAGAATATTCAAAAGAAATCTGTCTACATTGGGTGCAAAATTGTCCAGCTCTGCCTGAATATGCTAAATCCTCCCTTTTCACGCCCCTGCTTTTTGTGTTGGCAGATTTAATTCTATGATTCAATAGAAACCATTCTCTTTTCCTAATACTAAGATCTCATTTTGCTCTAAACTCTGATAATTTGAGACTCTTTTTCTGAGTTGGATATAAACAGAAATTAGCTTTTCATCACTTGAAAGTTTAATTCCCTAGTTTTAATGAACTCTTTAAAAATGAACTGGATAGATTAGATAAAAATTTGTATTATTTTTATTTGACACTCTTAAGTGCTTTATTGTGGAAATATTTGGGCTACGAGTTGTAATTTTATCCCATGGGCATTAATTTATTTGGGATTGATCTTTACTGAAGCCATCTGAACATTCTTCTTCTTCTTCTTCTTTTTTTTTTTTGGAATAAAATTCACATGCTGGAGGTCTTTGGAGGCTTTTAAACCCAACTCTTTTTTCTTTTTCTTTTTAGCAGTAATTCTTCCAGAAATAGTCTATTGTGCCTGACAAAAATGTATCCAATCCTGAACTTGAAGAGGTTCCACTTCTATTTGTAACTCAGTGACCCTGAGGTCCAAATTGGTAATGAACTTTCAGAAAAAGCACTCTCGGTTCTTTAATAAGAACTTATTGGTCATTAGCACCCTAGCCTGGGCCTACATTTTGGGTTGTCAAAATAAAAATAAAAATCAAGTGGCATCTGTTGATCTGGAAAAAAACAAAACCGGCTACACACATTTAACTCTGCATGTTAGAAATTCTTAAATCCCATTTTAGCGTTCTGGAGAAAGGTGCAACAGAATAAAACGATCCCATGAAATCCTTGTGTTCCATAAGGTGTCTTGAAGTTTGATTAGATATTAACTAAAAGATCATTTTGTTTCTTGTTTATAGCAGGAGATGCAATGTGTTCATTTTATAACATCTCCGCTGTTTGGAATAAATCACCAAGGACAGATGCTCATCACATTTTGGTTCAATAAAATTCTTTGCAGAGTCTGAACAGATACATGGCTAGTTGCTTTAGGTCTCTGTCCAGGCCATTATTTGTTTGGAAAAATCAAATTCACAGGACAAAATGGAGTTACACTAAGGACGTTGAAATTAATATTCTGTTTGCTGTCTTATGTCTTGTTATTTTTGGCCGGGATGTGCCTATAGGACTTGACCTTTGGTTTTGCAAGTCCTACCTTTATAAATACCATCGACCAGCTCTTCATCTTTTCTCCTAAAACAGCGCAGTTAATCTGATTTCCTGCTGTTAGATCTCCTAGTAATGCCATTTTAAAGGTTCTCAGCAGAAAAATTTGCCAGGGCTCTTGAAGAAGTGCTAAAATTCCATGTTTCAGTCTTTTTCTGTGGTGGCAAATGGGCTTTCCATGAGCAAAACCCAGGCGTTTATTTTAAAGTAGTATGTGTGCTGCAAAACTGTTGGTGAGTTTTGGACATCTTTCCTGTGCTGTATGGCGCTTTTCTTGAATTTTGGAAAAAATCAAGAATGCATAATCCACTGACTTGCCAATATTCATGTGTGTGTGTGTGTGTGTGTGTGTGTGTGTGTGTGTTTTGTTTGTTTTTTTTTAAAAAAGAGGAGAAATTTGTGCTGAAAAAGTTGCGACTGTACATCTTCAGTTGATATTTTCTTGAAGATGTTCCATATGGTTTTAAATCATTTATCCAAGAGGGTATGGCATAAACAATCTCGAGGCTTGCCATCATGGTGTGCAAGGTAAAAATGTGCATTTTAGCAAACATTCCTAAATGCTCATTCTTGCGTCCCACAAAGCTGCAGGAGTCTCTCTTGAGATCATATTGTGGAGGTGTGGGTGTCATTTGTCTGAGAGCAGCTTGAAGAGTTGAGGAAATAGATCAGCCCATGGCTAGAATGGTGTGGGGGCAGCAATCATTCCCTAAGGGCAGCCAGAAGTGCTTGCTAACCTGTCATGGTGATTTTCCTCGGAAAAGGAATCCAGGATGACTTCTAACCATTCGATAGGGCTAATGTTCTGACACCGTCCGATGGGGACCGGAAAAGTGGGAAGTTGGGCGCGTGGCCCTAACCATAGCCAGGGGACCCGGATGGCTGTCTGGGAACAACCATGTCAGCAATGGATTCATTCATTTCTGAGCCTCGTCTCTTTCAAGAATTCTCCCCCTGGAATTCAAAGAGCAATTTTACTGGTGTCTACTTTTGTTTTGACAAAGGACTCAGTCACTGCCAGGCCGGTTTAGGGTTAGCAGTGCTTTATTCCCCCAGCCCCTACTTCCCCTACATCCTCCACTCTTCCCCCTTAACACCCCCCCCCCCAACTGCAGAGAAACCCTCGGTTGTGCAAATCCTGAAGTTTATACTGAGTAGACGATAGGAAATAAAAATTATGCCTTTTCTTTTATTTCAAGATCGCCTTTTGTGTTGAACTGGCTTTTTTTTTTACTGCCATTAAATATTTGCTTTCTGGGAGCATTTGTGTATATTTGGTTAGCTCTTAACTACCATTTCTGCTCGGTTTTGTATCTGCTAGCCCCAGCATTTACAACCTACGGAAACCTCATAAATCTACTTCATTTTTCTAATAAGACATGAAAGTCCTTAATTGGCCTTAATGAAATGCACTTAAAGGGCAATAAACGTGTTTAAGCCCCTCTTTCAGGGTGAGCTTCAGTACTCTCACTCTACTCTGTTTTAGCCTTTCTGGTAATTAATCATTTATTCATATGTGACGAATCAGTAACAAGATCAAGCAACTACTGCACAATTGCATGATAATAAGCTGCTCATATATGTGTCAAGATTTAGCAATCCTTTTTAAAGCCTAATTTAAAGTCATTTTACAACTAACCAGACTGCTTCTCTGAAGCATTCCACCCCCTCCCCACTCCCCCAGTATCTTTTCTACATATTTTCATTTGGATGCCATCTTTTTTTATTTTGTTTATAGAGCCCAGTCCGCCTTAAATCCACTTATGGCACCAGCTTGAATTTCAGCAATGCAAACATTTACCATTGTTTTTCAGTTGGCCTGGAATTCTCTCTTTGATCCAAAGGGGGAGGGGGTGGGGGAGAAGCAAGAGAAAAAGGGACTGCATTTATAAATAGAAGACCCAAGAGCCCATGCCATTTTTAGTGTGTATTTAAATCTTAAATTTGCCGTGATTTATGGAGACGTGTTAATCATTTGCCTGCACCTTAGTACTCTGAGAATCCCAGCAATTTCCCATACCACAGCTCTGCCAATGGAGGCGGTTCCTTTTCTGTAGAGGAATTCTTAGTTAACTTTCTTTAAAAAAAAACAAAATTGAGATCTAATCGACATATCCTTCACCACAAAAAGAAATCCTTCCTTTCACGGCAAGCTGACAGATTGGAGATCAGAATGCCTGCTCGTATGTGTACAAACTGGGTTCGGCTTTTCCTGGCTGTGTGTGTACAGGGTGTGCTCAGCGATAAGCCTGGGTAAGATGTGCGAGGCAAGATTTGGACCTGCTCAGTGATGGGGAACAGAGTTGCTTTGCGCTTAGGAAATACATCGCGGGTTGATCCTAATGTTCGATTAAACAGTTGGCATCTGCTGTAGTCACGGCAGGTGTGTTCAGTCCAAGGAAACATATGTAATCAATGAGAAGAGTCAGAAGGCCTTCTTCAGCATATATTAACTTGAGATTTAATCATTCAGATGCTTTTAATATTTGCCCATGTAGAGCAGGCGATGAGATCAGATATGTATATATATTTTATTTTTATTTATTTATTTAAAAAAATATATTTTATTGATTTTTTTTTTAACAGAAAAGAAGAGAGAGGGATAGAGAGTTAGAAACATCAATGAGAGAGACACATCGATCAGTTGCCTCCTGCACACCAACCAATTGTGGATGTGCGCACAACCAAGGTACATGCCCTTGACTATAATCGAACCTGGGACCTTTCAGTCTGCAGGCTGACGCTCTATCCATTGAGCCAAACTTGTCAGGGCTGTATATATATTTTAAATAAGGAAGAGACTCTGGCAAAATCAGTTAGAGATGAGACCTGGAAGTAAAAATTTGCCATCTGAATGGGTGTGCTGTCTGAATTTTTACCTTCTATTACACATGTGAGAGTTAAAATGAAGCTTGAAACATCTGAGTCCTGCCGTGGCCAGTATGGCTCAGTTAGGAGTGTTGTTCCATGCACTGAAGAATCATAGGTTTGTTTAAGTTCAGTACAATGCCTGGGTTGTGGGTTCTATTCCCATTTGGGACATGTGTGGTGGCAACTGATCGATGTTTCTCTCCTTCCCTCTCTCAAATCAATAAAAAACATACCCTCAGGTGAGGATAAAAAAATTATAATTCTCACCTGAGGGTATGTGTGTCCTTATCCCAGATAATCTTAAACCTTATTAATTCAGATATGAAGGACAAAGGTGAGTCTGAATTGGTGACCAAGATGAGTAGTATAATTTTTTTTAAAAGAAGAGCCATTAGATTACTTTCAAGTAAACAAACAAACAAACAAACAAAACAAACTACTCCAGTATAGCCAGTGTAACCTCTGGTAGAGGGAGATCTGGCCAGATTCACTTCTATGTCCATAAAATGATAGCACATTGTCTGTTGGCAGTGAATGCTTCCAAAGTATTTCAAAATTGTTCTCATACATACCTTAAAGATTCTTGTCAACTCAACTGTAGGTGGCTCCTCTAATGCAGAAATTTTATTTTTTTCTTGTGTAGCCAATAAAACTTATCATGATATATTGAACTAGAGGCCTGGTGCATGAAATTTGTGCACAGTAGGGTTCCTAGGCCTGACCAGCAATCAGGGCCTATCAGGGCCTTCCGGCTACCAGCTGGGTTCTCCCTTCCCTGGATGCCAGCCAGGGCCTTCCTTCATTCTGTTGATCAGTGCACGTCATAGCGAGCGATCAAACTCCCAGTCAAACTCCCAAAGGGACATTTTGCATATTAGCCATATATATATATATTAATATATATTCAATATATATATGTGTGTGTGTGTATATATATATATATATATATATATATATATATATATATATATATAAATTCTTATCTATTTACCTTTATTTGGCAACACTTTTTTATTTGAGGCCCTGAAAAAATAAATTTTGTTTTAAGTGTTTTACAATCATACATTCCTTAGTAGGAGACATAAAATCAATGGGATATAATCAAGGCATCATTCACATTGCAGTCTGTGCGAATGGCTCACCCTGGAGTTGTGCAGTGCACAGTTTGGGCAACTATGCATTGTTTCAGCTCTGGCCTTCTGTTGTGTCTATATGCACCTGGTCTTGATAAAGAAGTATTTCTAATTTTGGTTGAAACAATATGTTTCCTTAATTTTCAGATGGCATATGTTCTGCTTTTATCAAGTACCTCTGAAGGAAGATCCTTAAGAGTAGCAAAAGGTTTTCATGCATGAATTTTTATGCTGCAAACTTGAATTCTCATATTTTCTGCATTTCCTCATATGCCCATAGCCTATTGATCTAGCTCTAAATCACTCTCCACTTAAAAGGTGACTATCTTTATTCAATTTTTTGTCTTTGTTTTGTGACAAAATACTGCTTTTCTTTTAATTGATAACAAATTTCCTTAGATCAAATATCTTAGAAGAAGAAAGTAAGGTGATAAGCCTTGAGTAAAATAAAATTTAAAAAAAGATCCAGTTACTCAAGCTCCACTAGTCAGCCAATGTAAGTAATTTTAGGGAGAAAAAGACACAACTTTAGAATCTGAAAGCTGAACTCTTTCCTGGGCTTGATATTTTAAGATGGCATGCTCTACAGAGTGGGGCAAAAGTAAGTTTACAGTTGTTCATATGGAAAGTAATATAATCATTAATAAATTATAATACAAGAATAAACTGTGTTGCCAAAACCGGTTTGGCTCAGTGGATAGAGCATCAGTCAATAAAAATCAATAAAATGTATATTAAAAAAAAAGAATAAACTGTGTTGAATGTACTCACAACTGTAAACCTACTTTTGCCCCACCTGGTATAGAGTCCAAGCCCTCTGATGAGCATCTCCCATGAATGTCGCAGAAATAAATACAATGTGTAAAAATAATCACAATGTGTTAAAATAATTGCAATAAGGTGATAACTTAGCAGTAAAAGGAAAATTTCAGACTCAGTTTAATCAGTTAAAGTGTCTCTCTGGTTCTTCTGATTTGTTGTTCATTTATGCTGGGCAGCTGGACAATAGGATTTTGCACGGGCCACAAACAATGAAATAAAACAGCAAGATGTACTGTATTTTACTGAAACATACAATAAAGGGCAGCAGGGGACTAGTCAAAGCCCAATATTCAAAGACTGTAATTTTTTATCACTCCTTTATTTCCTAAATCCAAATGTTTTTTTGGGTATAAATATTGGATGAAAGCAAAAATGCACCACATTTACTAGCATGGAGGTAAAACCTAAACCTGCTTTTTATTAGAATTAAATTAATATTGTGTAAGTAGTTTTATTGTTTTAGGATTTTATTATTATTTATGTTCTAACTGCTCTGCATAAATAGAATTGTTCCTTGCTTCTTTTTTTGTTTTTACTACTAATAAAAAGTAATAGGTGTCATAATTCAGAGACTGTTTGCATTTCAAGGCATTTTCTGTTTGGTCTTGGTGGCCTGTGGAAGGAGACATATCCCAAATTAAAGTGTAAGAAACTTGAATAACAAACATGGGAAGCCCTTCTGCGGAGCATTAAATGTTTAGGCAAGTATAGCCAAAACAGATGTACAATTAAGATTTTAAAATTGTTGAACGGAAAACCAGCCCAACCAATATACTTCTGTGTAAGCAGAAATATATCTGCATTGCTTTCCAGCTTCATTCATGTATGTATGGTAATTGCAGATTTTACATATAATCATTATATACATTTATTAATATCTTCCCTTAGTGACTTGTTGATTTCTCAGAACACTTAAAGAGAAGAAAATGGCTGTATTTATGATGGGCAGGAAGACAATTTTTAATCACAACAACCATGCTTTCCTATATTTTCTGAAATAGAAGTAGAAGTTACAGGAGGTACTTCAGTGAAATTTAAAAAATCGAAATAATTTATTTGTGAAAGTCATAGGTTTGCAATATTTTTGAGAAAATTATGCAAGGATTTGTACTTGGAAATGTGGATAGCCTGGCCAAAGTGGCGCAATTGATTGAACATTGTCCTGTACACTGAAAGATTGCCAGTTCAATACCTGGTCAAAGCAGGTACCTGGGTTGTGGGGTTTACTGGTAATCTTGGGTTGAGGAGCAAATGGAAGGCAATCAATGTTTCTCTCTCTCTCTGTCTCAGCATGTGTGTCTCTCTTCCTCTCCCTTCCTCTCTTTAAGCATGTCCTCAGGTGAGGATTTAAAAAAAAAATGTGGAGAACTAGTCTAGTAGCTAGGTCTATATTCTTTAATTGGGCAGATCTAGGGCTATATTTTAATAAAGCTTTATGCATTAAAATTGTTGCTATTATCATTGTTCTTAAGCATGAAGACAGCACAAATAGTCTCTGCAATGCCTTGTCTCTCCAAAAAAAAGAATGAACTTTTTTTCCCCTAGAGAAATATTTGTTTTACAGTGAAGAGAGACATATAAGTGTGCAATGGAAGACTACACAATAATTCAAAGTGAAAGTCAGGAAGGATTTTTAGTTACATGGAAGATACTGATCCTATATAATAAAGAGGGAATATGCTAATTGACCCTCACACCATCACGAGATGGTGGTGCCCACAGCGAATAAGGAGGGAATATGCTAATTGACTTCCCCGCCCTCAAAGATGGCAGCGCCCACAGCCACAACATGGCGGCACCTAGTCCCCTTAGCCCCACTGGGCCTGCCCTATGCATCTGCCTCCAGAGTCCCCCAATTCCCTCAGCCCCCCAGCTGTCCAGGGTCAGTTTGAGGCACAGGCAAGCCTCAGATGGAGGCCACACAGCCACTCAGGGCTGTCCAAAGCTCAGGTAACCAGGGCTGGCAGAGGCTTGTGTTGCCAGCAGTGGCAGCAGCAGAAGTGTGATGAGGCATCACCTTCCCCTGATCGCCATTCCACCCCAGAGGGCTCCTGGACTCTGAGAGGGGGCAGGCCAGGCTGAGGGACAAACCCCCCTTCAGTGCATGAATTTTCATACACATGGCCTCTAGTTCTATGATAAGAAGAGAAAACTACAGCATGCAAAAATGATACCCCCAATGAGACCTCAGAGAGAGAAAATATACTGTAGAAAGATTAAATGAAATATCCTAAAATGTTAACAAATGCTTCTGGGTGGCACAATTGTGGGTGATGCTTATTTTTCTGTGAATATATCTCTTTCAAATTTTCTATAAAAGGCATAGATCATCTTTATAATATGAAACTAATATAAACTGTACAAAAGAAAATAAAATGATAATATCAGACTTAAGGATGCATTTTTTTGTTTTGTTAATCCTCACCCAAGGATATTTTTCCATTGATTTTTACTTATTTATTTTAAATATATTTTATTGATTTTTTACAGAGAGGAAGGGAGAAGGATAGAGAGTTAGAAATATCGGTGAGACACGTTCAGCCACCTCCTGCACACACTCTACCAGGGATGTGCCTGCAACCAAGGTAAATGCCCTTGACCAGGAATTGAAGCCCAGACCTCAGGCCACTGAGGCCTGTCCACTGAGCCAAATTGGCTAGAGCTCCATTGATTTTTAGAGAAAGTGAAAAGGAGACAGAGAGAAACATCAATGAGAGAGAGAGAGAGGGAGAGAGAGGGAGACATCAATTAGTTGCCTCCTACACGAGGCCTGATTAGGGCTGGGGATCGAGCCTGCAACCAAGGAAAATGCCCTTAGCCAGAATGGAACCTGGGACCCTTCAGTTCATAGGCTGACATCCTAGATAAACTGGTTAGGGCAAGCATGTCAAACTCACAGCCCATGGGCTACCTGTCTTGCTTATTTGACCTATGTTAGCCTTTGAGTTTGACATGCTTGGGCAAGGGCGAGGATGCATTTTTAATGAATTATATACATTGTCAGTCACCCTATGAGAAAGCTAGTATTTTTTTTCTCTATTTTTTGATGATGATATTAAAGCTTGGGGGGAGGGGGGGAGAGACACACAAGGTAATTGTCCACGGCACACAGCTAGTAAGTAGAGAGAATTCAAATCCAAATGGCCTTGTTCCAGTGATCATATTTCCAACCACCACATTGCATTGGCTTTCTGAGTCACTGGTCTTCATGCACACTTTATGTATAAACACAGAATTGGAAGGTGTTGGTGATTCTTTTTGTTAGAAGAGGCAGTGTGTGTGGCCAATTCTCCCACTATGATGGAGCCTGGCATCATCTCTCTTCTCTGCACAGGGGTTGTCACTTTTGGTGATTCTGCTTTTCTCACTAAGTCAAGGGCTATATTTTTGTTCAAACAAAACCAGATGAGCAGGACTTCCCAATGTTGTCCTTTCAGATTATGACAGCCCCTTCAGTTTGCTGGAGCTCATCATTTCGAAGGTGGGACAGAGTCTTCCCTGCGCTCTTGTGCTAAGTTTTTCAGATACATTTGCATCCTAACCCATCTCACCCTAGGTCACAGAAAATATTAAGCTAGAGTTTTTCTAATTCAGATCAGACTTGTCATTCTTTCCATAAAACTTGAAAATTATCACACCTACTATCTGCAAAAACAGGCCTGTTCCTACACATGTGCTTTTGCTAACTTGACTTTCTTTGGAGTAGCTCCTGAAGACTAGGGGTTCTAATATAAGCACATTGTCAGTTAAATTTTTCTGAGATTTTAATGTTGATTCAGGAAAATATTGTACAAATCTCCTTTGGTGTCCGAGGGTCATTTGAATTAAGCCCAGAGTGCAACTCTGCAATTGGTTTCATCCTGTTAATACTTTTGTAGAAGGGTTTGAATGTTATGCTTATGAGAAACCAGGCCTAATCTCCATGGTTGCCACTACACTGCATTCACAAACCTTAGTGACACAAAGTGATTAATGATAATGATAACTTGGTCCATCCAAAGAGATGGACTATTGAAGATAAGGGTGTTTTGCGCTAGATTACTCTAGGGAAAGATGGCGCCATTGACCATCATTTATGCTGGAATCTTGAATAAGCCTTAATTCTACCTTTGCCATGTAGAATTTGGATATCAAGTTTGGCATTTTTAAAAGCCTAAGTCTCAAATATTTTTCTTCTCCCATTGAAAGGGGGTCTGTATTCCTTCCCCTTGAATCTTGTAAGGGATTCCACCAATGGTGGTCTGTCAAAGCTCAGAAATAGAGGCCAAGCCTTTCACCTGCTTCTGAATACTCTCCCTGCTGACTATTCTTGGAACACAGTCCTCATGCTGTGAGAAGCCCAAGCTCATGGAGAGGCCATGTGAAAATGCTCCACACAATTGTCCCAGGTGAACCTAGACATGTGAGAGAAAAAGGCATCAGATGATCCCAGCTCACGGCAGTTCAAACATACTCAGCTAAGACCCTAGACTCGATAGAGCACAGACAAGCCATTCCCACTGAGCACAATCCAAATCCTAACCCACAGAACCAGCGAGCATAATAAAATGGCTGTTGTTTTACACCATTAAGTTCAGAGTGGTTTGTTATACAACATGGATAACTAGAATAGAAAGCTTAAAAAAAATTTTTTTTCTCATCATTGTTCAAATAATGTCTTACTAGCTCTTAATCTTACTATGAACTAAGGAGTCCCAAGGAATGTCAGAGACATGGCAATAAAAAGATGAAGATGATTAAGAGATTCCTGGGGGTGGGAGTGGGGAGAAAATATGGCATACCCACAGATGCTGGTTCCTATCTCCTGGCTTTTGTAGTATGTGAAAATAGTTACAAATATGTGGGCTTTAGAAAGAATTCTCAGATGCATTTTCTTAATGCAATTGAATTTTCACAACAATCTTACACGTGAGTATTATTATCATCATCCTTACTTTGAAGATTAAAAAGCTGGGTTCAGAGAGGTTAACTCAGGTTGTGCAAAGACACACAGCTGGTTTGGGGGTAAAGGGGACTGGAACTCGTTGCTCCTGACTCTCATCTGTTGCTCTGCCTGGCAACAGTTGCTTTTCAAGAAGAGAACTGCTGCCCCTTTGTGGTCACTGGTCTTGCTTCATGAAGTCCTTAGCTCCAACCTTTGTAGAAAGCTAGAAGGGGCAGGCCCCTTTACTGACAGGGCCAAAGTAGCAGCCCTGTAGTTCTCTCCTCAGGAATGGAGGGGTAGAAAATAGGAATCCTGGCTGAGCTTTGTTTCTCTGGGAAGGGCACAGTAAGACTTGTGAAGGTTCTTAGTGCAGACCTCATGCCTTTGTCCACTGTGCTTTATTCTAGGAGTCTGGTTGCTTTAAAAATTGTCCATGTCTTAATATGTTCAATATTTCTTCTAGCTTCTTGAACTTGTGAAATACAGTTAAACTCTGTTTCAATGTCCTTGTCTACTAATTCTATCATCTGTGTCATTCTGGGTCAATTTCAATGAACCCAGGAGGGTTATATTTTAAGTTTCTTTTTGTGTGCCTAGTAATTTTTAATTTGATGCTAGGCATTGTGAATATTATCTTGTTGGGTGCTGGATATTTTACTATTTCTGAGCTTTGTTCTGCAACACAGTTAAGTTACTTAGAGCCAGCTTTCTCTTTCTGAGTCTAGCTTTCAAGCTTTGTTAGGTTTGACCAGAGCTGGATTTCATGTAGAGTTAATTATTCCCTGCTTCTAAGCTCTAGGCACCATTTCCTCTTAATTTCTTGACACCTATGCATGGGTTCTCAACTGAATACTTGAGAGTTACCCTCTGCAGATCTCTGGGGCTCTTCTTCTCAGATTGTGTGCCCTGTGAATTCTAGCTGTCCTGATTCCCCTAAACCCCCCAGTTCTGTCTTCTCAACTTAGGGAGACCACTGAACCAATATGCTTGGAGTCCCTCTTCTAGTACCATGGCTTAGACACTTTCTTAGGCAGTAATCTGTGGCAGCTGTAGGGATCACTTCATTTATTTTCTGTCTCTCAGGGCTCACTGTCCTTTGTGGTCTGATGTCCACTCTCTTGAGAAGTGTGTTTTATATATTTCCCAACATTTTAGTTACTTTAGGGAGGAGGGTAATTAGAAGCACTGTTGTGTCTCAAAGACTCATGAGATAGATGAGTAATGGAGAGGCCATGTGAAAATGTTCAACACATCATTGATAGATGGCTGAAATTGGACCACTATTTAGGTACCAGTCTTATTCAACTATTTTTTTTTTTCTCTCTGCAACTCTGCCTTCAGGACTATTGAATGGGTTCAATTTGTAGGTCCTTTCAGTACTTCAGATACCAAAAACCCTGTTGGATATTATTTGATCCCAATTTATATGCTTTTCAGTGCTGAGGTGATAGTTTGAATGTGTTGTGTAATTTATGGTTAAAATGCAAATGCTAATTCATGTCTTCAGTAGGAGAACACTCATTTTTTTTTATACTTTAGTTTTGATATTAAGTATTTATTACATGTATCCTTCATGCCTATTGGTTATTAAGCTATACTGATGCCTGACTTTAAAATCTTGTATTGGAGGCAATATTTACACAATTATCCTTGTGTTAAAATCAGTCACATTTCCTCTGAACTTTTGTGGACTCCTCATAGTTCTCTGACTTAGTTGCTTTCATTGTAGGAATAGAAGTTCATTTACAGGGTGATGGGTTGTGGGAGCTCCAGAGGAGGAACAACTGGTCCTCCTGGAATCTGGAAATGATCCAAGGCAGCTTCTTGGCAGGAGCTCCTGTGTCTCTTTTGAAGGGCCCACCATCAATATGACTCCACCTGTCCCCATGTGACTGTTGATTTCAGGTTGAATTCCCCAGGAGTCATACTCTGAGATGGAAATTTGGGTAAAGAAAATTTTGAGGGAATGCCCTTGGGATCAATTCCTGTGAGAGAGGAAAGGAAACAGGACTGGGCAGAGAGAGAAGTTGGGCTTCAATGCAGTAGACACAGGCCTCCGCCAATCCCATGGGGAGATATGGAGCTATGATGGTCCTTCAGAGATGTGCCAAACTGAGGGACAGCTTGTGTATGTCCCCATCCCTGAGTCGTTGGGTGCAGGCTGCCCTTGGACAGGGGTGTGTGACTATGGTTGAGGCTGGGAGGGGCTCTGTTCAGAGCCATCAGCCTCCAGCACCCCCCAAAACTGGGGCAATGAGTAGTTCAAACAGGAAGCTACCTCAATAAGAATTAGGAGACCCATCATGGTTATTCTGCCTTCTCCTAACTCACAACCTTTCATATTTTACTCCTGCTGATTGCTGCCTTGGCGCCACCATATTTTCTATTGTCAACTCCCAAGATTAGGAATCTGATTGGCTCAACTCTGTGTGGGTCAAATGCTTTGGGCTCAGCCACTTCATAGGCTTTCGATGAGCCTGCCCCTTGGCTTTGTTGACTTTTACTGGCATTTCACCTACAACTGGAGGACAGTGGGGTCATATGGTCTGAACCTTGCTGCTTAAGGCTGCTCACTTAGCAGAAGCTCTGGTGAGGCACTAAGCTAATGTTTAAAATGTCTGTCCCATTAGGTCACTGGTCCCATTTTATAGGGTCACCTGTTTGTGCAGTTATTTCTTCTAATGGGGTGTGCATTAACTAAGGGTAGGCACCTGTTTTTTCCTGACACCTGGTAGTGTTGGAACAGTAGAAACTTAGTACTATGGGGCATAACTTGGTAATATTATGAAGATGCCAGGGGGCTGACATGCTCAGGGGAAGGTTTGGAGGAGGAAGCTGACGGGCATTGAAGAATTTTGAAAGACAAGGAGGATTTCAGTAGATGGAGAGAAGAGTATAGAGAGGGGCACTGGCATAAACAAACATTTGGTGGATGAAAAGAACATTTTAGGGAGACACACACACAGTGTCTAGGCTTGTTCAAAGACGAACATAGGTTTGAGGAATATTTTTTTCCTGTTGCAGATACGAATTGGCATTTTCTTTAGTCCTGCTATGGCATTTTCTTTAGTCCTGCTATGTAAGACACATGTACCTTACATTTGTCCATGCGAGGACACACACACACACACCATAAAATAAAGATAAAATATTCCATTAAAACATAATCCACCCATGCATTTATTTCACTAGCTGCAGAGGTGTGGAGGTCCAAAAGCCAAGAGTAATAAAAACATATGAAGAGGCAGTGTGTATGGAAGGTGGTTTTTTGCAAGGGTTCACAGATCCTATTTTAAGGTCGAAGCCACCCAGGTGTCCTTCCTCCTCTTTTCAACTGACAGTTGTGGTTGTACAAGGACCGCTGCTGGCCCTGGTGAGCTGCCAGCCAGGCTCGAACAAACAGCCGCTTGTGGCCGTGGATTTCCTCTCGGCTCTGCCTGGAGGCAGCAGTTAGTGTTGGGGAGTTTGGGGGCTGGTGCTAGGGTCAGACTTTGAGTGACTTCAGCCCCTTCATTTTCCCTACTGTGTGACAACTTTAGCTTTTCTCTTGGACATCAGTACTGCCCAAGGAGAATTTCAGAGGGGATAGACTTTCCAGCCTGGGCGTCCTCTCACTTATCTTTTGAATTTAATTTAATTTTTATTATTGATATTATTACAGATATCCCCCAATGGCTAACTCTAACTTTTCAATGAATATGACCCTGGATTGATGGGGATGCCACTATTTTGGTCTCTGGGATGCGGTTGCAGTTTCCTTCTCCCCCATTTCCCCTATCCTCCTTCTTAAATGAAAGATACAACGGGACATGTTTATCCTGTTCAAGATCACTCTGTTATTTAGAAAAAGCGTTCTAACTAATTTCCCTCCTACTAGTTTTTTTTTTACCCTAGAATCCTTATTACATACCACAGTGAGATTAATTCCATTAATAACATGCTCATCATGTCATTACTCAAATCTCTGTGACTCCTTTTATTTACAAGATAAAGTCTTTTCTCCTTTTGCTCAAATTTAATTTTGCCTTCCCCAATATAGCCCCAAACTATTTCCACTCTCGCAGGCTATTATTATTATAATTTTTTTAATACACAAAGTCTCAAGTCTATCCAGATTGGTCAACTCCCTGTCCCTATATCGTACAATTCCTATGGCCAGGTCCTGACCCACATAGTTCTTTATGCAGGCCATGAACTCTCATTTTCAATCTCTGAATTCACTCTGACTTCAGTCCTGCCTCCTCCAGCCTCTAGGATGGCTCTATCCCCAAACTCTTGCAGCATCTTGCTCGATCCTTCATCACCGAATCTTAATGGTGTCTATATCGTTTACCAACTTTTAATATGCCTAGGCTCTGTTTCCTCAACCAAGACAATCAACTCCTAGAGGGCAGGGATATTTTACCTACAGCACAAAGCTCTGTAGTTTGCTGAATTACTAGCAGCTTGTATGAGGAACATGATTAATGACAAGTAAATTTCATTGAAGGCAGAACACCATGGTCTCACACTTGAAAATTCTAATAATACCAACACCATTATACTTGAAATAAATAACTGGACTTATCAATAGACTTGTATCTCAGGCTGACCCTTTATCCATAGTCAGTGTAGTAGAGTGGGAAGACCCTTCCAAAGGGGGTTGAGAGCCTGGGCTCTAATCTCATCTCTGCTGAAAATTAGCAATGGTGTGTCTCAGGAGTGAACCCACTTCCCTGGGGCCCAGTTTCTTCAGGCTGCGAATTTTGGAGGATATCATAAACACATCTTGAATTAATAAAGAAAGGGCAAGGCCAGGGAAAGGTGGCATTTTTGAAAATGTCCAAGTTGAAACTTTTGCCCCTGTTTTCCCCTATTTATTTTCTCTAGTCAGGATCACCTCCTCCCTTTCTCTCTTCTTTCTTCCCTGTGTCAGTAAGTCTGATAACGATCTCTCTTTCCTTTATAACTTCCCTTGTTCTAACCACACTTCAGCGTGTTCTCCTTAGATAAACATTTCTCATGCCATGAGCGCTGAGTGCTGCATACACAAGCTCCAGTTTACTTTGCTCTCAGAATCTTTCGTTAAAAAAAAAAGAAAGAACTTAGCATACATCTTTCTTATAATTAAACATTGTATTTCCAATCCAGAGTTTCAAGTCTTTAAAAAGCATGACCTCATTAATCTCCCATTCCCTGGAGTCCATGGGGCTTCTGGAGCTGAGGTGCAAGGGAAACGCTCATGATGTCACCCCATTTCACAGAGTGAGAAGTGAAGGCTGAGAGATGCCATCGATTTGCCCTTGGGGTTCAGTGAGTCCTTGGTTAGCAGGGGAGCAGAACATGGGGTTGCTAGTTTCCAGTCATCTCTCTAACCACAGGCATGGGGACACATTTAGCAAAATCTTCAAGTGGCAGACGCAGCCAAGAAAGGTGCTGCCTCTCGGGTGGAGGGGGAGAGCAATGGTTACTCTGGCTGAAGAAAGGGGAGGGAAATGGAGTCATCCACTCAGATTTTTCTAGAAGAAACGAAAGAGAAGATTTCACTGAGGCAAGACAAAAGGGGAGATAAAAAAAGAAAATGGGGCAACTTGAGCTTTAGTTATTGGTACCCCATCCTAATCACCAAGATATATTTATCATCCTCACATCTCCCAACTTTGCCTTGAGACCTGACCGGCCATGGATTTATCATGAAGCTCATGCAGCACACGTTTCAGGGCCTCTCACTGACACAGAATTTCAGAGGGCACGGCCCTTCCATCCTTGGCATCCTTTCACTTTTCAATGAATATGACTCTTGGTTGATGGGGTGGCACTATTTTGGTTTTTGGGATGCTGTCCAAGTTTCCTTCTCCCCTTCTACCAAAGAAAGTTCTGCTTAAATGAATGATCAAAGATCCTGGGAGGACCCTATCAGAGGGTTCACATGGCTAGATCTTTTTGTAAAATTTGCAAAAATAAGACATTCTTCTTCCATGCTTTTGTACATCTTTATATTTAGCTCACATGCTCATTTACAAATGCTTACAACACACTTATATTTAGTATTTATTGCAGCATTCTGAATATTTGTCACTTTTAAAAATTTTATTTTAAAATTACATTTAATTTATAATACTATATTTGTTTCAGGTGTAAAACGTAGTGATAGACATTTATATACCTTATAAAGTGATCACCCCAATAAATCTAGTACCCATCTGACACCAGATCTAGTTATTACATTGACTATATTCCCTATAGCGACCATCAATTTGTTCTGTGTCTATGAGCTTGTTGCTGTTTTATTTATTTTGTTTTTGAAATTCCACATATAAGTGAAATTGTGTAGTATTTGTCTTTCTTTGTCTGCTTATTTTACTAGCATACTACCATTTTGGTTCATCCCTGTTGTCCCAAATGGTAAGATTTTTTTTTTTTTTTAATGACTGAGTAATTTTTTTTTTCTTAATGAGTCTCCCAAATTGTACAAGCTTTAGGACTCACAAACTCTGAATCTGCCCCTCCACTACCTGACGGCAGGCATAAATAATATCCACAGCTTTTGAGCCCCGAGAAACCACCCCTCTTTCTAAATGGGTCTGTGCTGTGGTAACTGCCAACCGTGTTTGTGCCTGCTGTGTCCTCCCATGCAATTGCAATTCCTGACCATCAGGAGGGGAGCTAGCCCTCTGTGAGCACCTCTTGTGTAACCAGTGCTTTCATAAACACCCCCTAAGTCCGGATTTACCACATCTTTATCAAAGTGGAGGAACAGGTTCGGGGAGGTCTGGTAACTTGGGGAAGGTCACATGGCTTGAAAGCGGAGACCCAATGGAACTCATCCTTTCTGCATAAGCAGAAGTTGCGGGGAAAAAGAGGATTTGGGGGTAAAGGGAAAGTTCTTTACTTTTTGCTCAAGTCTTTTTTTTGTTTTGTCTCCTGAAACAACCTCCTCCAGATCTGTGTCACTGATTGTGATCAGTGTATGTTTATGGGGTCTGTGGCTCTGTCAGGCCTTGGGATAGGCAGACCCCTCCCCCCCCCAAAAAAAAAAAATCAATTCCTTGCAATTTAAAAGTGAAGAAAATAACTTTCAAATCATAGTGTTATAACATCAGATGATGGAGAGATACATAGTGCTAATGGGGCGGGGGCAGTGTGTGCACAGGTGGAGGAGGGAGGCAAAAATGACAGGTAATATGTGCCTCAGAAAATATTTCAGATATTTCAGTAGGAAGGCAGTGGGGAAAGATGTACATGAAACCTATGGAAAGAATCCAAAAGAAAGCAAATTTGCTATTATTTACTGTTATCATTCTAAATATAAGTAGTAGGAGAGAAGTTTCTTCAGAAATACTGATTTGGCCCAGCCAGTGTGGCTTAGTGGTTGAGCACTGACTCATGAACCAAAAGGTCATCAGTTCGTTTGATTCCCAGTCAGATCACATACCTGGGTTGCAGGCTTGATCTCCAGTAGGGGATGTGCAGGAGGCAGCTGATCGATGTTTCTATGTCTCTATTCTTCTCCCTTCCTCTCTAAAATCAATAAAAACATATTTTAAAAAAGTACTGATTTGAGGGGATTTCTGAAGCAAACAGTTCTGAAGGAGTAAACCTAAAATGTAGGAAGCTATGGAGGAAGTAAAAGTAATTAGAGAGCAGTGCGTTTTCTCCAGCTGGTTGTGGGCAAGTACAGACCAAATCCCACTTAACCACCCAGAGGGTCCTTCCCAGACCAGGGTTAGCTCCACTAATTATCCAAACACAATGCTTCCCTTCTGCTTCCAGGCAGTGAGACCTCGTTAACACTATAGAGGGAATCTTCCAGAAAATGCCACATTCAACATCAGCACACCTGCTTCATACACCCTGAGCTCCAAATGGAGAAAACAAGCAAAAAAAAAAAAAAATTGATTTAAATTATGCAGGTGGAGGGTAATTAAATATTGATATAATAATTATTAAATTATGCAGGTGGAGGATAGGTTTATGTGAAACTTCTGGAATCGCTGCAGGAGGGTGTAGACAATGAAAAACCCTGCATGGGGCTCTGGGCTGGAAGACAGCACAGTGAAGTTATGGTTGAACTGGGCAGCTGGTTAACTTTGCATTCATCGGTAGGTAGATGTCTCACTGAATGAGTTTATCCAAACTCTAAGGGCAAGGCTTCCCCCAAATGGCACGTGTGCACAGAAGAGAGAGCCCCTCTTTTCAGGCAGTCCTAAGAATTAAAGGGAAAGGGTAGAAATGGAAAATGATGTGGATCATTCGAATAATGGCATTTTCACTTCAAATTGTAATCTTAAACCACCACCACCAACACAGTCACTTCATTTTCATCTCTGAGGTAACATGAATGATGTCAGAGCCAGGAAGAAAGGGCTTTTTTTTTTTTTTAATATTTTTTATTGATTTTTGTACAGAGAGGAAGGGAGAGAGATAGAGAGTTAGAAACATCGATGAGAGAGAATCATCGATCAGCTGCCTCTTGCACACCCCTACTGGGGATGTGCCCGCAACCAAGGTACATGCCCTTGACCGGAATCGAACCTGGGACCCTTCAGTGCCCAAGCCGACGCTCTATCCATTGAGCCAAACTGGTCTCGGCAGGAAGAAAGGACTCTGGAATGAACACATGGTTGGGAGGAGAGCGGGAGGCAAGGTTTGAGGGACTGTGAGGGAAGCCATCCCAGGTGTGGACAGGAAATGTGTCTGTAGGCAGTGGCCGGGATAGGCAGGCTTGCCACCGCTAGTTTGTTGGAGGAAAATCCTAGTTCCAAGGCAGTGAATTTTTATGTTTGACTGTTTTTGCACTTGTGTC
Organism: Pipistrellus kuhlii; assembly: GCF_014108245.1. Classification (NCBI taxonomy): domain Eukaryota; kingdom Metazoa; phylum Chordata; class Mammalia; order Chiroptera; family Vespertilionidae; genus Pipistrellus; species Pipistrellus kuhlii. The sequence continues at coordinate 32,581,306 of NW_023425416.1, forward strand.
ACTGGGAAAGAATGGGCCAGATGGTGGTCTCTAGTATGTTTTTCACAGTGTGGCGCCTGCAGAGGGGTTTACCCTTGTTGGCCATTAACAATCAGTGGGAACAGCTTAAACGAGAGTCCAAAGTGGAAAGGCAAGAAAGCCAAATGCTGAATGTCCTTTAATTTCAGATCTCGGATGAACTTCAGTGTTCAGTTATAAAAGCTGAAATTGACAGTCATAGCCAATGGATAAGATGACAGCGTCAAGTACCTGTTTAAATAAGCCATTCTCCTCCTCCTCCTCCTCCATAAAATGTAAACAATTACGGTCAAATCAAAGAGTTCTAATGCACTTGCATTCAATAACATTTTAACTCTGGTTTTGTGAGTTTTGGCTTTTTAGAGTTAGGTGGTTTAGAGGTTCTCAAACTTAAGAGAGCTCTAGAACCACCTGGGAAACTTGTTAAAACAGATTGCTGGGCCCCACCCTGCAGGATTTTGGATTTACTAGAAATTTGCATTTCTAACAAGTTCCAAAATTCCCAGCAAATTCTCTGCTGTTGGTGTGGGGACCACACACACTTTGATCAGTTTTTCTGAAACATCTGGTTCAATTGAGCTCTTAAATTTTTTTTTTTTAAGTCATAAATTCTTTTGAGAATCTGATGAAAGCCATAGGCCTTTTCCTCAGGAAAAATATACAGCTAAACATAGACAATTGTAATTTTAGAGAACTTATCCCGAAGGGATTCCAAGAGTTTCTGCATACAAGCCCTTGTCCAGGCTAAAGAGAGGTCAGTAAACACGTTTTGTGAATGTGCAGATAGTAAATATTTTAGGCTTTATGGGCCATACAGTCTCTGTTGCAATGACTCAACTCTGCCACCACAGTGGGAAAGCAGCCATAGATGCACATAAAAATGAATAGTATTCCCAAAAGACTGTATTTACAGAAACAGGTGCTGGGCAGTATGTGGCCTAAGGGCTGTCGTTTTCTGATCCCTGGTTCTGAGCATGGATTTTAGAATCAGATACACCTAAGCTATTAGCTGTGCAACCTTGGGGGTCGACCCTTAAGCTATGTCAGTGTTGAGTTCCTCCTCTGTAAAATGGGCTGTCATGGCTTTTGCTATAAAGTGTTGTGTTGAGAACGAAATGAGATAACCCACCTAAAGTTCCAAGCATTTCCTTTAAATGTGACTTTTATCATTAGTAATATCAATAATAGCACGCAAACAAATGCTGGTGTGGAAGCCCAGATTTGTTATTGTCATTGTGGTGAGGCAGAGAGGTGCGTTAGAATTACTTGTGTACAAATGAAGAACAGTGATGACATGTCTATTGATAAACTCCTGAGCATCTCAGACTCCTTGTGGTTGAGTAGGGCCAAAAAATCCTTTACAAACAAATAAGCTTAAAACGTAGTCTCCAGCAAGGAGGGGGAATAGGTAGAGCAGATGATCTTTGTGTGTTATGTCCCATCTCCTAGACTCATCCCTGATACCAGCCATAGCTTTGATGTATAATGCTGTGCACTCTCCCCCAACCCCGGCGTCTCCAGCCAGGCATCAGCATCACACACTTTTAGCCCCGACAGATTTCTGCATAGCTGTGGCTGACTCTACTAGCTCCTTACCTAACATCTATTCTTACAGAATCCTGATCTTTAGAGTGCATGTTTTTTTAAAAAAAATTTATTTATTGATTTGAGAGATAGAGAGAGAGAGAAAGAGAGAGATTTGTTGTCCACTTATGTATGCATTCATTGGTTGATTATTGTATATGCCCTGACTGGTGATTGAAACCACAACTTGGCATATTGGGATGACACTAACCAACTAAACTATCCGGCCAGGGTTTATTTAGTGTATTTTTGTGTCCAGTAAAAATACACAGATAAAACCTGATTTCCCAGAATTCCTTGCAGCTATGAGTGGTCATGGGAGCCTCTCTTCCCTTGTGAAAGACAGCAACCAGAGCAGAGAAGGTGTCCTGCTCTTTGCCTTTCCCATTCTTTTTTTTTTCCCCTGCTTAATCATGCATCATGCTTGGATGCGCAGCAGGAAGGAAGATGCCTGTGAAGAATGGTGAAGCCACAGGGTGGAAGAAGCCTGCGCCCTAATGTCTGCCTTGATTTTCTATGCCAGTGCTGGCCTCCATGCTTCCAGGCTTTGTGTTGATTGTGACAAATCAAACCCTCACCACTGCTACTTGTAGCAGAATGCATCATAATGGGCATAGATTATTTTAGGTTGTGGTTGGCTGGAGGTTAGCACTGCTATGTCAAGCTTTTATATTGGCCATTGGGAGGTAGTAGAACTGGTTGTAAAGCTCACATAGGTATTGCTCTGCATAAGTCTTACTTGGAAAATGAGTAGAAGCTACAGATATAAACTGAAAAATGTAGTCTTCTTTGGGCACTTACTATCAGTATACCAACTATTAGGGGATAGTAGCAGTAACTGGGAATAACATAGGGCTGTTCTTCCTAAGGATTTATTAGATGTCTAAATGGCTGAAAATGTGTACTCTCAGAGTGAAAGATGAATTTGCACTGGTGCTCGGGCCTCTGGGTAGGGTTGACACACTGCATACATTCTTGGTATGGAATGGTCAGGAGATACCAGTATAGGAGATAATCAGTGTAGCACTTGGCACAAAGCAGATAATCTCACACTCACTTCACCCACAATTGTGATGGACAGTTTTGCTGAAAAGTTGCATGGTTCCCGTGTACCCATTTTCAAGGATTTGGTGGATATGTGGGGGACCATGTTTGTTTCTTCCTACCATGTGTAGATCATCAACTCACCGAAACACACACACTTCTACTACAGGAGAAAAGATATTTCACTTTCTCAGGCTTTCATTGAATGGAGAGATTTTTGAACTGAGCTCCTTAAAATATCAATGCTCCGTATTACTCCCCAGATACAGATATAAATCTTTGTAACGGTGCACTTTACAAGCAGCACTCTGGAGTCTTTTCTTATTGGTAATCACAGTGTTTCCTTATTAATACTGTAAAAAATGTAAAAGGCATAAACATTTTGCAATCTATCTGTTCTTTCTGTGTGGGCATACATCAGAGGCTGCTTTAAGCATTCCTAATGGTTCACCCATCACATTTTTTATGAGTTTATATGGGAAGAAAATTGTACCAGAAAACTGAATTCAATGACTGCTATTCTATGAATAAATTCTGTTATCTTTGGTACTCTGGGTATAATAAAAACATACAAAAGTTAAATTTCAGCATCCTTGCAGAGTTATGTCAACTGTTTTTAATGTCAATAAGACACTGCCATTTCAACCAATGTCTTTTCCCTCCAAAAAATACTGCTTGATTTTTAGGTTATGTTTTCATTAAAACAACTTGTTTTTAACAGTGAGATGCTGTGTATGTTTGCTAATTTATGTATACTACAAAGTCTGATAAAAATGAAGAGTTATAATTTTAAGACATGGAGCTCAGTAAAAAATTCATCTGTACTTTGGATGAAAGATTAAAAATCAGGTGTCCATAAAATGTGTTTTATATAAGTTAGATAAGAAAACATCTTGGTAGAGTAACTTTGATCAATCAGAGTTTGATGTATTTTTGTATTTACACACATACCCTTGTGATTAGAAGGAATATTTTACATTGTATCCTAATAGGTATATTCTCTAAGTAAGATTTTTGCCTTTATGATTATCTATACGATTTTTTTCCTTTTAGCAGCAGTGATCTAAATACTTTGAAGCCAAGTGTAGATTTTCCTGAACCATCCAATTTCAATATTTGCAAATTGATTCCCTATACTTCCTTTACATAATATATATATATATATATATATATATATATTGTATATATAAGCAACTTCTGTACATATGGTAACCTTGAAGCTCAGAAAGTTTCCCCAAAGTATTGATCCACAGGCCCTCAATTACCTATTCAAAGGTCTATTATTGTCCTTCGGGGTGTGTGTGGAAGAGGGGTTGGATCTTTAACTCTAAAAGATCCAGCTTACCCAAGAATCCATTTTTTTAAAATTAATGGCTTAATTGCCAAGACACAGAAAATCTGAAATGAAAACCTCAAAGATATTCAGGACTTCCTAAGCTCTATGAGGCCTCTGCTGCCTGTCCTCCCACCCACCAAGCAAACTTCAGTGAGTCCACTAATATAAGCTGTGAAACCAAGAAGATATTGCAGGTGCTTGCTAGTGACAGGGACACATTCCCCAAATTTCCATGACCCTCCAGACTTAGTTATTGACCATTGGAACTTCAGGATTCCTACATGCACTTAGTCTTTGCCTCAGGGCAGGTTTTTGCTTTGTTCCTTGGCCTTCAACTACCTCTTAGCCCCTCTGCAAGTAGGAAAAGGATGAAATGATTTGGACAAAGTACATTATGAGGTTTGTAAAACAATATTTATTCCTATGTCTAGTAGAATAATAAAAATAATTCCCCCCCCCTTTTTTTTGAAAGAAGCAGATAATTGAAATAAAAGTGACTTATTGGACTAAATATATGTCCAATGACCTGAATTTTCTATTTGCCTTTAGAGATAGGCTTTTGATTGTTGTCAAGAATAGAGATTTCTCAGAAAAAGTAAAGTCATAGATAGGGAAGGCAGGCTCAGGAGCAGGTGCCTCAGGTGGGCTGTGAGAGTTGTACTAGGCCCACCCTAATTCCTTGTAGGGCATTCACTGGTTTGTTTTCATGATTGGGCTAAAGCATCTTTTCCGGAGCTCCCAGGCCAGATGACTCCATCTGAGAAAATGAATGTTTTGTTTTCTTTTAAAAGTGTACCTGAGGATGCTTATTGTGAAGAAGATTCCAGAGTTGGCATCCTTGGAGGTTAATCCTGATTAGCAGGTGGTTGGCTATATAATTTTGGCTCTTCCTTGAGGTTGAGGTTCTGGCCATCAGCCACCCTGCAATTATCACCCAGTCTCAGGGCACACCTATGGGCACCCCTGTATGGAGGAGATGGCTCAATTAAATGGCATAAACAACACCTTATAACCAGGAAACATTCATTAAGCATCTCATCTTCCAGAATGTCATGATCCTCCCTTTCATTTTTCTGTGCCCATTGGCACCACAAAGAGATGTTGGGTTTTTTTTTTGTTTTTTTTTTTGAGGGGGGGGGGAGGGATGGTATTTTTCAAAGTTTTTCCTTAGAGTGATTGTCAACAGTAAGGAGAAGGTGGAGTGAACATTGCTTGAGAGTTATCACCCTGGAGAAGTTAAGCCAACACGTTAAGGAGGTGCTTACACTTAGACATACATTGGACCAAGTGGGATTGGACTGTGGAAGGCTAATTTTTTCAGAGATGTGTCTAATTTGATAAACAGGAATAGCTTTCTGCAGTGTCTCCACCAGCTTCTGGGAATTATCTCTATTGTGCATCTTCTTTAGATACAACAAACTGGGAGAGTTTAATGCCAAAGTATCAGGACTTCAATGAGGGTTTTCAAGATGGCAGTCCTCATTATCATTTCAAATTTCAGTTGAAACCCCTGGTACACATTTCCCTATCCAGGCTAACAACAGGACCTTCAAACACAAGCACATCATTCTGACCAACAATTGCCTGATCTGGGGGTGGGTCTCTGACCAAACTGTAGTAAGCAATCACAGTATTCTGCCCTCACAAAACCAAAGTTGAAGGTTCAGGAGTAGGATCTTGACTGAAGCTGGCCCCTCCAAGCTCTTTCATGGGACTTTGAAATTTGGTATCAGATAGTATATAAGCCAGTGTCTCTGTAATGGTTGGCTCCCTAATGACTGCAAGCCATGCATCTATTGTGGCCACGTTTTCTGCGCTCCTTTAATGAGCAAGCATGCAGCAGGTGTAAAGAGAAGGAGGAAAGAGAAGCAGAGAGGTCCTGCTAGCTTTCCATTCCACACTTCAAGTTTTTCTTGTTTTAAGTTGGTTTGTGTTTAGTTTCTATTGGTGAGAGGAGCTAGTGGAGTAGGGAGATGGGGAATGATCCCTAAAGAAAGAGATTAGAAAGCATGATTGATGCTCCAGACCCCAGCCCCTTAGCTGGGGGCAAACTTGTCTCTTGGACATAGGCAGAGAGACAGGCTGAGTATTAAAAAGAGGAAAAGGCTCATGACATTGGGTTGGGGGTCAGTGACAGGGGAGAACATGGGACAGGAACTCAGGTGGGGACAGGCCTGCTTGTTTGAGTGGAAATTGTTCTCTTGATGAGATGTTTCTATTCACCCGTTGCTCGGGGGTTCTAGGGGCGTCTTGTTGGTTTACTGTTTGCCTCAGGGGTCTGCTGCTAAAGCTGTTAACTTCTGGGTTGTTCTGTACCTGTGAATGGGAGGGAGCTTGCCTTTGTCTGCTAATAGAGGGCTTACTGTATACCTGACACTTGTAAATAAATACATGTTTATATTCATCACATGTATACTTTCAAAAACCATTTACATATATCCCATAGTATTATCATAATGTTAGGAATTAGTACCCACATTTTACTAATGATAATGAGGACAAGACCCCTGGATTGCGAAGGCCAATAAGTTGTCTGAGGTTCGCACAACTATACAAGGACAGTTAGGATGGGAACGCAGCTTCCGATGACAAAACTGCACCATGCATCCCGTTTTTCTAGAGAGAGAATCTGGCCCTTTGAGGCTTTGCCTGGTTTGAGATTTGCAGCGGCAATGGCTCCCTGGTAGTGTGGTCCAGAGACTGTGTTCCTGCTCATCCTAGGTGCTCCCTAGAGCCAGCCTCTATCCCTGCGTGAGGGAGGAGTGAATGTTTCAGGGCAGGTCTCCACTCTGGCAAAGGCCCAGCACCCAGCAGGCTGAACCAGAGACCTCCAGCCAGGTGCGTCCGGCCTGAGTCACCATGCCGGGCCAGGTGAGCCGCTGAGGTGGCACCTGCCTGTGGTTGGCAAGACTTCTGAGACGGCTGCCTAATCCCAAATAATAATAATGACAACAATAGTGGTGATAATGGAGGGCTTTATGTGCACAAAGTGTGGTTCAATCCCCAAAGGTCCAGGAACTCTACAAAAGGTCCTGATAAGTATTATTATCTCTTGGGAGGGCAACAGGTTTACCTCGTGGCAAATTCTGAGTTGGGAGGTAAAGAGCCTGCGAGATAATGAGAGCAGGTAGTAATAATGACAGCAAATGCTAATGCCTGCAGCCAGGAAAAGGGACAGACAGAAAGCCCTGTGTGGAGAATTAGGGTGAGTTCAAAAACTTTTTTTCCCCATTTCTTTTTGGATATGAATTAGCAGCAGCAAAAGACAGAGAGCAAGCTCAAGTTTTTTTTGTTTGTTTGTTTGTTTTTTAATATATTTTTAGATTTTAGAGAGGAAGGGAGAAAGAGAAAAAAACCAATGATGAGAGAGAATCATCGATTGGCTGCCTCCTGCATGTCCCACACTGGGAATCCAGCCTGCAACCCAGGCATGTGCCCTGACCGGGAATTGAACCATGACCTCCTGGTTCATAGATTTGACACTCAGCCACTGAGCTATGCCGGCCAGGCCAACTTCCAGTTTTAAGGTACAGAGTTGAGTACTAATGGGAAAAGCCATTTGATATACTTATGTGGTCTACAGATTGCACACTTGGGTCCCTGGGGCTAGTAGGTAATGGTAGTGAATGAAAATGGTGAAGTGGAAGGCAAACAGAGTCAAATAAATTGAGATAAAGATGGCAGATGGAAATCCATGCTTGACTTCAGTATTAGAGGATGATATGGAGGGCTGGTGACTGTGGCAAATCAAAGGGAGAAAATAAGCTCCTACTGAAAGGGGCATGTGTACTCAGATCCAACCAAAGCTGGCCCTATGCTGCCAGACCTTCCAATTTTGGAAAGATGCTGAAAATCATTTTGTGTGTGTGTGTGTGTGTGTGTATGTAAAATCTCTTGAATTTAAAATATTGGTAACTTTAGTGTGAACATTTCTAATTTGTCCTAGAACCTGGCTGGTTGGGGTCTCTCTCAGAAGATAACCCTTCAATTATTTAAGAATTTTAAGAAGTGTAGCCTCATTATACACGTGGAATTGGCAGAGACAGAGCTGGCTCACTGTGCACCCCCACCCCAAGCCCAGTCTGTGTCTCCAAGGTTATAAAGCAAGTCAGTGAGAAGGAGGGGCATGTTCCAGGCACATGTGTGTCTAGCCACTATGTAGAAGTGGGGCTGGATGGGGATGCCAGATGTGGCCATAGGTGTGGTCAGGTGAGAACAACAAAAGGAGCTTGATAGGAAAAGAGGCTGTGAGGGAGATCTGGCAGGGTTTCTGGGAGAAATGGGAACTGGGACAAGATGTTGTCCATCTCTTTGAGCTTGCCCCTCCTTTTCTTTCTATTGACCTACCATCCATTCTGTCATTCCCTTTTCCCTTCCTTCCCTGCCCCTAGCTGCCCTTCCTCCTCCCTCTCTTCCTCACTCCCTTCCACAAATTCACTTCCCCCTTACATTGTGTCAGGAGCTTTGCTATGCTATGGAAGTACAATCTATGCACAAAAACCAGCAATACAGACTTTTACCCAATTTGGAGGTGATTTTGACAAGGCTGGACATTATTCAAGCTGTGTGTAAACTTTTCTTTGAGGGAATCACCTTAGTGAGACATACGGTCAACCTCATGAGCAACAGAAACTGAACAGTAATAAGAATCCTAATGGCTGTTAATGACACAAGAACCACCAGATGGGAGATGTTGTGGGCAGAGTCTTACAAACAGTAGATTCAGGTCTGATACTTGAATTGAAAGTCACGAGGGAAACATCTGTTTCTGACATGGTTGACTACCTAGGTGCTCCTGGGCAGTAGCAGCAACAGGTGTTCATGTAATGATGTGAATGACTTCTAGCAATAGTGTGGAGGCTGCCAGTGATGAATGAGTCAATTCTTATTCTACAACTCGACTCCAAATGTGGTCCATGTGCCAGCAGCCTCTGTGTCACTTGGGACCACATTAGAAATGGAAACTCTTAGCTCTACCACAGATCTACTGCCTTTTAACAATATCTCCATTTGTGCTTATTAAAATGTGAGGGGCTCTGCTCTAAAGCAGAAATACTCAACTCCAGAATCATCTGGGAACTCAAAAAGGACTAATGTTGGGGTCACCACAACTTTCCCTACCCCCCAATTAAGGGACTCTGATCTAATCAGTCTAGGATGGGGTCTGAGCAGTAGAAAAATTTGAATCCTTCTCCTGGCATTTTTTTTTTTTATATATACAGCCAGGTTTGAAGACTATTGCTTTTTAGAAATACAAATTCTTGGGGCCCTACCTCAGACCTATGGAATCAGAATCTGTACTTTCACAAGCCTTATAAGTGTGATTCTGATGCATGCTTAAGTTTAGGAACCACCGCCCAAAGGGTCACAATCAATAGTGAAGACAACCGGAAAAACAAAACAAAAAAACAAAACAGGTCCCTTCTCTGCAGTGGGTGAGGACCCAGACAGGGCAAGCCCACATTCCCCTGTGAGAGACATCAGCTGGGGGCAGAAGAGGACAGAAAGGCCTGTAGGAGGTGAGTGGAACCTAGCTGGTAGAAAGATGGGAAAGAAAAGAGCATTCCAGCAAAAGGAACAGTGGATGCAGTGGTTCTAGGTGAGAGTATACACAACTCATTTGAGCACCTGAAAATGCCTCAGCTTGGCTGGGAAAGGGGGGTTGCTGAGGAGCAAAACTAAAGCTGTAAGTAGGAGATCGATAATGAAGGACCTGTGTATTGTGCTCAGAGTTTTTACTCTGTCCCCAAGTGGGTTTTGGTGGGAGAGTAATAGAAAGATCATTTTAGTTGTCATGCAAAGCATGGTTTCGGGGGTGGGGCACTAGTAGAGGCAGGAAGATGGTCACAGTAGTTCAGACAAGAATGCATATATTATCAATCAATGAGTGTGTACTAAGAAACTGCTACATTAATAACTGTATGTGACAAAGTAGGGTCTTTGTTAGATTATCCAGACAAACTGTATGTGACAGAGTAGGGTCTTTGTTGGATTATCACGACAAATGGATCACCTTATTGAATTAAAAATATTCATAAAACCTGCACTACAGAGAGACAATGTCCCAAGAAGAGAGAGATGCAATGATCAATAAGGTGTGGTGGCTGCCATAAAGGAGTTTATAGTTTCCTGGAGGAAATAGATATGACAAATTACAATATACTCAGCCTCATCCCCTATGTTGGCTTTTATGGGTCAACCACAGTCTGTGTGGCAGTATTATCTTTATTTACCATTTCATAGATGAGGAAACTGAGGTTCAGAGAGGTTGTATCATTTGCTTCTGATCACAGGACTGCCAATGGAGCAGAAATGGGATTTTTTTTTACTCTTGTCTCCTGATCTCATATTCTGATGATTACAATGATGCTTTCTAAACTTCAGTCATTCTTTCTAGTTTTTACCATAGCTGTGTAAGCCTGCACTACTACTTACTTTATATTTTACATTAAACTGACTTGTTATTTTTTCATATTAAATAATTTATTTTAAAAAGAAAGTCCTATGAATATAATGAATAGAAAGTCAGTATCCCTTGCCACTCATAGGAAATACTGTAAAATCGAATGTCATACACAAACCAATGGTATTCAAAATATAGTTGCATATAATAGCCTGGCCAAGACTCTGAGCTTAAGGTCTTTGTTAAGAAGGGAAAGTTGCACATGTTAAGAGGTGTTAAAGACCTGGTAGCATCAACCTGACAGATTTGAATCATCATAGACTCTAAAGATAATTGAGTCTTCAGGGAATAACTTTCTCACTATGAGTTCTAGTCATATGTAATGGTATTCATCTACCACCTCAAGTCATTGCACATCATCCATGGCGCAGACACAGTAAAGTGTCCCATTTTTCTTATCTCCCCCTTTTTCTTTTGTAAGACAACTGTCATCCTGCTACAACCCCACACCACGGCGTCACCAGGGGCATTCCCTGTAGAAGAGGAGAGGAGAATGAATCTTTAGAACAGGATTGTAGGGTGGAGAGGAGACTCTTGGGGTTCCAGACCTGAGGAAATATAACTGTGATATACAGTGATCCTCGCGTGATAACTGGCAGAGATGAGGTTTTGCTTTGCCCTCAGCACCTGCTTTTCTTTTTCTCTCCTTTGTGGGCCACTTCAGCATCTAGCTTACATTTCTGTCTCTCAGTCTTTATGAACACTCCTTTATTTTGTTAATCATTTTACTTTTATTTATGTATTTAATATATTTTATTGATTTCTTATAGAGAGGAAGGGAGAGGAATAGAGAGAAACATTGATTAGCTGCCTCCTGTACATGCCTTACTGGGGATATGCCTGCAATCAAGGTACATGTCCTTGATTGAATTCAAACCTGGGACAATGCTCTATCCACTGAGTCAAACCGGTAATGTCTTGTTAATAATTTTAATGATATTGTCATGTTATTAACCCAACATAGTACCTTTTAAAGGTAGAGCGAGAAAGAGACTTTGGAGATGCCTCAGAATTGTTGAACCTGGGGACTTGAGCCTACAGCATGGGTGCTGGAGGAGATGGGAGTTTATCAGCTTGGTTTGCATGTCCACAGAGACATCTAGGTATAGGAACACTGACCCTGTGGGGTAACCAAAGAATGAGGGTGGAGAGTAGTTAGTTCTAAGGCAGGATTTAGAGCTGCGTGAAAAATGAACAAGAACTGGGGAGAATTCCACACTGAATTTAGACCTCACATGCATGTGAGGGATCCTCAACTCTTTGACAGTGAGCTTTACCCTGCCCATTCTCCCTGACTTGGTAATGCACGGAGTGGTGACTTATCTGAGAAATGTTTTCTACCCAAGTGATGGATTTGTTGACCCAACTCTGTTTATCTCTAATTTGCACATCAGGGGGACATGGCTTTTTTTTTTTTTTTTTTTTGAATCAAATGATTTGTATGTTAACTACTTTAATGATTACAATTATCATGATTTATTATGTACTTTTTAGCATTCTGATAAAAGAAACCCCTTTCCAAATTCAGGAGATTATCACCTGACTCTGCTTTGCAAGTGCTTTATTTCTGTCAAGATTCCAGTGAGAGGGAAACATTTTGTTTGTGTGACATGCCATGGAGATTTACTAAGAGCAAGAGACCTTTGTCAAACACTACTGCAAGTCAAAACCTAGCTAAAACACACAACTCCATATGAAGGATTAAAGGAAGAAGAAAAATATAATACTAATTCTTGAATTTCTCTGAATTTTAGTATAGTGGCTTTCCATGAGGTCAAATCTCCAAAATTTGGGTTTCAACAAAATAAAAAGGCATCTAAAAACTTTTTAAAAACAAATGTCAAAATCTCATTTAAAACAAAAGACAGGAAACTTGATTTCTTCCTAGAGTATTGTTCTAGAAAATGCACATTTATTCCAGGCAAGGTACTAGAGAGATTGGGTACACATAAATTATAAGACATAATCACAGCTTTTGGGGGTAATTTACAATCACCCAAGGGAAACAGATGATGAAAGTGGACTAGAGGAATTGAATAGTGACAGGTGAATGTATGGGGTGGACAGTTCATTTTATATCATCTGGATGAGGAGGAGGAGGGCGATAGAGGACATGGCAGTTGAGTTAATTTTTGGTGGATGCATAGGATTTTGCAAGGAGTGGAAGAAGGTGATTAGAGGCAGAAGGAACAGTGGGAGCAAAGAACGTGCTTGGCAGAAGGGGAATAGTGATAGGAGCATCATGCCTATCTGAGGGAAAATAGCAGAGTGTAAGAGTATAACAGTGTGTAAGAGCCCAGTTGTGAAGGTCTCTGAATGATGCTTGGGTGTTGTTGAGCTCTTCATGGCAGCCATCATACGTTCCAAAGCAGGGTGGTGGTGAGGATGGGATATTTTAATTAGAAAGCTAGGAAAAGAGGTCAGGCAAGAGGTTTTTACGTTGGCCCAGGTAAAATTATCTTCCATGTATCTAATGAAGTTCTACAACCCAGCAGAAGGGCAGAGAAGAATCTTCCCTTTTTTTCTTTCCCTCCCTCCATATGACTCTGTCTTTAATAAAGTTTTAATAATGCAAATAAAAGTATTTGCATTTATTTTCATGAGTATTTTTCTGTTACATGAAGAGGAATACAGATACATATATTTAGTTTTTAAAAATGCATACACTTTTCTCCCCTTTTTTTGTTTTTTCCCATTTGCTATTCAGATTCCCCCCCCCCTCCCCCCTTTGGTTACTGTCTAAAGTTATTTGATTGGATTTTTCAACATGTGGGCCATTCCTGAGATGGAAGTAGGGGAAAGAGTAAAGAGGGAAGAAAACCATGTGTGTCATACTTTGCCTATTCCTCCATGAAAACAGATTTATTATTATTATTATTATTATTATTATTATTTTGGTGAGGCTCTTCAGATCAAATTAAGCAGTAAAAATATTCTAATTGAGTTGGGCTGGACTGAAGATGGATCCTTAGTACAATTACATGGTGTAATCTATGCTTCCAATTATGCCATTCCTCCTTCCAAAAGGAGGAGATGAAGCTGGTAAACAGATTCTCACTCAGGCTAGGTAAGAAGTGTGGCTATTGTTAAGGGGAATAAGAGATGAGCCATCATAAATGTGTATGATGCCCGGTGCCTTTAAAGACCTTCCCATTCTGCCCCCCTCCCCCCACCCCCCACGGGAAAGGCAAAGGGACTGATGGACCAGTTGATGGGAGACATTTCACTGTAACATGGAAGACTGTGCTGATGGCTGCTTTTTGAGACATGCATGCTAGCTCAGGCCACTGGTGGTATTGCAAGCTTGGGGGTGATGGCTGGGAGAGTGGAGGTGGACCTTGTCTAACATGGCGTATGAGGAGAGCCCTGCCTAATGGAAACTGCTTTCTATCGAGGTAGACAGAGCAAGGCCTGGTCCCTGCTTGTTCAGTCTTTCTCCACACGTTCTCCACCTGCACCCACTTAGAATACATTTCTCCCTGTGCATCAGAAATGAGAAACATAGTCTGCAATTTTCAGCCTTGAACTTTTAAGTTTCAGACCTGGTTTTGAGCACGTAGTAAGAAAAACCAAGTTGTATGGCTTATTCCTGCCGCCCCCGCCCCCCCTCTCTCTTCTCATTTCAAATTCTCTGTAGAATCTTTTTATCTGTGATCCCTGGGGAGACGCATGGACACTGTGGGACACACTCCATTTTCTCTCAGTGGTGGGACAATATTTAATTGTCAGTTAAATAAATAACGATTTGTAGCTGATTAAGAACTGAGAGAGCCTTACACTTTGAGTCCTTTAAGTGGGTAATTCCTTTAAACGGGTAATTCTTCTAAGCGGGTAATTCCTTTAAGCAGAACCCTTCACAGCTCTGTAAAACTGAAGACCATCTAGGAACTCTTGAACTGTTTCAAATTGTTTTCAAATGGGTCTGAATGCTGTTGAGAAATGCATAATTTACGACCTTAACACTTGATTAGGTGTTAAACGACTGTCGGGAGAGATGTCCTTGGTAATCCAGTTATCATCTAGACTCTAATTATCACTTCACAGGAGAAGTAAGGATGGGTAATTGAGGACCAAAATTCTTAAAGGGCTTCAAGTGGCCATTTCCTTATGCAGTTAAGCAAATTATTTCTCTACCTATAAGGTGTCTAATAGTTACCAATTGATGAGAAGGAAGAAATGGTGTTAGGACTTTCAGGAGTGAGTCAGGAGGCTCCAGCTAAGGCAACAGAAAGTTGCATCGAGTACTAAGAGGTTGCTCCCATTTAAAAAAACTTCACTTTATTTAAAATAACGTGTTAAAGGAGGGAAAGAAGAGAAAGCAGGGGACAGCCAAGAGGAGACAGAATGTAATTAAGAGCTGATGACCCTACTTCTCCCCTGTCTGTCATTACTAGGGATTTTTCTCAAATGAGACCCAATTTCACCTTGTGTTAGTTCCCATTGATCACTATAAATTATTTAAGCCACAAATGCTGTGCCATCCATTAAACCATAAATGGGGATAGTGGGCCAAAATCTGTCTGGGAGAAAGGTTTCACTCTCCCTGAATTCGGTGGGAAATAAGAGGAAGAGGTAAACAGATTCCATTCTGCATATTTTTCTGTGAACAGTGCCTCATGTCCCCCATACCCCTGTCTTCTACAGAGCACTTCTATGAGTGTAAGTGTCCACACCAAGGGCTATGGGTACAAAAATGGAAATAAAAGTCATGACCCTTGCCTTGAACAGTATCAACTCTAGAAAGACACTCATGGATAGTGTTAATCAATACCTTTCTTCTTCCAATTGTGGGAGGAATCGATAGATGATAGATAGATAGATAGATAGATAGATAGATAGATAGATAGATGCTGGAGAGTGGGAAATCAGATCATCTTGATTACAAATAAAGTTGATTGTATAATGTGGATGTATCTGTTCACCAGTGAAATCAGCACTTCTGTCTGGACACTGGCTCAGCTGGTCAGCTGCAGGTATGCCCTGTGGTGAGGGAGTGGAAGGCAATCCCATGACAGAGAGCAGATTAGAATGCATGCTTTCACCCTCACCGGTTTTGGCTCAGTGGATAGAACATTGGCCTGTGGACTGAAGGAGGGTCTCAGGTTCGATTCTAGTCAAGGGCATGTACCTTGGTTGCGGGCTCATCCCTAGTAGTGGGTGTGCAAGAGGCAGCTGATAAGTGTTTCTCTGTCATCGATGTTTCTAACTTTCCATCCCTCTCCCTTCCTCTCTGTAAAAAAAAATCAATAAAATATATTTTTTAAGAAAGAAAAAAGAATGTATGCTTCCTCAGGACAGGCTGGCTCCCAGGGAGGCTTTCTGGAATTGTCCCATCAGGTAGTTGCAGTCAGGAGAGGAGTGACCTCAATGTAGAGCCTAGAGAGTCACTCTAGCTAAAGTCCTTCCACAGGGAAACATGTGTTTCTTCCCCAACAGAGAGACCTGGAGAGAGATAGTAAATGGTGATTAAACATATAAGTGGTAAATTACTTGCTTAATTCACTGCTGTTATGGGTGTGAGGTTAGAAGTGAAATTGTATGCAGTGCTCTGAAGACTAGCCACATCAGAGAACTAAAAATTTTTAGATAGTGATTTCAGAGTTACTGTCTCATTGTGTAGAAAGTGTGTGGTCCATCTCTGATTGGCAGGTGTCAGTTTGGCTCAGCAAATGTCTGGTGAGTGGGAAATGATGGGTGAATTGAATTCTTCTGACCTTAGTTATTATTTTCTTCTTAAAATATGCTTTATTGATTTCAGAGAGAGGAAAGGATGGGGAGAGAGATAGAAACATCAAATGATGAGGGAGGCTACCTTCTGCATACCGTCCACCAACCCTCACCCATCCCTGGGTATTGAGCCTGCAACTTGGGCATGTGCTGTGACTGGGAATCAAACTGATCTCCTGGTTCATAGGTCATAGGTCGGTGCTCAACCACTGAGCACATCGGCCAGGCCTTACTTTATAAAAAATATATATATTTAATTTTTTTACAGAGAGGAAGGGAGAAAGATGAGTTAGAAACATCGATGAGAGGGAAACAGTAGGAGGTGTGCAGGAAGGATCAGCTGCCTCCTGCACACCTCCTACTGGGGATGTGCCTGCAGCTAAGGTACATGCCTTTGACCAGAATTGAACCTGGGACCTTTCAGTCTGTAGGCTGACACTCTATTCATTGAACAAAACCAGTTAGGGCATTACTTTTTTCTTGATAGTATTTTTTTCATGAATGTAAATGCAACACTTGTTTATCATAGAATATTTAGAAAATATACAACAATATAAAGAATAAAATAAAAGCCACATTTTTCCCCCATCACTGAAAGATATTAATGATGCCATTCAGGGTTTTCTTTTTCTTCTTTTTTCTTTTTTAACTCTATGCATAAATGATGGGGGTTAGCTTATTGTGGTAATCATTTCACAACCTATCCATATGTCAAATTATTTTGTTGCACAATTTAAACCTATACAATGTTATATGTCAATAAAACAGGAAAAATAAATAGAAAAGTCTATAATACCTTCTATTTTCCCACAGAATTTCTCTTATGCTCTATGTGGGATATTACATTCTGATTTTTTCCTTATTCTAAATAATTTTTCACATCATCAGGTAGTGGCTGCATAGCATTTTGTGTAACCTGCTGCTTCCTCATTGATATTTAGGTTATTTCCAACTTTCTTTTCTGCAAAGACCTTACTTATATGTAAATATTTGTGTGCTTTTCTGAATACTTGTTAGAGCCCAGTCAGGTTTGTGAGTATGGACATCTTAAAGCAGTGCTGTCACATGTTTAACAAAGAGCTTGCAGGAGGAAGTCCCGATTTGTAGCATTTGTTAACTTCTGTGGTGTCAGTACTCCCACCAGAGCTGAATTAAGCTACCAGTGGTTTAATAACCAACCTTAAACTATTCTTGAAAATTTAACATTTGATTCTTGCGAGCTAGCATACAACTGTAAGGCTCTAGATACAGATTTTATCGCTTTTCTCCAGAAAGGTTGTACCTTGTTATGTTTTTACCTGTAGCATGGAGGATGGCCTGCTTAGATCCTGTGTAGGGTCTGGCAGCCTCAGGTGGGCCAGCAGCAGAGGTGGAAGGTAAAGAAACTTTGAATGCTTTCACTCTGAGGGATCACTGCCATCCCAGATGATATGCAGGAGAAATAACTCCCGCCCCCCTAAAGAACTGTTCCACGCATATAAATGTTGTAAAAGGGGAAACTCAGAATTTGTTTTAGATTTTATGCAAGACTAAGTCCAAATATTTGCTAACCAAAATAGTCTCTCTGTTACTTCTCTATCCTTTATATTTGATGCAATGCTATTAAATATGACACTTAATCATCTTGTATATGCAGAGAAATATGGCATCATCGAATAGAAGGGGACCTTGTGATATTTCTGGAGCATGGTCATTGTCAAATGGTTGTAGTTCTGACTCAGCCACTAGCTAACTCTGTGACCTTCAGACCCCCTGCACTTTCTGTTAATCCTCTATATAAGTGACAGAGTGAGCCTTTAAATGCAGGCCTGCTTATGCTGTTCCTCTATTCAGTACCTTCTTGGAATGAATTCCCATGATTGGCATAAGAATAAAATTTCAGATTCTTAATATGCTTTATGGTGTTACTGTGGTATGGCAGACAGACTGTAAGGTAACCTATATTGACCCCTGACCTCTGTTATTCATGTCCTTGTGCAATCCTCTCCCCTTAAGTGGGAGTGGGACCTATGGCTTGCTTCAAAGCAATCGGGTATGGCGAGGACAATGTGATGTCACTCCAGTGTTTACATTATGTTATTTAAGACTTCATCTCTCTAGAGTTACTTTAGTTCTGTTGGCCTTAAAGAAATAATAGTCAACATGGAAAGTCCCACATGTCAAATACATAAATGCAGGAAGTTATAGGAATTGAGGACCTCAGTCCTTATAACCACAGGGAATTCTGCCAACATAAGTGAGCTTGGAAGCAGAACTTTCCCCCAGTCAAACCTCCAGATGAGGATGCAGCCTGGCCAACTCCTTGATTACAATCTGGTGACACCCTAAAGCAGAGCACTGGCTAAGCATGCCTAGACTCCTGACCCACAGAGCTGTGAGATAATAAATGTGTATCATTTCAAGCTACTAAAGTATGTGGTTATTTGTTACACAGCAATAGGAGATTGGTCCTAAAGTGACCACCACAATATCTGACTGCCTACCTCTTCTAGCCCAAAGCTGATATTCTGTGTTTGCCCTTTCAAAGTCATTTTGCATGCTGCTTCTTCCTTCTCTGGGCCTCCAAAGACTGATTTCTAGGACCACATCTATATTGAGCTTCCTTAACTCTGGCTTTTGATTGGCACCAATTGAGGTTGGGAAGCAGGTGGTAAGGGGAGAAGATGAATCACAAGTTCCCTCTCTGCCAGGTTGCAAGTTGAAAACAACTATGTTTCTCTACTGGAAGCCACAGGTCTTGTCAGGTGGCTTTCTCCTTTGGCTCCAGCTCTCTCTGCTTCCCTTATTACTCTTCTCCCCTAACTCGTCAGTATTAGGGCTGTACAGACTCCTTGTTGTTGCCAGTCCTTGCTGTTTCACTGTCCTTTCCCTGGATCACTTCCCTTCACCATGCCTAACCTTTCTTAGTCTTCACTTTATTAAGTCACATCTCCTGAATTACTTGTTTAAATATAACACTTTTTCTTGCTGGGCTCCTGAATGATAACAAAACATTATTTCAATTCCATACTCTTTTATACAAAGGGCTTCCCATATACGATTCCTATGCCCAGGAGACAATTTTCCCTAGGCCCAGTCCACATCTTGACCTAGTTCATCAGTTTTTAAAGTGTGGCCTCCAGAACCACAGCATCAGCATCAACCTGGGAACTTGTTAGAAATGCAGATTCCAAGGCCCAGGCCCACATCTACTGAAGCAGAACCTCTGGGGCTGAGCCAGCCATCTGTATTTTAACAAGTCCTCCAGGTGATGCTGAGACTTGCTGAAGTTTGGGAGCTAGCTTACTGTGTTATCTTTTTTAAGTTCCAATGTAAACTCTTCGACTTGGTTTGCTCCCTTTGCTACATTTCCCATTGCACCCTCTGTCTCTGTACTTCTACTTTGCATATCACTTATAGTTTGTTCAAATTTGGTCTCTCCCAGGATCCTATGAACCCACTATCTGTGTCTGCTTCATTTGTGTTGTGACTATTCATGTCCTATCTGGTGCCTCACTTATAGCAGATGAGCATAATTACTTCTTTAAAAATTGATTGAATGAACTGTTTGGACCTCAGTTTATTCATTCATGAGAAGATTGCTGGCTTGTGCATTCATTGATCAACTTTGCTCAAGATAGCTTGGTTAAGTGGTAGAGTGTGTCTCTGGGCAGAAGTTTGCAAACTTTTAGTTTGAAATGGTCTCTGTTGTGTGAGTTTATTCCCATTCTTTCCAACTATTTTCATCTAAGTTCATATAGTTGCATATTTGCAAAAATATATTATGTAATATCTTTTACTTCACAAATAGCTTAGGTCATAGTTTGGATGAGTTGCTTTCAAATCCTACCTAAATAATCTGACCAAAAGAACTTCTGTCCTATTGTTCAACTCAAACCACATAGTCAACTTATATAAATATAATATTTTGTGATGTATTCATTCATCCATCCATTCAACATTCACACATTGCAACAAATATTTACTCTGTGTCAGGAAAAGTGCTTTGAACATGGAGCAGTGGTATAGGCCATGGCAGGTAAAAGTAGTGAGAACTGTTGTTTCTTTACAAACCACAAAACTGGAACCTAATTTTGTGGATTTAATGATAGTCGAGTAATTATCAAGATGAATTTAAAGTGGTCTTGTTCTTGAAAGATTTCCTTGGACTTATGACAGGTAGGAGGAGAGGGAGCCATTGGAGGTTTAAGCAGAGGTGTGACAAGAACAAACACATTTGAAAAGGATTGCCCTGGCTGCTCTGTGGTGTAGAGCAAGCATGTCAAACTGTGGCCTGTCATGTCAAACTGCATGCAGCCAACAACGAATACTAATTAATGATTACTCATTTATTTAAGCCCTTTGTATTCAACATGTCTCTATCGAAATAAACTTAGGTTTTTATGAAAATTGAAGCTTTTGCTTTTTTTGTGGCCCACATACTAGTAAGCTTAAGCCTTGTTTATTTGGCCCGTGTTAGCCTTTGAGTTTGACATGCTTGGTATAGAGTGAGGAGGGACAAGAGCAGAGGCAAGGTGATCACAGTGATACAGGTAGAGGTGATGGTGGCTGGATCAGAGTGACACCACAAATGGAGGTATCATCAACATCTGGATATAGTGTGAAAGTAGAGCTGTCAGGCTTTGCTGACAGATGTGATTTGAGGTGAGTCAAGGTTTTTGGCCTATGTAACTGGTGGGATAAGGTTGCTATTTATTGATTCAGGGAAAATTAAAAAAGGTAGCTCTGAGCAAGAAGATCAGAAGTATGGAATATTTCTATTATAAATCATGAGCAGGAACTGATAAATAACATTAAGTTTAACAAATACCTTGGGAATTTTACAAACGATTTTGAATGTTGGTTTCAATCTGACTGAATGGAGACAAAGAACATTCTATGAATTGATCTGCTATCAGAATGTGCTAACTGAGGTAGACATGCTTCCATTTTCGGGAGATCAGATGATGTGCTGGTCCTTGGCTCAGATTTATTCCCTGCCCTTCTCCTCTTCTCTGTATCACAGAAGAGCTGATCATTGCAAGCTGTGCTTCCTGGAATCCCTGAATAGGAAACTTGGGCTGTGTTGGTACTAGGAGGTCCTCACAAGAGACTAGAAAATGTGAGGAGAGAGAATCCAGGACATTTCTCTTCCCCTCAGTCTGACTCATGCAGTATCACTAGCAGTGATATCCTTTCTTACATATGTTCCCACTAGACAGACCCTCTGTGGTTCTGGCCTCTCTTCTTGCCCTGGTCTCTGGTAAAACTATATCTTCCTTTTGGACCTCTCCTAAGAGAGTTTCCTGCTTCCTGCACCTGCTAATCTCTGAATTGCCATACTGTCCCTGTTTGGCTTCTCAGATTAATGTCTAGAATGATTTCTATTTTCCTGGTTGGCTCCCACAGATTAAGACTCCTATAGTGAAACAAAGAGGGAATCTGAGTTAATTACTTGGTGCATTATCTACTTCAAAGGTACCTGAGTTGACTTGAGTTTATCCTCTGGGTTTGCCTTGTCTGTGACTTGATTGTCCATCTGGGTGAGAAGGGATATGTGGTTAGTATTGATCTGGCCTTCATAGACTTTGATTCACTACTTAGGACCAAAAGGGTTGACAGTAATCTGAGAAGCCAGTCTTCTGATGCTTGAATTTCTTCTCTGCTGTCCTCACCCTGCTTGCTTTTCTTGAAAAAGTCATTAATTTTCAAGGTTTGCCATTTTACCTTTGGGTACTTCTGCTTCAAATCCTAGTTTTTGATGGGAACACTTTATGTTGAAAAATGCAACTCAGATTTACTCTAGGCTCAAATTCAGTTATTTTTCCCCTCTTCAGTTTTTGTTAGTACATCTTTTTAAGGTTGTTTCCATCCTAAGGTAGGCACCTCTATGATCTAAAGTTGGCTCTCAGTAGCTCACAAAAGCTCAAATAAATCCTGGAATTGAGTCTCCCTGGACCTGATTGGCTCATGTTCCAGCTCTCATTGGTCTGCTTAGGTCATGTTCTCATCTTTGATTGGTCTGCTTTAGGCCATATTCTCATCCCTGGTTGGCCTATTTTGGCTAATACTCCCATTCCTGAATGAATTCCTATGGCCATGTGAATATGACACATTGATAAGAATATGAAAATGCACAGTACCTGGGATATACTGGTTAGCTTAAGCAAATACCAAAACCAAATATCTTAGAAATTCAGAATGAAGTTAGTAAAGAGAAGGTGGAAATGGGTTCTAGGGGTTCCTTAAAAACTGTGTCTACTATAGATGGTAGAGAGTCATTTAAATATCTGCTATTATTTAATCCATGTCGACAAAGGATTCTTGAAGGGTTCATATAGGCAAATTAAGGTTTACAGGGTACATTAACAAATCACAGAGGCCACAACTGCAAAATTTGGCAAGTAAAATGATAGATTATATATATATCATAAGGAGGCAAACTGAATTTCCAAAATTTATGCAGCAGTAATACTATTCTTTATTCAGTTATAAATCAATAAGCAATACATGCACAGGCATGTGTTTGGAAGTAGAAGACAAAGAGAAACAGAAAGGGAAAGATGCTTTTTAAAAATCTCAGCTTTTGACATAGTAAAAATACATCAGAAAATGAGCCATTCCCAAAACAATGCACAATTAGAACTAAAACTCTCACACCAAATGTGGAGGAAAAGGCTATCAATAGTAAAAAAAAAAAAAAAAAAAAAAAAAAAAAATGCATTGGACTCCCATAAGAAATACAGCCAAGTTTTCATTTGCTAATTCCATCTCTTCATTTTGCAAAATGGTAACTGTGGCAACTGAAATACACTCTAAAGGTCTACACCTCCATACACACCTCAGTTTGTGGCAGGTTGTTTATTCATCATTCTTTTTCATATAGGCCACTGAGCAGTTAAATTGAACAAAGCTTCCCTCCGTCCCCCTCCTTCTTCCTATTTCTCTTGGTTTGGCAGGTGCTTAGTTTTTTATCTTTGCACAGGCAGATGATCTGGTGAAAGCAACAACGAGAACAAAATCCCACATACCTACAAAATTGGTGGCATACCTGTAACTTAAAAAAAAAAAAGTGAACAGTAATTCACTTAATCCTATTCTTACTATTAAATCACAGCTAATTATAAAATAAGATGGTAGTGGATATATTATAGTTGATTGGGATATAGGGATTGGAACTATACAGGATTATTTATTTCAGCATGCGTATTTTTTGTCTTTTTGCCCAAATGTACTCTTAGTTTTGGAACCTCAGTAGACTCTAAGAAGTTTGAAGGAGCTATTATTTGGACAAAACTTACCAGTTGAGGGTTTTTTTGTTTTTTATTTTATTTTTAATGTTAACCACTTACATTAAATAATTCTGAGATTTTTTTTTTCTTTTTCTTTTTTCTTAAACTGACTTGAAAACCACCACAGTAGCAATAATAATAAAACAGATCTGAGATCTCCTAAAGTTGTTATAAGATTCAAGTTCACTGTTTTTCTGGCATAATTGGGGAAATGCTTTAGTTAGTTGTTGTAGTGAAATGACACTCTCAAAATGTATGGTTAAAAAAACTATTATTCCTGACAAGTCAGTTCATCTGTTGGGCAGATCCACTGATCTGGGCTGAGCTCGGCCCATCTCAGGTGGGCTCACTCCTGTCCCTGTGGTCAGCTAAAGGGTGGGCTGGGGCTCGCTGGTCCAGGATGGATTTGTTTGCGTGGCAATGGCATGAAATAGTGGAAGCCTGGAAGGTCTGTTGAGGCCTATGGTCTGAACTGGAGCATGATCTCTTTGATCTCACTCTATTGGTAGAAGCAAGTTCAAATTCAAGAGGAGAAAAAAAATAAATCATGCCTCTTGGTGGGAGGAGCTACAAACTCCCCTTGGATGCAGGAGGGAGAGAATTGGGGCCATATTTGCATTCATGTACCACAGAAAACTTGAGTAGGCTCAGCTCTCATGGTAAACACCTTAGAGTTAGGTGGGAGAGTAATATAAATATAAACATTATGTGTGAAAGAAGTTCCTGTACCCAATTTAGAAACAATCTGGTTTATTAAAATAGAAGCATCACCCCACCCCTCAACCCCTTTTCATTTTTCTCATTTCTGACCATTTGTTGATTTTTTCCACTCAATGTAAAGAGAGAAGCTTTCATATTAACTTACTTTTTTGTTTGGATTCCACTTAGATCATGTTTTTATTATAGTGAAAACCATATTTCTGTTCTTCTGAGTTAGTTTTAGGTATCTTAAAAGGAACTGCTGCCCAGAGTAGACTGCTTTAAATTATTGTGTAAAAGGGGAATATATGATTCACTACTCACTTCTTTAAGAAATACTGGATAAGTGAGGGAGTTGTCTTCCTTGGGGCTTGGCTTGACTTCTCACTCTTGTATGTCTTCTCTTTTTCCTGGTGCCACTTCCTCATTCTTCTACTGTTTCCCCACCCTCGAACACTAGCTAATCCATGGCTCTCACCTGAAGTCTTATCTCTAGAGATGATTCTGAGAAACCCAATCCTAGCCAGCCAGCAAACTGGGGAGGACAGTGAACAAAGAAGGCACTGGGTAAGTTTCCAGAGACAGATTAGACAAGGTATTGCAGACACAGTACCAGCAAGGGCATGACATAACCTCACTTATTTTTTAAAAACATCACTCTGGTCCTGACCAGCCTGCAAAATGAAGGGTCAAGGGTTTGATTCCCAGTCACGTACACATATTTATTTGGGTTGTAGTTCACTCCCTCACCCTTATTGGGGTTCATGCAGGAGGCAACCAATGGATGTGTCTCTCTCACATCGATGTTTCTCTCTCTCTTCCCCTCCCTTCCTTCCTCTCTCTCTCAATGGAAAAATATCATAGGGTGATGATTAACAAACAAACAAATGAACAATAAACATCATTCTGTTTGCCAGGGTGGCAATGGTTGGAGAGAGAATTGGTTGGAGGGAGGACCAAGAGTAAAATCTCAACAGATCAGTTCTAGAGCCAGTTATCCTCACTGTGCTGACATCTCTACCTATTTGTTTTTCTCCTTTCAAATGGGAGAAAATGACCAACCAACTCCTTTAGCTCTGCCTATAGATGGTGTGAGGATGAAAAGGTGGTTTGCATAAACTTCTTAGAGTGCTCTGGAAAAGAAGTGCCCAATGAGAACCACTATTGGTAAAAAATAAAAATAGCAATGTAAGCTCCTAGCCAGCTCCTG
The DNA here is from genome assembly GCF_014108245.1 of Pipistrellus kuhlii. Lineage (NCBI taxonomy): Eukaryota > Metazoa > Chordata > Mammalia > Chiroptera > Vespertilionidae > Pipistrellus > Pipistrellus kuhlii. The sequence goes on from NW_023425416.1 coordinate 32,606,658, forward strand.
GATACCTTTCTTGTATGAATGGGAAAATCACGTGCCGTATTAAAGACGAAAGCAACTGTTTATAGGTTTCTCTTTTGTTCTTGCTATTGTGGCTCCCTTGGTGGTGTGTCAAAGCAAAATAGTTGATGTAACTGTTTGTGTCCCAACCTGGTTCCCACTGGCGTGCCGATGAAGGTCTTTTGGAGAAGGGCAGTGACAAAAGTCACAATCTTTTCTTTTTCTTTTTTCTTTTTTTCCTTTGAGAGGCGGGGAAGGGATAACTTATTTGGGATTTAAACTATAATTTATGGTTTTATAGATTCCCTCATATTCTTCTGACCTGTCTCAGTTGAAACTTTTTGTGTGCTATAACAATATCAGTAGAATATTTTCCTTTTAAAAAACCCCCAAACTATTATATAAATGTAGGCAAAACTGTAGTTGAAAAATATTGGCTTATGCTTTAGATACACACACAGGCCAAATGTGTGTGTGTGTGGGGGGAGTATATGTGTATGTGTTTATGTGTGTGTGATGTGTGCAGGCATGCATGCTTGGTAGACTTTCTCTGATCACTGAAAGCTTTTCCATCCCAGTGTATGGAACTTGACAGATGGATCAGCAGTTCCTGAGAAGCAGCTACATGTATCTGGCCAGCATGGTTTTGATTGTATGTTGGGTTGTCAGTCAGCCACACACCAGAACTATCATTTTATGATACTGGAAAATAATCATTCAATGTCAATGGGAACAGAGAGTTGCAGGGAATGAAATCGACACTCTGTGTGTGTGCAGAGGAGGGGGGAGGAGTGGCGGAGACAGTGTGGGACGTGCAGTGTCCTATCAGTTCTACTTAAGTCCCCTGGTTCCCTCCGACCTCTGGTTCCTCTCCATAGAAAGGCCCTCACTGTGTTTTGTGAACATGCTTTCAACAAGGCCTCAGTGTAGTTGAAGCTTCCGCCAACCAAGTTCACACAATAACTCGCTGAAAGCAATGCATCCTGGTATTCAGGTTCAATTGTTACCATACCTGAGTTTTCATAATGAAAATCTCACAGCTGTTAATAACGTGATGGACAGTGGCCTTAGGGTTGTATGTCCATATCTTTAAACAACCCTGTAAGCACTTCTTATCTTAGTTTTTTTTTTTTTTTTTTTAAACCACATAGCAGGTGTAACCTCAAATGCAGTGAAAGATGACTGATGTACTTGACTGGCAGAAGAATAAATATTTAGGCTCAGCACCTGAAAAGATTACATACCTTAGTAAGACCAACAAATCAAAGAGGTCTGTAGGAAAACATGGAAGTGTTTGCTTTTCTATTTCTCTGTCAACACCATTCTGGTGCTTTGCTGTATATGCTTTACAATACATGCTGCTTGACAAAAGGTGTCAAAATTCACCCAAACAATCCAGAGCAGTCTAGACTCTCCTATGATGAGGATACTATGTTAATCCTTTTTTCCCCCAAGAATGATCCCCAAATTGAGTACGTTGACTCCCCAAATCTTTCTCTTCTTTTTCTATCTCAGAAGAAAGGGCATTACTGGTCTGTGTTACTTGGCTAGATCTTTGGTGCCTCATCCATTGGCCCCTTGAAGATGGTTTCAAGGGTTAGTTTTGAAAAAAGGTAGAAAGCAGGACAGAGTTACATGCAGTGTTGCTAACAGTTGCTATCCATGTAGCTTTAGATACCGCTGAGACCCAGTTCTCAGCTGCCTCTGCCTCATTCTTCCTGGTTCTCATCCCCCCCAATGCCTCTTCTATGCTGGGGCCACATGGCTCACCTTAACTGCCTGTAGCATACTGCCACCAACGTTTGAGGTCTGCGGCTGCTTTTAAAATTTTAGGTTTTTAAAAATTATGAAATATAACATTTCTCCTGTTGAAAACCAGGGCCTAGAACATAGTAAGTGCTTAATAAATATGTGTTGAATGAAGGAATTAAAGATAATAAAATATACTATAGAGCACATGTGTCAAACACAAGGCCCGCGGGCCAAATCTGTCCCGCCAGGCCTTGCAATGTGGCCCGCACCACGCTGTCATCACTGCACTCCACTGCGTTTCCATCACAATGACAGTTTATGCCTGTTCAGTAAACCATTCGGCCCGCGATTTAGGCTGGATTTTAGATTTTGGCCCCTTCTCTGATTGAGTTCGACACCCCTACTATAGAGGAAGAAAAATGAAGAACCAATCACAAACCATTACTTACTGTCCATATATGGAGGGACAGTAATACCATATCTTAGTTACATGCTTCTATAATAGATATTTTCTTCAATTCTAAAAATAAAATGGATCATTTTGTCTATTGTTTTGTCACATGCTTGTCAGTTCCCTGAAGGTGAACATCCTCCCATGACAATACATAATCTTATACATAATACTTTTAATCAATACATAATAATCCATTTTATAGAATATTACTATGAATTGTTTAATTAAGTTCCTATTGTTGACATTTAGGTTACTTCTAATTTTTTTTGCTCTTGTAAACAATACTGTATTAAACATCCTTCATGTTATTCTTTAAGTTTTGCATGCAGTTTAGGATAAAATTCCCAGAAATGAAATATATTTCGGCTAAAGAATCTGTGTATTTTAATATCTAATGATAAGTCATCCAGGGAGCATCTTTTTACCTGAACCCTGAGGCTGATCTATTTCCAACTGGAACTCTGAATTAGAACCTTCTTCAGAGTGTATGTCCTTCAGGACCAGTGACTTGTACAGCAGATGATCAACTGATTTGAATATCCCTTTCTCATGGCCTCAACACTAGCTCCCTCATAAGCTGATTTCCCTGTACAGCTAAGAAACAGATAAGCAGGAAACCTATATTACTTCTAAGATGTCAACTCCAGCTCAATTAATCTAGGCCAGGGCCAGCAAACTGCAGCCCACATCCAGCCTATATTTGTATGGCTCCTAAGCTAAGAATTGTTGCTATGTTTGTAAGTGCTTTAAAAATAAAAGAAGAAATTTCTTGAATCATGAAATTTAATTTCAGTGTCCATTAATAACAGTTTTATTGGAATAGAGCTAGGCTCATTTATTTACATCCTGTCCATGGCTGCTTTATGCTAAAACAGCAGAGAGAAGTAATTTCAACAGAGACCATAAGGCCTGTAAAGCCTGCAATGTTTACTATTTGGCTCTTCACAGAAAAAAGTTTGCTGAATCTCTGTCTAGACATTAGCCAATCCAAGCAGAGTAGCTTAAATCCTAAAAAAAAATGAAATTTGCAATAATATCACTAAACTAGCACTCCTAGAAAGCCACAATTATCAGCACTCCAGGGCATGGGTTGAGATCACACCATCTTTCTATTGTCTCAGCTTTGATCCCAGCATTCCATAGGCAAGAAAATCCAGGCCTTAAACCCCTGGCTCCACAAAGTACTCATACAAGGGGTTTTCACTGTGAGCATTGACAGTTTCCCAAGTTCACAGTTTCAGCATCATTGATACCAAGTCCTGAGGGCACGCTTGGGCTAGTGTGGCGGGCGAGATGAAGTATGGCTCCCTCATTAACTCGTCCAAGTGCGGTGCAGCTGCATCGTTTGCTCACCCATTTGCTTAACTTAAATAAAGGTTGGTGGTTAGGCTTCTGTTGCATTGTGCTCTCCGGCTAATTATCAGTGTATTTGTTTTAGAGACAATTAGCCACCTGGTTCATTTTCCCATCGAAGTCAGGTCATCATGAGTTACATCTGCTTTCAGGCCTCCTCAAGTCCAAGACATAATAAAAAGATGATGGCTGTGATTATAAAAGGCGTGCGGGGTTGGGCATTAGTGGCACAGCATACTGAATTCCCAAGGAGGACGGAGTTGTATCCTTGTCCTCACAGAAGCTCCCCTCCGCCAGTCACAGAAGGATGTGGACCAGAGCTCTTGTGCAGAGCCAGAAGTCCTTAGGAAGTGGAGTCCTGTATCTGCAGAGGTGGACACTAGTTAGTAATGGCAAAGCTACTAGGGAATTTCTCCCTGGGGCATTGTGCTGATACAACAAAAAAGTGGCAAGCACATCTGAGTGCTTGCATAATTTCCATAACACTGAAGCTGTTCAGACCTGTGGGTGTTGCCTTTTTAAAAAATGTGCTTGATAATGTGACCTAATAGGATGCAGAATACACATTTGCTTTGATAATCCCATATGTTCTGGCAAAATTTAGCATTTTGGAGCTAAGATTTTATTAAGCTAGGTCCTCACTGAAACACATTGATAATGAAGACATGTTTGCAGCTTCCTGAATTTGGGGAGCTGAGGGTCCGTGGCACTGAGGCAGCTTGATCACCTGGGATGTTGTGTTCTGAGGTTATTCTTTGACTACAGAGGGGGAAACCAGATTTACAAAGCTTAGTGTTATTAATAATTAGTGTTAATAATTGCTGTGGAAGGCCTGGAACTGGATTCTGTAGAGAGTCAGTATTAAATAGTTCACTCTGGCGCCTTGATACTAGGCCAGTGAAGACTGTGAGGTGAGGCTCAGTGTTGGGCAAAGTTAAGCATCTGTGAAAGTTGCAAGGGAAAGGTCATCAGGCTGCACTTTGAAAACCTTGGCGCCAAGGTGGGCTGTATCAGAGAATGCATGCTTCACACACACTAATCAGCACGTTGCTTAGGCACCAAAAGAAATTCCAGTTTACATAAGCACTCCCTCCATCCGCAAAATCTCTAGATTCGGATGCTCTTCACAGAGGCATTCACCACATATTGTCGAAGTTGAATCAGTGAAGACAGCGTAAGCAGGCAGCCAACGTGGGGCTCTTGAACTGGGTTTCCTGTGGAATATGTTGAAAATGAGATTCTGTTTAAGTTTTAGGAAAGAGGGTGCTCAGCTAAGTTAACTCAGTTAAGTTTAAAGTTTGTGTAGGACTGCTGAGAACTTTCAATACGCTAGTGATCTTTGTGAAATTTCTCATTCCCCACATTTCCGAGATCTCATACCCCCTTTTCCATCTGTCAGGAACACTGGGCTTGTTAAGAAATATTGCCCCAAAGTGTTTGTTCCAACTCAGGGCTTTATTAAAAACCCCCAAATAAGTGCAAGTCAGTGGTTAGGGGTGGAGGGCTTACAACATGGAACAGGCAGGTTGCCAGCAGTTTCAGTTCATCTGCTTATTGATCTTTCAGTCTTATGAGAGGTTGGTCTTATCACTGGTCTGATGTCTGAGCATAAATAATCCCACCTCAATTTTTTTTTTTTTTTTTTTACAATTGCTGTCTTGTGGAGCTCTAGGCTATGCCTTGAAATGGTGAGAAATAATTTAGCTAATTGCATCGCGAAGCAAGTCCACAACTTTTGATCACCTGCATAAAACTCATTAGTCTGAAGATCAATTGTGTAGTACAAAGCGTGTACCGGTGAGTGTGGTGGGTGGGCTCCCCCTAATTTCCTATTGCAGGAGAAAGTAACCCAGCCTGACACGTACTGTCTGAGAATGTTAGCCAGTTACATAACAGCGTGGAACCTAAATAGTTCAGATCAAGTGAGAACACAGGACCACAAAGGTTACTGCTTGACGCACATTGATTGATTATACCGGCACTTTACAGAAAGAAGACTTGGGACAGCAGCTCCGTATAAGTGCCTTCCCATTTTTTTTTAAATGTCTTTATTGATTTTAGTCTTTATTGATTTTAGAGAGTAAGGGAGAAGGAGAGAGAAGAGATAGAAACATCAATGATAAGAGAATCATGGATGGGCTGTCTCCCACACATGCCCCACTGGGGATCAAGCCCACAACCCAGGCATGTGCCCCTGGCCAGAATCGAACCCAGGACCCTTCAGTCCTCAGGCTGACGCTCTTTCCACCGAGCCAAGCCTGTTGGGGCTGTCTGGGTCTATTTTTGTTGTGCTTTTCTGTGGACTTTCACAAGGCCATTATAAATGGAATCCTGTTTAGCAATCACGATTTACTTGAATTGGCTCCACTCATTAAGCTGTTTAAACTTAGATCTAAAGAAGGATATCTACTTTGTTCCTTTAGACAACTTTTGGGGAAAACATTTAAAATGAGTTTCTTGGCAGAGAACAATATGTATGTATATACATGATCACATATTAGAAGACTCAGGATTTTAAACCATTAGAAGCAGTTAAGGAAAGACCAAAAGGATGTCATTCATGGAAGCTTATTAGTGCATGAAAGAAAGATATAAAGCAGTGGTTTTGCCTCCTCTCAAGGCATGCCATTGAAGGCCATATGCTTGAAGGTGCTGATTCTCAGATTGCTAAGTGAGTGTAGCTTCAGATTCTGGGTGTGTGTGGGAACATGGTTCCCAGACAACATGCTGTCTTTGAACTCTATTCTTCAAGGCTATCACCTTATACCCTGCCAGCCTCATCTCTTCAGGACATAATTAAATACCTTTGCTCATGTAGGTAATGGCCTTGTTGGAGGCATTTAGGAATGACTTGAAGGAAACTTAGTGCATTCATGAATTTCTCAGGTGCAGGTTTTAATCGAAATCACAAAGTCTCAACATGTTCAACTCAATAGACTACTGGATACTGGCCAGTATGCCCAGGATGGTATCTGAGTTTGCATATTAAGAAGTAAGGAGGAAACTCCCTAAAGTCTCCAAAAGTGTTTGTATTGCATATATGCTTGAGGAAACACAGGGAAATGAAGACATTTTCATGAAAAACAAAGCAGAAATAGTTTTTTTTCCCCTATGGCAGGTGATGTCATGAAATTCAGAACTTTACAACTGATTAACATTTTCTTTCTGCTTTAGTCACTGAGAGATTTACACTAAACCTGATATTCATTTAAGATTTTGGTATGTTAATTGCCATCTTTTTGGTAAATGCTTTTCAGGTTTTTATTTGTATTTCACACTCATTGCGCTGTGCTTAAAAACAAACAACACAGACTTTACAAATATTTTACTTATTTTAATGTAGCTAGTATACATAGTTACCATTTAAATTTCATCCCCAGGCCCAAAACACAAAGAAAACCAAAAGATAGCAGTGCTTGGTTGCAGTTGCTTCTATATATCACCTCCTTTATTTAGTATCTGAGATTCCTGATAAGATTTCTAAAACCTATAAAATTCATGGTCTCTTCTGTAAAGCCACCTTTGGAGCTACTTATTATTATTACCTCTGACTTATCCTCTTAACTTCCAGCCTGATTTTTCTTCTTTTTTGTTCAGACTATCAGATGGCAAAGATATTATCAAGTTAAGGAAATACCTTTTCTTATAGACCTCTAGAATCTTTCTTTCTTTCTTTTTTTTTTTTTTTAATATACTTTATTGATTTTGTACAGAAAGGAAGGGAGAGAGACAGAGAGCTAGAAACATCGATGAGAGAGAGTCATCGATCAGCTGCCTCTTGCACACCCCGTACTGGGGATATGCCCTCAACCAAGATACATGCCCTTGACCGGAATCGAACCCGGGACCCCCCAGTCCCCAAGCCGACGCTCTATCCATTGAGCCAAACCGGTTTCGGCCCTCTAGAATCTTTCATCTCCCACTGTGATGGTCAGAATATGTCTCTCCAAATTTCATGTTGAAATCCTAATTCCCAAAGTGATGGTATTTTGAAGTGGGCCTCTGAGAAATGATTAGGTCATCTGGGTGGAGCCCTCATGAATGGGATTAGTGCCCTTATCAAACAGGCTCCCAAAAAGTCCCTCTCCTCTTCCATGATGTGAGGATATAAGAAATCTGCAACCAGAAATGGGGCCCTCATCCAAGTGTACTGGCTGGCATCCTGGTCTCAGACTCCCAACCTCCAGAACCATCCAAAATAAATGTAAGTAATCCAGTTTGTAGTATTTCGTTGTAGCCCCGAGTGGACTGAGATACCTACAGAAGGTCCAGTGGTGAAGCAGTCACCGGTTGGAACTTCAGGACCCATGGGAAAGTCATTGGGTGCACTATTGTCCATCAATCTCATCCCAGACAAGCATGAAAATGCCCAGCTCCAGAAAAGATAGCCTTCTTCCACACTGTCCACATAAACTTAATAAAAAGGAGAGGGCAGTATGAAAAAGGCTGGAGTTGGAGCATAAGCACTGTGCAAGAGGAAAACCAATTACAATGAATAATGAGCTCTGAGATTCAAAATACCAGATGTTTTAAAGGGAGACTCTCAGAGAATGGGGACCTGCTTCAATTCAGCATTGAAAATCACTTTATAAAAGAGCTATTTTTTAAAAGTTAAAAAAAAAGATTAAGGAAAAGAAAAGAAATTAAGAGAATGATAAACAACAATCACATCTCTTTTCTTCATTGCCAGTTCTTTTGGAGTAAGTGTTATTGGAAACTCACTGACCTTCAAGGAGAAACCTAAGTGAGTTCCTTGGAATCCCCTGATATTGATATATGATTCTCACCACCAAATTCTCACAATAACCACCTCCAGAAGGCAGAATCCATAGGAGTTGATATTGTCTCTTTTCCTTACCACACCACTCCCAGCACCATGTCTTTTCCTATAAAGAGTCTTGAGTCATTTTAAGAACTAGCTAGTAATAGGAATTATAGAACAATGTGTGGAGAGTTGTATTCAGTTAGCATAGCCTAGAGATTATGTTTCAGACTTTAAAACTAGACTAAGTTTGAATTCCAGGTCTGCTACTTGCTAAAATTTGACCTTACACAGGTCGCTTTACCTCTCTAAACCTTAGTGTCCTAATCTTCCAATAAGGGTGACCTGTACAAAGCTGTGGGGAGGAGTAATAGAGTGTGCAAAACACTTAGCACAGTGCTTTGCACCTGGTAGGTTCTAAATACACTTTTGCTGCTATTGTGATAATTGACCCTAGGGGGTAAGGGAGGAATAGTTGTCTTGAAAAAATGTATAGCCTTCAGTTACACAGGTGTGTATAACACACGCATTCACATACTGACTAGGGAGCATTGCAATGCAATGTGCTGGAATAGAAAGGTAAGGAATAGAAAGATCTGGAAAGCAATGTGATTTTTAAATTATCCTTTTAGATATAATTTCTTCCAAACAATTATTCCTGACCACCCAGTCTCTCCATCTGTCTGTGTAGATTCATTCTTTTTGTTCATTATAGCTCTCATTACACCTTATTGTAATTTTCTATCTTTTGGTCTCCCCATTAGACTATTAGCTCCATGTGGGATGGAAATCATATCCAAGTCTATATAGAAACCCCACTACTTATTGCAGGTCTTGGCACATAACCACAAGTGGCTGCTGTATTAATAAATGAATGAGTGAATGAAATGAGCAGCTTTTATTTTCTAAAATTCTTTGTGTGATTCAAAGAGATTGACTTGAGTGTTGAAGGTGTGTAAAGAATGTTTCAGAAAGAAACATCCCAGGTTGGAGTTGGGGAGGAAGCAGACCTCATATTTTTCTCTATGCCTTGGAACTCTAGTAAATAATAGGGTTGGGGCTAGAAGAAAATGGGATGCTGGGTTAAGGATCTACTTGTAGTTCTATCAAGGAAGACTTTAAAAATCAATGGGAGTTTTCTTTACAGAGAGCCCTTTTCTTATTCTAACAATTTGTGTTTGCTTTTGTGTATTAAGATTTTCCATAATAAAAAGTCTTACAAATTCATCCTTTTGCCTCGAGTTCTAGGAAATTGGAGAGATAATCATTTGGTCAAGGAAAATGCATATTTAATTGGTACTGGCAAAGAAAAAAAAAGTATTAATAGGACGATTTCACATGGAAAATGGCTTGATGGTTGAGAAACTTATATTAAGAGGAAGGCCTTAATATAAGTTTAAATTGTAATAATTTATTGTTAAGAAAAGGAATAATAATCTTTGCTATATTATTATTTTCAGTGTTTACCTGTGTGTATTTTACCAAAATTAGGATATGGAAATAGGTACCTTTAAACATGTGAGTTTGTTTTGTAATGATTATTTTTGAACTTCTGAAAGGAAGCCAAGAATACTGTGTAAGTGGGTGATTTCTACATAAAAATCACATTATAGTCTCAGTTCCTCTCAGAATTTTGTTAAGCTATTTTTAAATGGTAAAACCAAGATTTTAATAGTTGTAGCTGACAAAGTGGGAGTCGTACACTTAAATATGTCAAAATTTAAACAAGCTAACCAAATCTATACATAAATCTATAGGTTTGTATTGTAGATAACTTCTATGGTACCTTTTAAATAATCTAGCTTTCACAATTTTTCTTTTTTTTACATGGTTACAATAATTTGCAACCAGCACAATTTTGTGGAGCCCAACGTAGCACCAGGGCCTGCATGTTCTTCATGTTCCAGCAAAAACATGTTTGTGGAATTGAAGATTCTCTTTCAAGACAGGTGATGAAATCTAGTTCCAATGGTTTCCTTGAAGCCAATATAGTTTCTCTGGGCCATTTTGGTTGGAGCCCAAATATATTTGACTCATAGTTTGCTCTCTTATTCTGGTGATTTCCCTCATTTTTCATAATTTACCTACTGCTGTCAAGAACAATCATCATCTTCTCAAGAGACTAGTAAATACTCCTTTTAGCCAATAGATTTATAACATACAGAATCCAATGATTCAGTTTATTTGGGCAGATTAAGCAAATACTTCCTACATACAGGGCATAGTCAAAGATTTTAGCAAGCATGCAAAGAGAACAATTCTTGATCTGAAAGAACTTGTGGTCAAATTGTGGACAAGCAGGAAAAATAAACACACATAAAATTATTCTTTTCTGCTTCTAAGTCTATGTAAGACAAAACCCCAATACTAAACTCCTATTGAAGGAACACGTGATTGCACCCAAAACAACTGTGAAAGGGTTTATATAGAATAATCAGAAATGGGTGTTTTTGCTACCACTCTGATTGCTCCATCTAGAACAGATACTGCCATAGATTGAAATTTTTTTATAACTTGCTCCAGCGAAAGCAAGATTGCTGTGTCAACCTCAAACATCTATTTGCTTTAGAAACTAGTACATTCTGGACTAAGAAACTTTCCAGTTAGTTAGGCCACTGAGTTTAGCCAATCCAGCAAGAGTGCACAAGTATTAGGTCATTTTGACTTGGGGTTGTCATATAAAAACTCTAGTTGACAGAAAAAGTTGCAGTTGTTGCTGTCTTAATGGGACTAAAGTGTCAAGCTTGTTGTTGTTGTCGTTATTTTTGGCAATGTTGGAGGAGGTCATTGAGAGAACATGATTACCGATTGACTCAGAGGCTTCTCCTTTCCCACCATTGTATGTACCTACCACCATTCCCATAGTGGAAGTCATTTTCAAGGATGCGGCCTTGAGAGAATAAGGTGCAGTTGAGGCTGAACCCAGATAAGGCCTCTGTATAAACTTTTAAGACTCTGGTGGCAGGTGTGGAGATCCTTTTGTTTTATGACATCTCAAGATGAACCTTAAAAAAAATAAAATAAAAGATGAGCTTTGTATATGTTTCCTTGCTTGCTAAATCTGCCACCTACCAATCTGGAGTGGTTTGTTTCTTTTCCTTCATATATAGAGGCCAGTGTGTGAACCAAAATTGATGAGCTAGTTAGGAGACCAAAGAAATTGGCCTTAAGAGGCATCCATAGTGGAAATCCCAAGTGGTCAACCTCTATGTGGGGAGGGATGGCACACATAGATGTTAGATGATTGTTTCTTCTAGATGCATGTAGAGCTGTGTGAGTATAGGTACACGTGCCCCCCCCCCTTCCCTGCAACTAATGTGTTCGTTTGGGGTGCCAGTCATTGTTATTGGGGCAAGCCTCTGGTGGTTCTCCACCTCCCCCTGCTCCTGAGAGGCGATCCGAGCCAGTAGCCACCTCTCACACCATTGCTGGCCCTGCTCACACCCACTGCATGGGAGCAGCAGTGGCAGGAATGGGGCTGCCAGCAGACAGGATATGGGGGGGGGGGGAGCTGAAGGGGGGTTTGGCTGCTGCGGGAGGTGCCAGGTGGGGGCATGGATAGGCCTAGCTCTGTGCCCACCACAGCCTCACCACCCACAGTTCCTTTCAGGGGGCATGAATTTGTGCACTGGGCCCCTAGTTGTATCAATAACTGACTAATATAGGTAATCTCTAGATATTTTTTCCTAACTCCATGCAGACATATGTATGTAACTATGAAAATTTCTAAAAGTATAAGTATTTTGCAATGTAACTTGGATATTTAATGGTTTTAACTCAGAATGTCTTTTCTGTGCATTAGAAGAACTGACTTGATTTTCATAAAAAGGGGGTTCTGGGTGACTTCTTGATATATATATGTATTATTTTCTGTCTTCAAAAGGTATAAATGTTGACTATAAATCATGCAGTTGGAATTTGGGAATTTGATAGAGGCATTCTGAGATACAGAAAGTAAATTATGTTTGAAGCTCAAAGTTTTCAAAATTGCTATGCTGCTTAAAAAATTTTTTTTTCTGTTAAGTTTGAGCAAACCTTTCACTCATAAGCTTTCTAATTTTCTAGTAGAAAAAAAAATTTTCTATCACAAAGAATGCAAGTGCGAGGAGCGGTTAGTTCCAAACAGCCTGCTGCTTTTCAACTAGGATTGTGTGCAGTTTATGTCAAAACACTTCAGCAAAGAAATACAAATACAGACTAATGTTTGACTTCTTTTGTTGTGTTGAACTGGAGCCAGTGAAAGTATTTATATATAAATCCACTTGTGAAATGCATAACCCTCTCAATGTGACTTATATGTTTAAGGCTTAAAGAGAATTCAGGTTGATTGACAGAAGCTACTGCTCTTACAATGTCAAAATGTCTGACTCTGCTTATGTGGAAATTTTAACATACATTCTTTTCACTGAGGGATGTTTACTTTCTCATTAAGTGCTACTGCATTAGCAATGAACACTTATTTGCCCTACTATGTGTACTGTGACACATAAGCCTTTGGCACACTGGTCCTCATTCTTCTTTTTAAAACATCGAGGGAAACATGTTCCTCCTCTCCCTCCCCCTCCTCCTCCTCCCCCCACAAAAAAAACACCCCAAGAATATGCCTAAAATATCTACTCAGACATGCCTGAGGGCAAAATTGATGGCTTTATGTTTTAAACACTTGAACATAATGTAGGTATGAGAGAGCTCTAGCATATGGAGTCGGGATATTTTCCCTTCTTTCCAACAGTAATACTCTACAAAACCCTGTTTTCTTCTCCTTAATTCTACAAGGAGCTCCAACATGCTTTTTGAATCTATGATTTGCAATTAATATAAAAGAGCACTGGTACATCAGAGGTCTTAGAGACCATGTAGGAATGTCATGTCTCCATTGTTCAAAAGCTGCACCCTCCTATTTGGTTGAATTCTAGTACCTTGTTTAAATTTTTATTGCATTCCCACATAGTGTTATGCATAAGCATATAAGAGATGCCACAACAGATTAGGCCAGTGGTCCATCTTGCCTGCCTCTGAGGGATGTTTTGTAGGGAGCTAAGGTTGTCTTTCCTGATGTAACTCTGAAAACATCAGGGATCGGCTGCATGCATTTTCTACATCCCTCTAATATTCCATAATAGGACCAGCTTCTGAGAATTTTCCCAAATCTTTTAAAACGTATTTATAGTTTCACCCTTTGTTATTCTTTATGACAATATCATTGCACAATTTGTATAAAAAAATTGCTTCCAAGTTTTAAGAATTGGTTCCTAAAACCTATTATACAAGCATTTTGAGATTTTATGAATAAGTCCCTGTTTATAAGATTCATATCTTCACAATTTTCTCGATTTTAATTATGCAATTGTTAATGTAATGTTGCTTCAAAAATGGTCCCAAATGATCCCAAAATCCTGGTATTCATGTTCTTGTGTAATTCTTTCTTCTTATTGCCTGGGCAGGACCTGACAACTTGCTTCTAATGAAGAGAATATGGCAACCGTGATCAAATAGCAATTTCCAGGTTAGGTTATCAAAGACGGTGACTTCCTTCTTGCTTGCACACACCCTTTCTGATTCTTTCCGTGCACTTGCTCTGAGGAAGCAAACCATCCTGTTCTGAGTGGCTCTATGGAGGGTCCAATGCAAAGACCCAACGGTGGCCTCTGGCCAACAGCCAGCAAGAAACTAAGGACCCCAGTCCAACAGCCTTGAGAACTAGATCTGCCAACAGTCTTGAGGGAGCTTGGAAGCTGATTCTTCCCTCGCTGAGCCTTTAGATGAGGCAACAGACCCAGATTACCTATCGATTATGGCTTTGCAGGACACTCTAAAGGGAACTTGGGGATTATTGGAGACCATTTTAGAAGTAGCCTACCACATAACTAAACAGGAACTGTGAAAGTTCTTGTCTTAATTTATTTTAGTCATACATTTGAGATTGACTTCTTATGAGATCCTAATAGTTTTTCATATTGGTCTTCCAAAATGTCTTTATTTTGGAAATCCTAAACTATGTTTCCCTCGTCAGATTATTTACTTGACTTAAAAAATTTTTAAGCCTGGCTTTAGCAGATTTTGATATGGCGTGTGTATCACTTAGTATCTTTGTGTAACAGACCACCTTAAAACTTAGTGGCTTAAAACAAGAACTATTTATTTAGCTCCTGATTCTGTGGGTTGGCAGTTTAGGCTAGGTTCATCTGGGTAGTTCTGATATCAGCTGTACTTCTTCATGCATCTGCTCTCAACAGCAGGTCACCTCGCAGGCTTTGCTGGTCTTGGATACATTCGGACATTTCTGGGGCCTCAGCTGGAATTAACTAACTGACTCAATTGGGTTTCATGTGATGCTCCAGCAAACTATCCCAGGCTTGTTCACATGGCACTCTCAGAGTCCCAAGGAAATAAACAGAAGCAAGGCCTCTTGAGTTGCTGGCTTAGAACTGAAACATCTGTCACTCCCACAATATTCTATTGGCCAAAGCAAATCACAAGGCCAGCTCATGGGGTGTGGGATGGGCAGATTCTATCTTCTTTTGGAAGGAAATGCAAAGTTAATTGCAAAGATCATGGATACAAGGATAATGAATAATTGTGGCAATTTTTGCATTCTACCTTAGTGGACATGACTTAACATAGGGTCTCCTCCCTCCACAATTCAGAATGTTGTTACACTAAGTGGTACCAATTGTTAGCGGTGTTGGATTCTCATTATAATTTTGCACCTCACCATCAGGGTGACTCTGTGCCTCAGTTTACTTATCTGTAGAGTGAGGCTGTTAATAGGTCCTAACTCACAGGGTCATTGTTAAGACTTAATGAATCACTACCTATAACGACCCTAGGGGAACAAAAATTGTTAACTGTTATCAAGATTATGCTGTTTGTAATAATTATTTGCTTTCATGTTTCTCTGCTAGACCTAGACTCATTGAGGGAGGGACCTTCATGTATTTAATCTTGCATCAAAAATGATTGAACATCATTATATGCCAGGAGCTAGGAGCTGGGGAATAACTGGTCCCAGTGAGATACAAACTATCCCTGTGTTATTTTAATACAAACACAGTGTGTTTATATTTCCATATCCTACTTCCCTAAATTCCCTCCTTGATCTTTTTTTTTTGGGGGGGGGGGGTTATTTTTTATTTTTATTGTTTATGATTTGCTGTTGTTTAAATCTTTGGAACATTTCCAACATCCTTGGTGATCTCAACTATATCCACTGGTTATTCTGTGTGTACCTTTTTGGTTACTCCAACCTCACATTACAGGAGATTAATAAGGCTGTGACTTTTGTTTTTGTATTTTCCAAGGTCTCTGTTTATTCCCTTTGGTGGTAAAAATAAAATGCATTAAAAAAAAATAAAATGCATTAGAGGGGGCATATGTTCTGTTAGTCAACGGGTGGCTTCATTCGCCTGTTCCTTCTTTGGGGAAGTGGGCATAGTGAGTACGCAGGATTTCTGGACGCATTATTTCTGTCACTTTCTGCCAACAGTGGAGTCCCTGAGTGCCTCAGTTTTCTCATCTGCTAATTGGGAATATTGCTATCTGCCCTACTATCTATAGGATTAGAATAAAAAGCAAATTTAAAAATAGAAACAAAAGAATTTAGAAAATGTCTTAGTAATATCTGTAACAGGAATGATGTGACATTTATTAAGGAGCAAGAATAGCTAGACCAGTGGAGGAGAGAAATGGGGAAAGACCCAATAAGTTCACCAAACAAACTTGTATTGGTCTAAGGATTTTTGAAAAATAAGGATAATGTTTTACTTAATGGAATGGCTTTATTCCTTTTTCATCTTTCCCAACCTTTATTTTCCTCTACATCTGGAATCTAAATCAAGGTTGAACATGAAAGCTTCTATATGATGTAAAATCACTGTTGTAGTAAATATAAAATGTTGACTGTACTTCATTTTCTTAAGTACAATGTGCTGAGCTTCCCTTTTATTTTACTCTATTAGGTATGCAGCCTATTTGCCAGGGTGAGTTATCTTAGACTCTGGTATATACCTAGTCTGTTTTGTAAACAGAATTTCCATTAAAAATGAATTACTTTTCCTTGGAGCTTATTGATGGGGCTGGCACATCCCTAAATTTCCTTTCTGAGCCAAGATTTGTCACCTTGATCAAAAGTTGGCAAAATGCAGTTCATGATCATTTGAAAGGTAAAGTGGGGTGCGCCCTATGGAAAGTTCTCTTAGTGGCGCACTCACCCACCCTTGACTTTTGTCTTTAAAGCAATTAACCAGCAGGAAACAAAGAAGTAGCAACTCCGTACTACGATTCCGCATATAGTCTTGGCATTCACCAGAAACACTTTTCTTCATTTAGAAAGAAGTGTTCCGCTGACAGACAGTCTGGAACAAAGTGTGCGTACACACATACAATGAGTCAAGAGTTGGATTGCAAAAACCTGAGACCCCAAACAGTAAGCTAAAAATGTGATATCGAATCTTGGCAGAAAGACTATTTTGTAAGCCTTCTGAAATCCTGCCCGTGACAGTCAGGCGTTGCTGCAGTTAGTAATTACCCCCCCACCCCAATATCTCTATAAAAAGAGGGAAGAGAAAAAAACATTGGTTTGGTGAGATCATCTGCCTACTTTTTACAATTTTATCAAGAAAAAGTTGTTAAAAAGGTTCCCCGCTCTCCCGATTATAAAAGTAATAAGTGCTTACAATAAAAAGAAAATGATCAGAAAGCATAGAAAATTAGCTGTGAGAGTAGAATTGAGAAGAATTTAGAATGGTATCCCAACCAACTTATTTCTGAGTGTTGGTACAGATTGTCTGTGGTTCAAAGTATTTGATTATTTGGGGCTTTGGAGGGTCATCAGTGGGTCAAGTATTCGCCCCATTGTTCTGAACTAATCAGCCTTTGCAATATCCCAAGCTTCAATTTCCACGACATTTCCCACACAGACCCACTTCCCTCAGTTTCTCAAAATGAAATAACATTAGACGAGAGAAGGCATATGGGATAGGTATGGAATAAAAGCAAATGTTCTGAGATGAGTTTGGAAGGTTTGTTTTCACAGAAACGAGGGAAGTCAAAATCCGTAAGACTTGGGCTGAACATTTTGATTCACAAAAGAAGAAAAATTTTATTTTAAATCTTTTAAAATATATTTTATTGATTTTTTACAGAGAGGAAAGGAGAGGGATAGTCAGAAACATCTATGAGCTGCCTCCTGCCCACCTCCTCCTGGGGATGTGCTAGCAACCAAGGTACAAGCCCTTGATTGGAATTGAACCTGGGACCCCTCAATCCACAGGCAGATATCTATCTACTGAGCCAAACCAGTCAGGGCTTATTTTTATTTTATTTTATTTTAAATGTTGAACATCAGTAAATGATGAGTAGTTTTTGGAAACAGAATAAAGCTGTGCTAAGTTGAGAGAAGGGTCTATAAAACAGAGCCACATGGGAAACAAGAAAGGAAAACCATCTTCCTAACTGTGTTCCTCATAAAAAAGAGAAGTGAGTAAACAATAATGATTATTCACTGATGGGTGAGAAATGATAATGGCTGAATCCACCATTAGGTGCTCAGCTAGAGAGCTGCACACCGTGCCTACCCTGGCCAGGGGAAGTGCAAGCCACAAATAAAGGGGGTGGGGGAGCAGTGATAATCAGTGGGAAAGACACTCACAGCTCATGGGCTGCCTGTCACCTCCCGAATGCTTAGGAGGGAGAAGGCTAGAGACTTCACTGCTTAAACAGCCTCACAGAAAAGTAGGGAGCCATGGCCCTAGAAATAACCATTCACTTTCTGCTTGGGTCCCTTTTAGGACTTTGGAAAAGATGATTTTACATCTTTTCATCGGCACACATTTTTCTTTGTGTGTTACTGAGTCCCACAAAATGTTCTGATCTCTGCTGTGCGTGTGTGTATCAGTAGAGGGTTTATTCATACAGCAAGAGGAGGAGGGAAGACATTTCCTTCACCCTGTGGGTTCTTTAGGCTGGTGGAGTAGTCAACTACAATAGATTTGCAAAAGAAAACGACCAAATTGAATGACATACAGCTCGGCTAGTGTAGCTCAGTGGTTGAGCATTGACCTAGGAACCTGGAAGTCATGGTTTGATTCCCTGTCAGGGCACATGCCTGGGTTGCAGGCTTGATCCCCGGTGTGGGTCCTGCAGGAGGCAGCCGGTCAGTGATTCTTTCTCATCATTGACGTATCTATCTCTCACTCCCTTCCTTTCTGAAATCAATAAGAAAATATTTTTAAAAATGTAATGACATACATATGTACTCTCACATACATAAGAGTCATAGAGACCCCACATACAAGGGGGGAGTTCAGAGGCTGGAAGGGGAAAATGAGGGATAAATGACATTCTGAGCTAGGGATGAGGGAAGGTAGCTTGGGGCTTCAGAAGGTAATTGCAGGGAGAGAGCATATTCGATAATTAGTAGTTTGCCCTGTCATGCCAGTAGGTAAAAAGTGTTTCTGATGATAACGCTTATCATGGGCCAGACCCCTAATTTAAATTCTTCTAGATAGCTAAGGGTGGGGGTAGAAGTTTCTCTTGAGCCTTTAGGGTCTCAGTTGCCTTTAGGTCAAGGTAATCTGCATACC
The DNA here is from genome assembly GCF_014108245.1 of Pipistrellus kuhlii. Classification (NCBI taxonomy): domain Eukaryota; kingdom Metazoa; phylum Chordata; class Mammalia; order Chiroptera; family Vespertilionidae; genus Pipistrellus; species Pipistrellus kuhlii. The sequence goes on from NW_023425416.1 coordinate 32,625,559, forward strand.
ATTGAGGCACATCTTGGGGGGGGGGGGCGGTGTGGATGCTACTTCTGAACCCCTTCACAAAAGCACTATTGTAGGCATGTGAGAGCCCCCACAGGGCCCCCCACTAGCACTTCTACTAGTATTAGGGAGCAATCACTATGCACCATTCTGATGCTTTATATAGGTTATTTCATTTAATCTTAATACAGTGCTGGGAGGTAGGTACTATTATTACTCATTTTATTGATGACGAGACTGAAACTTGAGGAGGCCCCCTAAATTGCTCAGTGTCATTGGAAATAGGTGTCATACCCACGAAGCAGAACCTCAGCCCCTTGATTTCAGGCCCTGAGCTGGTACTGCCTGCCTGGGAAGTAAGGAACATTTACAGTGTTTTTCCTGCACTTTCCTGATGGTACTAAGTATTCTGTGTGCATCACCTTCATTTACTGATCAATATGAAGCTGATGAGGCAGGTCCAAAGATGATGCCCAAGTTACAGATGAGATACTGAGGCCGATATAATTTCAGTAACTTTACCCAAGCTTCCTTGCTTAAGTGAGGTCCGATGACAACCCCGAATCAGCACCCTAATAATAATAATTAATAATAATAATAATAATCACCTTGTTCTATATTGTTCACTTATACTCTTTTTATATTGAAAATCTTTTGAAAAAGATAAACTTTTCCTTTATGTTTTCTTAAAAAAAAAAAAAACAACTGTGACTGTATCTTACCATCTATTTTCTCTTTAGAAAATATACCCCCTTTGGCTATAGAAGGAAAGACCTCAATGGGTGACAGGATTATTACAAATCCTCATTCTTGAGGAGATGGGGACCCCTGAATACTCCAGTGCTTCCCTTATGAGCACAAACCAGAAGCATACTGAATTCTGCTACTTGGTACTTGGCAGTGACCACTATTTAATGTATTGTAGGCATGTGAGAGCCCCCACAGTGCCTCTAAATTGTGAAGGAGCACTCCTTGGGGAGACATGTCTTTCTGACCCCAGCTTGCAATCAATTAACACTAGGAAGCATAGGAATTTATCGCCCTTCCTTTCATTTGTTTTTTTTCCAGCAAGGGAGAATCTGGAAGATCTTTGTAATGGAGAAAAGGCATTCAAATCAATCTGTTGGTTCACACATCTCTCCTTGACCTACATTGTAAGGTCATCAGTGAGTGGTGCTATTTCAAACATCCCTCAATAATCCACCAAATGAATGCAGTGTGCCTTTTTTTTTTTTTTTTTTTTTTTTTTTTTTTTAAACAAACTTCCAGTGCCTAACTTTTTAATTCTTGCCATAACACCAGCTGGCTCGTAATTAACCGCTGGCATCATCAATATCTCGTCAAAGTTAATGAGTTTTTAACATAATTTTTAACTGCTCTGAAGAGGTTACAGTATTAAAAGAACAAGAATAATGTATATATTTATTCACAGATAAACAGAGAGATGAAAGATAGGGATCCAGCTCGAAGGCTTCTGGGCAAGGAATTTGAGACAACGACTTGGCCTTGCTAGTGAATTCATTGGTCAAAGTTGAAGGGATTTACTGTCCTACGTGGTCTCACACCCCATTTGGACTTGCTAAGAACTAACATTTATTTACCTTTATTTAAAATTGCTAGGCTGCACAGAAATTTATTTATGCTTAGGATATTGATTCCTCCACCTCTCTTCTTTCTTTGGGCCTCAGACTCTGAGAATTCACTTAATTACAGTTCTCATCTCTTGGCATACTATTATTATTGGTAGATAGCATGGTCCTTATCTTTTCTTCCTTTAAATACTCCCTTCCTTTCTCCAACTCTCCCCTCCACTCTCCTGCCTTTCCACCTGCCCTCCCATCCTTTTTACCCCCAACTTCCCTCTCATTTTCCTTACCCACCCATAATCAACTATATTTAAATGATTAGTGTGATCACTTTATTTGTATATGCTCTTATAAAATTAGTGTGTTTCAGCAAGTTGTCTCCTAAAGCATTTTCCAGACTGGCATTGAACTGGATGTGAAAGGTGGACTGAGCACTTTGTTAAAAAGAAAAATGACTGGAATCTAACCCCTCACAGATTTTGATTTGGTTGCTTCAAGTGGACTTTAGGAAAATCTGAATTTTTCATAGCTCTCAGATGATTCTGATGGGCATCCATGTTTTGGAACCACTATCCATGTACTAAAAGATGATTTATAGTCTTTATGATATTCCCTCTCTTCCTCCATCTGAAAGAATGCCCCGAGGAAAGATAATTATAAGATTAGAAGATTATGAATCAACGTTGGTAACTGCAGGTACAAGTTCATCATAAATATATTGTACATTTTTTATCTTTCATGCCTAGGTCAAAGATATGCTGGCTACCCTCTGAATACCATTTAAAAGCAAACTTATATTAAAATGGTTTAGGAGAAGTCCGTAATATTCAATTTATTCTTTTTTTCCAAGCCCAGTAAATAAAGCAGGGCAATTATAATTGTGGTGATGAATTCTAGATGGCTAGCAAATCGAAGTCTATATCAGTTGTGAGATGAAAAGTCTCTGCTCTCAACCAAAATAGTGCTGTGCATAGCATTTTAACTGCTACTTGGAAGGAGTTTATTGAAATGGATTTCATCTATGACAAATCAACCAGGAGACTGTTGGGTCTTTCAGGAACAAATGGGCAACAAGAAAGAAAGATAGATGGTCATGTGGAAAGGTATAATTATCTCTTCTAGCTATCCTAAACTTAAATAAATAAGCACTTAAATGTCATTTGGAGAAATGTGGATCAATTGCTCGGCTACTCATTCACCTGGTCTATCATATTTTATAGGGGCATATTAAAGACATTGTTATGCAACAGAATTGTATATCATGGTAGGATTAAAGGCAGCTAGTCTTCCATGGACTGAAAGAATGAACTAAGCATCTGAACCTCGTGTCATGATGGATGATGGTTATGCTGAGATATATGCTAGTTGTCCTAAAAGGATTTATGAATTTGCCTTCAAATGCCATTGATATATTCCTTGTTTCTCACACACACAATTTAAGCTCTGAACGTTTAAAAAGAAGGACTATATGAGCACCTTTGATTCACTGCAAGACTGAAATGCTTTTTGTCTTCTCATGGTTAAGTCATATGATATGATTTTTTTTACAGAGAGAAAGGGAGAGGGATAGAGAGCTAGAAACATTGATAAGAGAGAAACATTGACCAGCTGCCTCCTGCACACCCCCCACCGGGGATGTGCCCGCAACCAATGTATATGCCCTTGACCGGAAACCAACCTAGGACCTTTCAGTCTGCAGGCCAACGCTCTATCCACTGAGCCAAACTGATTTTGGCTCATAACCCTTTCTTTACAGTTGCTCTATTGCCTCCTTATATTTTCCCCACAGCTTGGTGAGATTCCTGCATGTGAATGACCTTTTTTGATGATGGGTTTCATGGAAATGGAAAGTGCTCAGAGAGGAAAATGCAAACAAAACTTTTTTTTTTTTAAATTGATTTGTTAGAAACTTTTAAGACTACAGAGATATACCAATTAACCCAGGAAAAAGAGCAAATGTCCTTTCAAGAACTTTGCAGGGCATTTTGTTCAGTTACTTTGTGGCCAGGACGTTTCAGTATCCCTGCCAATACCTGAGGCTTCTGTAGTGTTTCTTATTTACACATTGTGAGCCACAGGTGAACCATTATCAGCAATACCTGACATTTCTCTAATGTTTATGAATGCAAGCATGTTTTAATTAGTGATTTTTACATTTGAGCCTCACTATAACCAGTGAAGCATATATTATTAATCCCATTTTACAGAGGGGAAAACTTGGCCAAGGAAACATGGAATACATTTTTAGCTCAGGTTTATGGACTCTTAATTTCCCAGAAGCCCGACCAATAAAATATTTTCATTTCACACTGATCCTTCTCTTTTTTTATTTTTTATTTAGGAATTGAGAGCAAGAATTGGCAAACTTTCTGTAAAGGGCTACACAGTAAATATTACAAGCTTTTCAGCCATAGGTCTCAGCTCTGTCGGACTACTCACCTCTATTAGAGTGTGAAAGCAGCTATGATAAATACTGAGGATGAATGGGTGTGTCTGTTTTGACAAAACTTCACTTACAAAACCAGGCTGGCCAGATTTGGCTACTGGGCTGTAGTTTGTTGATACCAGGTCTAGATTAATGAATCTCATAAACAGAGAAATGAAAGAGATAATGTACGTAAATTGGACATGCTTTAGTATTCAAACTCCTCACACACCTCACCTGTGTTGTCTTATTGAAACTCCTTACACATTTTTACTGTTAGATTTCCTGAAAGGATTACATGGCCCACCACATCATGAAACTCCTGTCCCATTTAAAATGTCTTCCAGCCCAAACCGGTTTGGCTCAGTGGTAGAGCATTGGTCTGCGAACTGAAAGGTCCCAGGTTCAATTCCGGTCAGGGGCATGTACATTGGTTGCGGGCACATCCCCAGTGGGGGGTTGTGCAAGAGGCAGCTGGTTGATGTTTCTCTCTCATCGATGTTTCTAGCTCTCTATCTCTCTCCCTTCCTCTCTGTAAAAAATCAATAAAATATATAAAATGTATTTTATTGATTAAAATAAAATAAAATATATATAAAAATATATATATAATATATATAATATATAAAAAAATAAATAAAATGTCTTCCATTTCTCCACAGTAATTGTTAATTCTTTGGGGGAGCTCCCTACTCTCTTCTTACCTCACACCCTTTTGCTGAAGTCTTTCCTGTTTGAGCTCCTCACCTTCCACCTTCCTTTAGTGTCTTTCTGTCTCTTTTCTTACAAGGAGTGATGGAGCTCTCCATCAGCTTCTTCATTTGCATCCCCACCCATCATCTTTTCTTAGCATAAAGGCAAATCTTGGGGAGGGGTGATTGTTAAGGTCAGTGTTTTCCTGCTACATATATGTAAAGTGCTCACCCTAATGCTTGCCACAAAATAAAGGTTTAGGCAGTAGGTACCTAGAAAAAAATTTGGAGACTTTGAATGAGGACAGTGTGGGGGGGGGGGGAGTAAGGGAACTGGGTAGAGGGGAGCTATGGGGGGAAAAAGAGGAACAATTGTAATAATCTGAACAATAAAGATTTATTAAATAAAAAAACTTTGGAGACTATAAAGCACTATGAATTAAAATGTAAGCCATTGCCTGTTATCAGGGTGATTAAGACTTTTTAAAAACTGTTGCACAGCACCCAGAACTCAGAAGTCTTGTGTTTAGGACTTGGCTGAGGTGATGGCTTTTAGGTCATTCAAGGGCTTCTGAGTATCATTTACTCTTCTAGACTGAGCTAGTGTCCCCACAGAAAAGATTGCCGGCTTTGTGCTAAATGAAACTTGAAAACATTTTTTTTCCTTAAGGACTTTATGATTTGAAGAAAGAAAAATCTTCAGGTTGTCAGAGATCTTATTCAATAGGATCTGCAACATGGAGCTACATGCTTGCATTCACAGAGAATAGAGAGCATCAAGCATGTGTTCAGCCAGACATTCCTTTGTAGAACAAGACCTTGTGGATAGCACTGAACAAACCTGATGTTAAAATTTCATCCCATTTTTTTAATAGTGCTATCTTATGATAACATTATCACACTATTTTAAAGCAGATGTCATTGCAAGGAGCATCCCATTGTAAGTCACTTTTGCATGTTTTTAGCCATTTTCAAATAGTTCCTCCATCTTTGCACTCATTCATTCAAGCAAACATTCTTCAATGGTCTATTATGTGACAAGAGCCAAATAGTAAGACATAGTGTATGCTCTTAAGAAGTACAGTCCATGGGGAGAGATATTCATGTTTGTTTTGTTTTTTTTAAAGTCTTCAGTAGGGTTATCTAAAGAGGGCCTGTATATGGGAGTACTAGATATTCAAGGAGGGCTTCACTGTTTCAAAACAATTTTGAGGCCACTTACAGAGTATATAATAAGATGAAAATTAAGTAGTGAGGAAACTGGAACTAAGGAAAATTAAGGAAAGGAGAAGTTCGCTGAACTAAATGTAAGGTTAGTGAACAAAATGCATGTTATAGATTCTACACTTACTAGAGATGAACTATGAATTTGGCTCTGAGCTTCCTACCAATCAAAACAATGAGAAAAATCATGAAAATGTTTATAGGTCAGAGCATCTATAAACAAAAGTATCTATAAACAAAAAAGTTATTTCTTTTGTAGTTGAATTTTTATTTATTTTTATCTTTATTGAAAGTATTACAGATGTTTCCCCCCCCCCTTTCCCCATTGACCCCTTTTAGCCCAATCCCCTCCCCCTGCCCCAGACCTTCATCACACTACTATTTGTCCCTGGGTTATGCATCTATGCATATAGGTTCTTTGGCTAATCTCTTCCAACTCACCTACCCACCCACCCACCCACCCACCCCTGCCTTCCCTCTGAGATTGGACAGTCAGCAACACAGATTATTTCGAAGAACACGTGAGAGAAATGTATCTAGAGGTTTTTCTAATTGATACCTAGTTCTCAGTGTCCCTCCATAGGCTATTGGAATGTCAAAGCAGAGGGCAGCAAAAACACTCGGTATCATGTAGGAATAATGACTCCTGCTTAATTCTCATCTTCTGCTTACTCCGAAGCTCTGGAGCAGGCGTCTTCAAACTACGGCCCTCAGAGGAGTCTGATCCGGCCCGCCAGGTTTTTTGGGCAGTGAGCGCAGCCGAGGTGTTACAGTAGGAATTAGTAGTTCATATAGTCCGGCCCTCCAGCTCTCTGAGGGACCGTGATCTGGCCCCCACTTTAAAAAGTTTGAGGACCCCTGCTCTGGAGGAATCAATGCTCTGATTATCCTTTATGGATAAAACCTCCATGTTTCTTATTTCTCTCAAATGAGCTTTAGTGAGCAAAGGGCATCAGAAATTTTGAGTTTATCCTGAGCAAATCTGAGCTGCTTTAAACTAACAGAGAATGAGTAGACTTTAATTGGTAGTTAACTTCCCTTTCATCTCTGCTCATGAACTGAATGTTTGTACTCCCCACCCAATTCATATGTTGAAACTCTAATCCCCTAATTTGATGATACTGTGTTTTCCCGAAAATAAGACCTACTTACAGGTTTCCTTCTGAGTGAAATATTAGGCATCCCCCTGAAAATAAGGCCCCCCTAGGCTAAACATGAGAGATTTGGTCCACTGATTCTGAAAGAAATGGAGTCACAAGAAATTCACCAGGAAATTCAGGAATTGGATTGTTATGATGATGTTCCAGAAGATGATGACATGATTGTCATTGAATAAATGAGTAAATTCTTGATTCTGAAGGATTCACAGTTTGTCTGGTTTGTGTTGACAACTACTGTACTACCATACCGTATTCAGGTAATAAATTTCCTTTATTTTCATTTAACAATAAATGTGTACCGTATTCTTCTTCATGGAAAAATAAGACATCCCTTGAAACTAAGACCTAGCGCATCTTTGGGAGCAAAAATTAATATAAGACACTGTATTATTTTCGGGGAAACAGGGTATTTGAAGATGACTCTTTGGGAGGTGACTAGGTTATAAGGGTGGAGCCCTCATGATGCAATTAGTGCCCTTATAAGAAGAGGCAGAGAGAATTTGCTTGCTTCCTCTACCCGGTCTCTCATTCCCTTCTTATGCCAATTGAGGATACTATGAGAGGGCAGCTGTCTACCAACAGGAAGCAGACTTTCAACAGACACTGGATTTGTCAGGATCTTTTCTTTTTTTTCTTCTTAATATGTTTTCTTTTTAAAATAGATATCAGAGAGAGGAAGGGAGAGGGAGAGAGATAGAAAACATGAGTGAGAGAGAAGCATCAATTGGCTGCCTCTTGCACTTACTGGTGATCAAGCCTGAAACCTGGGCATGTGCCCTAACCAGGAATTGGCCCAGCAAACTCCTGGTGCATGGATCAATGCTTAACCACTGAGCCGTACTGGCCGGGCTCTGCCAGAGTCTTGATCTTGGACTCCCAGCCTTCCTAATTTTAAGAAATAAATATTTGTTGTTTAAACCTCCCAGTCTATGACATTTTTGTTCTAGAAGCCCAAACTAACACACCTCTTATCTAATTGTTTTGTGCTAACAGAGTAAAGTAGATCACAAGGAAATAAAGGTCAGAAATAGAGAAGCAAACTTACAACTGTCATTTATCTTGGAGTATGTACTTTTTTTTCCTCTTTGCTACACCTGTATGTGAACATCTGTCTCCCAGGTACTGAGTTACTCTGGATAACATATTTAGAGCAGTGACATAACCCCTTTCAAGGGACAGGAGGGAATAGGTTGACATTAAGTAATTGGGTTGGCAATAACTCAAAAATATGATTTTCCTTTAGTGTTTAGTATTGTAAAAAACAGGTTGCAGAAATCAGTATTAAAGAAACACTGTACATTTTCTACAATTTAGGAATTAAAGAACCCTCTGAATAGCATAGAATTCACTTCTTATAAAGCTTCATAATAAGGGTTTTCTAGAACTCATAAAAACTGAGAAGTCTTGAGGTATCACGTGTAGCTATAATTTGCAGCTATGCTTCACTAGTATATCTGAAATATTGTTTTCTTTATAAAAGTCATACTTGTTCAGTGGAGGAAATTTGACTCATAGAAAAATATAAAAAAGATAACTAACTCAATAATTCCACCTGGATTATCCACTGTAGAAGTTATACTCTGTTTAAAACTAGTTTTTTTTTTCTATACATACATATTCACATAATTTTGATTATATTTAATTTGCTTGGAATTGTATTGCATTTAGCCCTGTGTTATGAGAAGTCCCTTGTAAACATCATTTTTCGTGACTGTGTACTATCCTAGTGGGTAAGGCCTCCTAGTTACTGAGCCATTTTCTATCATGAGTTGGGGAATTGGGGACAAATAGTGCTAAATCACTTTGAATTTTGTACCTTGTCTCTGAAATCTTGGCAAGCCTGACCCCTATTCCAGTCCCCCTGTTTGAGTGGGCCCCACATTTTGGAATGCTTTCCTCAAAATACCCCTTTATTGTCTGAGATCAGGTCAGGCCAGTAGCCAGGGCTCCAGCCTCATGGACTGCCACCTATGCAGTCACACAGAACCCCAAGCTCAGAAGGGCCCTCAGGTTTAATACTCTGTTGTTGTTGCCTTGAAATTATAAGTAATTCTTTTTTTAAAATTATTTATTGTTTAAGGTATTACCTATGTCTCATTTCCCCCCTATTAACCTCTCCCCTGGCTGCTCCAACCCCCAGCACATGCCCTCACCCCCCTATTGTCTGTGTTATGCTCATATGCAGGCATACAAGTCCTTCCCTCTGAGGTTGGACGGTCTGTTCAATGCTCCTTTGTCTCTGAATGTATTTTTCTTCATCAGTTTATGTTCTTTATATTCCACAAATGAATGAGATCGTGTTATATTTATCTTTTTCCAATTGGCTTATTTCACTTAGCATAATGCTCTCTAGGCCCATTCATATTGTTGCAAGAGTTTCTTCTTGGTAAGAGTTCCTTTTTTTTTTTTTTTTTTTTTACAGCAGTGTAGTATTCTATTGTGTAGATGTACCCCTGGTTTTTAATCCACTCATCTGCTGATGGGCACTTGGCTGTTTCCAAATCTTAGCTGTTGTAAATTGTGCTATGAACATAGGGGTGCATATATTCTTTCTAATTGGTGTTTCTGATTCATTAGGGTATATTCCTAGAAGTGGAATCACTCTGTCAATTGGGAGTTCCATTTTTAATTTTTTGTGGAAAATTCATACTGTTTTCCATAAATAATTCTTAAATAAGGTGTCCTACCTTTTCATTTTGCACAGGGCCATGCCATTTATGCAGCCAAACCCGAGAGCAGTGCCACCTGAGCTATTTGGGGTCCAGCTCAGCAGATGATTCCCAGGGCTCTCTCTGACCTTTTAATCCTAACTCAGGATTGACTAGATGCCCCTAGGAGCTCTGGGACTTGTGCCTAAGGGGCTGTCCAGTGGTTCAATTCCAGGAGGGCAGCCTGGCAAGACGGTTGCTCACACTTGAGATAATTATGTCTTACAGGATCAGGTTAGGCCAAACTGCCCGCATGGGGCGCACACTCCTCCTTGGGTGATTCTAATTCTCAGATAGCCAGGAGCTCCACATAGCCTGTGGGGTCCTGCTCTGGCCATGGCACAAAGCCCTATCCTGCTTCATTAATCTATTCTGCTTCTCGCATTCCCCATCCCCTCTGCCCTTCTCTCAGCTCTTATCTTGGCACAATCTGTTTTGATCTTTGGCATAAGCTGAGAGTCCCAGAGAGCATCCGGTCTTATATCAGAAAGGAGGCAAGGATGATAATATCCAGGGCAGGGAGGACTTCTTTCTGTTTGGGACAGTGAGGATCAGGGTTGGAGCAGCAGTTCCCACAAGGCTTGAAGAACATGAACAAGGGCCCTGCTCTGAGTCAGGACTTATTTATAAACACTTAGTTAACTTCTCCATGTTATATTCAGAAGCTGAAACTCCCATAATTACTTCTATGAATGGGAAAGTCACAGCCTATGGCAAGAGTGATGAATCTTAGGAAGCTTAAATTTTTGCTTTTCTCGGAGGCTTCTCAGTTGAGAAATCTCTAGTTCCTTTCTTCATTTTTGCGAGTTGGGGATCAGCTTAGTTCAGATAATCTCTTGTGAAGGTTTGGACCATGGTTTTGGAAATACCAGCTGTTCCGGGGGCTTAGAGCTGAGCACTTTGTGTGTTCAGTGGGGACTGGAGCCAGGGGGGTTGTGACACAGCCATCCTGGAGAGTGTGTCAATGCCTGGAGGTGCAGCTTTTATTCCCGACCTGTGCTTGGCATCTGAGTCCTGCCCTATTAATTCAAGGCTCCTGATCCTGGTTTTGCTGTTATCTGCGATTTCCTTGACTTTGGTTCCTTGCCATTCCCAGAAGGAGAGATGTCGTCAAGGAGCATTTCCACATCAGAGAGCCAAGGATGGCTTCGTGGAGATGCTGATTGCATGCCCTCGTGATTAGATTCAGCAGGAAACTTGAAAGGCCTTTATGAAGCCATATTTCACTCACTCGTTCATTCCTTCATTCACTAAACATTTATGAAACCTACAACTTCCCTGGCACTGTGATCAAGGCTAGAAAAGGAAACAAGCATGTTTGTTTTGCCTTTATGGGGCTCTCAAAATAATTTTGGGAAAGCAAACATTACAAGGCAATCTGAGAAGCATAAGTTAGAGATGTGTATCAAAGCGCTGCTAGTAACATGAAGGTGAATGAAGTTATTTGTTCTCCTTGGAAGGAAGCAGGGGAGTCATGGAAGTCTTCGCAGAGGAAGCAGTCTTTGAGCTGGGCTTGAAGGAGGAGTTAAGGCTGTGATGGGTCGGAACCATATGACCAGTTCTGGGCAATGGTTGGAAGTGATACGTTTCCAGGCAAAGAAAGTTAAAAACCAGTGTGCCTCACCCATCTCTCTCTTCCCCTTTGGCAGTGTGTGTGGAGCTGTGAGTTGAAATTGTAGAGCCTCAAGATTGAACCCCACGCATGTTGATCTTTGCACAACTGACACACCCTCTGTTGTGATAAGTTATTGAGAGTTAGGGTTACCTGTTACAACAGTTTAGCCAATCCTATTATGACCAACTTAAGGACTTTTCAAGTAAATATGGGGACATTTCCAAAAGAGGGAAAAGCAAGTGAAAAATCACTGAGGTGTTTCCTGAAGGCAAGGAAACTGGTTTATTTTCCTATCAATCCCTTTCCATTCTTGCAATGGGCAGGGAGCTGCAAGTTGTTTTTGTAGAAAACTGAAGGAATATGTAGAAATGGTAAATGCTGAGGGTATTGGTGGGATGCTGACAGCATTTCAGAGGTGATAGTTGGAGGTAGCAAAGCCTATTTGGCTGCCTCTTGGTAACCCTTGGAGTGGCCCCAATCATTTAGGCTGTCTTTAGAGTGGGAGGTACTTGACCCCTCTTTATCCTCTGCTTTGTGGCCCATTATCAATTCTGAGCAAAAGAAAAACTCTCATTCGGCATCCCATTACTCTGCAAGTTCTTTGTGCAAGACACTGGGGCCCGGAGAATCTGTGCCTTGTCTTTCAAACAATTAAATGGAAGAGCAAGGATTAAAACACTGATTTCCTGACTAAGTTCTGTAATTTTTCTGTCTAAGTATTTGTTTGATACTTTCTTTTGTTGTTGCTGACATTTTGTTGTTGTTGTTGTCTCCCCCCTCCTTCCCCCCCAACATTCCAGGGCCTCGGTCAGTCTACTTAAAAAAAATTAAGGAAATGCAATAGAGTCATTACAGTGTTATAAGAGACTGCTTTGGATAAGTCCTTGAGCCCATCTATACCTCCAACCCCACTGCTATTTACTAATTGTATGACCTTGGGCAAGTCACTCCCTGTTTCTCAGGCCTCAGTTTTCTGATCTGAAAAATGGGATAATAATAGCAACATGAAGAATAAATGAGATGCAATGAGAGGGAAGGAAGGGTAGGATGGGGCAGACAGCACCTGTCCTTTGTAGACATAGTCCAGGGTGTCCATTCCAGGATGTCCAGCTCAATTCTCTAAGCCCAGTTTTCCACATCTTTGATTTCCTTGAGTGCCTTATTGAAGTTCTTCATCCATTGCCCTGTCTGCTTGACAAGTTGGGCAGCCTGGGGCTTCGCACAGACTTAGCACAGTATCTGGTTTAGCACAAATACTCAGTAAGTACTGGCTATCAGTGAGAATCCAGTTTTCAGGATGAGACTTAACGAAACATTATGAAGAAAGAAAAATCTATCTCTGTCATCCTTTAAGTTATTATTCCTTCTTATCACAAGTCCATCCTCCCTTCTGAGCAGGCCCCATGGGTGATCCACATCCAAGTTTTGTCCATTGAGAACTCTCTGCCTTCTTACTTCTTCCAAATCAAACCTTTGGGCATCTGGGCTTCTCTTTAAAAAAAAAAAAAAAATGCTCATCCTCTCAAATCCATAGCAGCAGCTTGATTTTCTATAAATGAATTTTTTTTTCTAATGAGGAAGGTAAATAAATTAGTTCCAGGCAACTTTAGATATATTTTAAATAAGATGCTTTAGAAGTAACACTCCTTACTTCCCCATATACTCCCAATTTATACTATAAATTACGAAGGAAATCAATTTATATCAGGCAAGTAGACTGGTCAGCCTGAACCCTCACCTCCCATTCTGGCTCACTTGGGAGTCCTATATAACACTGAAAGCGGACAATGAACACGTAGAAATGCATATAAACAGAGGCACTAGCATGGCCAACTTTGCCTTGGGCAGGAAAAGAAATAGCACCTCTTTCAACCAGATTTGAACTAGTGGATATGGAACTTGGTAGAAATTTTAGGCAAGTTGAGGTTACTTAGTTTTTACTTCTTATATACAAATTGTGTAGCCTGCACCGAGATAAATATATTTTGGCAATTATCAAGGTTCTACATCAGAGTACAGATGAAGATGTAACTGTGGTGATTTGTGATTCTATCACCAGCCCCTCAAGCTGTTTCTAGCCTCTTATTTATAGCTTCTCTGGGCTGTATATCTTATAAATACAAAATGAATGAAGTAGTGCAAATGAAAAAGCAGCTTTCCTTATGACCTATTTACATCTCCTTGCTTGTCAACAGGGTGAATAAAAACACAGACGCCTGGTTTGTGAGGGATTTGAAACAACATGGAGAGAGTGTATTGGTGGGCAGAAAAGGCAGAAGAGATTGAGAAAATTCTGGAGGTTTGAGGTAGTTATCTTTGACTTCATAGTCCAGGAGAAGAGCCTTGACATTCCCCACACATGTCTTCTGAGGCTTTCATGAGTTCCCATAATAAGATACCTAAGCAGTAGATGAATTGTTGGCCCCAAATCTTTACCTTCTCCAGATTCCTAGCTTTTCCACGGGTAGAGTGCATTTCCTCACCCCCTTGACTTTTGGCTTGGCCATGCCACTTTGCTTTGGCTAATGGCATAAAAGTAGAAATGACCAGTTCAGAACCTAGGCCCAAGAAGATTTTGTACATTTTCATAAGCTTCTGTGTACTTCTCCCATCTTGATGCTCTACAATTTCAACATCCACAAACTCTGCCAAAGGGAAAGATATAAAATGGATGAGATACACTGGCTTTTTGTTATCTTTGCCTAGAAGCTCATCACTCCCATTTAAAGTCTGTTGGTAAGAACTAGTCATGTGGCTCCAACCTAACTGCAAAGGACATTCAGAACTGTCAAAGAGTGCATGCATATTTTGTGAGCACTAACTACCTCTGTCACATCCCTACTTTTTTTTTTTTTTTTCTCAAGTCCTAGCATAAAGAGCACTTCCTCTGTAAAGACTTGCAGAACACTTCCAGTCCTCTTCCAAGGAGAACAAATTGCTGTCTTCTTCTTTATGATTCCACAGTGCTTTATATACATCTTTTTTTTTTTTAATATACTTTATTGATTTCACAGAGAGGAAGGGAGAGGGATAGAGAGCTAGAAACATCAATGAGAGAGATACATCAACCAGCTGCCTCCTGCACACCCCCTACCAGGGATGTGCCCGCAACCCATGTACATGCCCTTGACCGGAATCAAACCTGGTACCTTTCAGTCCGTAGACCCACACTCTATCCACTGAGCCAAACCGGTCTTGGCATTTTATATACATCTTTATAGCCAATATCAAGGCCCAAGTATTTTAAATTTGTTATTAAATTTTAAAATGTCTATATTGGTCTTTGTGGGAGACACCTGTTATTTCTTCCTACTCAACATTTACTCCTCTCCTTTCCTTTGGAGAACGTCCCTTCCCTGCCTTCAGTCAGTCCATGGCTTTTGGATGGGCTGACCCAACAACCAGCTCCAGGGGTTGTGGCCAATCAGTCAATGTATCCTATTCCTCAGACTGTGTGCTTAGTGCCAGGATTAGCCAGTGACTCAGATTGGTCTGATGGGACTCCATGCTAGGACACTTGTTAGCATTTTTTGGGAAAGGTCTCTTTCCTCTTGGAATAATAGCTGTAAGAGTAATAGACATTGGGATTGTTTGAGGCCCTTAGTGGAAAAGGCCTGCTTGAGAACGATGCCAATAAGGAGGATAGTGGGACTGAGAGAGACAGACAGAAAGAGAACCAAAAATAAAAAGAGATAAAGGTAAAGTTTGGGAAGAGAGAGAAAGACACACACAGAGAGAAAATTGTAATGTGATTTGAGCCATTTGAGATCCTGTGGTTAACTGGGCATGAAACCATTCTTTCTTGAACTTTTCAATGAAGTAACTAAATTTAACTTAATTTAATTTTTTGCTTAAACCAATTTGAGCAGGATTTTCTCTCACAAGATTTCCAAATTTTGCAAAAATAGTTAAAATTATAAGTATAACATTCTAAAATGTATCACTATGTCAGTAAGATAGGCAGCATAAGACATTTTCCTCACTGATAAACAGAGAAATGAGTTCTATTTAGTAATGACTGTCCTTAGACATTATACATCAAGATAGATTGAATATGGAAAAATCTCATATTGCTTCTTTGTACCATCTTTTTCTTTATTGTTTTTCCCTCCAGTTATCTTCTTATTCTGTTAGTCCTGAGTATGTTTTTTACCCCTCAAATCTCCTAGACCCATTACCTAACCATGAATCTTCCAATTCATACTCAGTAACCATCAGCTATTGAATCCCAAGATTGTTTTGATTTGTTGAGTTCAGGGAAGTCACTTATTCTTCCTTTGACTCACTACTAAAACAGATAATTTATTCATGACACCCCAAGAAGGCCCTGGAGATTAACTCATCATGTAGCACCTTCCATATGCAGGTTATTTAGGTTGAGTGATCCTACATTATTGCATTGTAAAGGGTCTCATTGAGGTGGGCCATGAGCATACCTTATTTATACCCTCTACCTTGCTTCTTCCCTGAGTGGATGATGAATCTCTGCATTCCTCCTTATGCAAGGTTAGGGCTTTTACTGCCTATATTTTTCTAGTTTTCTTACCATTTATTCTGATCCATATTTTTTCATCTTCTCAAAATATTTTACAAAGTATTGGAAGCTCTTTTCCCATGTCTGAAATAATGTCTACTTCCTAGAATTGATATGAAAAAAAAAGAGAGAGAGATTAGCTAAATAGAGTGAGCCACTCAAAGCCTGGTATATGGAAGGTGCTAATCTTTCATTACACCATTACTCTAACCTTTCTGGTATACACGTCTTCTTTTATTTTTTTCTCCATTATTGTGATGGTGAAACAGTATCAATTTGCCTTTGCAGTAGTTAGGGAGTGATGTATCTTTATCAACTCTGTCTTCTTTAATTTGAATTCAGGCAGAGAATTCTTGAGTTTTCAATGACTCACTCATCTCATGGCTGGAATTTTGAGAACATGGCATTGCCCCTTTCCTTGCATAAATGTGCCATTGGTTGTTCTGCCACGGAAAAAGCAGTGAGAATTATTTCAAGTCTTGGCTGATCTCCAAAGCATTATTCTTTTCCTAGGCTACCTTCAACCAGCATCTGATGTTGGTAGCTCCAGCAGTTTCCATGTGGCCTATTAAACACTAGCTGTATGTACTATTCATAATTGCCAGGAGACCCAAAAAGACTTTCACAATTGACTAAATTTGTGAGTAACTTGGATTAAACCAAGCATGTCAGTCTTCAGCAGAAATTCCAGAGTCTTATGCTAATGTATACTGTGTCTCTCCATGGAGGGTAGAGGAGTTGTGGCATACGATATTTCTCAAACTCAATTGGTTATGGCCATCAACAAGATTCTGTGTCTCATGCGACAAATAGAACACATTTAGAGGAATGCTGACCTAGCATTGTCATTAGATTTCTCAAACACCTTTCTCTCCTTTGTTCCAGGGATGTCACATTTTTCTATACTATCCCTCAGTTGTCTTGTCTCTTCTGTGCTTGCTCCTCTATCTTTGTTTAGTTCCCCCTGGGTAAACATAGTCGTAGGCTGAATGATAAAACGCTGTGATTAGTTGACCAAGGAGAAGACTGAATAGTCACAACAGTGTGTGGTGATATATGCTTGCAATATATTGAATTCACCTCTGCTGCTTTTCTTTAACTGATACAGTGAATGGCTGATGGTAATGTTGTCTCCATTCTTCTCTGGGACTTTGCTTTTGACTGGAAGATGAGAGGCTTTGTGGGGGTCTTACTTTATCCACATCTTTTGGGAAAATGGTCCGATTTTTTATTGTAAGAACACACATCAGAATGAATTACCCTATGGTCATTTGTTTTTTATGGTTTATCTGTTTCTAATTTGCTTGCAAAAACTGGGGTGGATAATGTAAACCAGACCAAAAGAATTTTCATGTCTACAGTCTCAATACATTCATTCAAGAAATAATCATTTACTCATTTATGCCTTTCTTCAGCTTAAAGTATAGCATATCGTTAATTAATTAATGAGAGCAAAGACCACCCCTCTTTCTTATTTCCTCTTAATTGTAATTCAGATGAAACCTTTATGCAATGGAATCAGTGCACTTCAGATCTTGTAGCTAATTTTTAAAATGCTGTCCCCTTGGATTGCTATATATCTGAGTTAAATTAGGAAGTCAGTATTATCATGGCAGCTTTTCTCTTTCTTTGGTCTTTCAAGCCTTCTCTTTCTAGTGAAGAGGCTGATTATTCTAAATCCTGCTCCTATTAATTTTATTTAGTCCAACAAGAGTGAACATAACCTAGTTATTGTTTTCTTGGTCTTCATTTCTAAAATGATATCACCTCTTTGACAGGTATAGAACCTTAGGCAACATGTAAATATGGCACATCTTTCCTGTGATTGCTTTTATCTTTTTACAAAGGATTAATTTTAGAAATCTCTATTTACGGAATCAACTTGTTTTTAGCCATGTTGGGCTACAGTAAAGTAAAAGAATTTAAAAGCAGGAAAGCTCCTTTTTAATGGGAGTTAAATGAGAAATATATAGAATTTCCTTTTATAGGATGCGTATTTTATAGTACTTTGGTCTTTTTACCTTGCATTTGTAGTGATTTATATATAAATTTATGTATAAACTGGGGACATGTTTATCAGAAATGCCTTTAGAGGTAATATATATATATATATATATCTGCTTCTCTCTTAGAAATTCTGATTTAATAGTTCTGACGTGAGGCACCAGAATCTGCATTCTTTTTTTTTTATTTTTTATTTTTTATATATTTTATTGATTTTTACAGAGAGGAAGGGAGAGAGATAGAGAGCCAGAAACGTCGATGAGAGAGAAACATCGACCAGCTGCCTCCTGCACACCCCCCACTGGGGATGTGCCCGCAACCAATGTACATGCCCCTGACCGGAATCGAACCTGGGACCCTTCAGTCCACAGACCGATGCTCTACCACTGAGCCAAACCGGTTTCGGCAGAATCTGCATTCTTAAAGCCCCCCTGGGTTTTACTATGTAGCACACCCAGTTGAGAAGTACTGGTTAAGAATGTTCTGTTAGGAAGTAATTTCTTGTGTGAGAATGTTAATTTCTTGGCTGACAGGACAAAGGCACAGAGAACTAAAAGGATTTTTGTGGAAACCACACAGTAAGCCTTTGGGTATGGCTGCAATAGGCATGAATTATTTTCTTTTAGGCACTCTTTTTTTTTTTTTTTCCAACTCAAGTAAATGACCAGTAGAGTATGTAGACGGGGGCCCCAGTTACTATTAACTGAGTTGCAAAAGAGCATAATGCATGCTCTGCCATCCAGTTATGACTCCTCTATGTTCTCCTAGAAAAAAGAGCCATCTGGTGGGAATCTTTGCTTCTGACTTATTCCATGTAGTTTTAGGTTTGTTTTAGTTTGGACCAGAGGATTTGGGCAGGAATGGTTACAACTTGTCCAAATTTTGTCTTCACACTCTGCCCTTTATCAACTCACATCTCCATCCTCTTCACTCCAGGGTAAACACACAATGAAAAGGATGGATAACAAAGGTGATGCATTTCATAGGTTAGAATTCCCATTAAAATTGGATCCGTTTTCCACCTGCAAGAACAGGATGTAAAAGTCATCACGGGTCTCTATTGTGCAAGTTGCAGAGTATAATCTTGACAGATGGACTGATTGTATAATGGTATGTCTAGTGGTGGTATGAGGGTATCCTTTCTGGTGGTGAAATGTAGCTTTATGAGCAAGGACAAGCAGTAGATTTTCCCTCAGAACTTTCATACCTTGTCAAGCTGAACAATTACTCTTAACCACATGTGGTTAAGAAAAGCATGCTTCCATGGGATTTAAGCATGACATCCCTCTTCATTGCCACAAATGAGAAGCAGATGCCCGTAGTCTCTGGGTAATATTCAGGCCTTAATAACATTGCCATGCATTGGGCTCATTAATTGATGCTGACAGTAGTGATAATAGTAGTAATAATCATAGTAAACTTTAACTGAGTGTTTACCATGTGCCAGCCACTAATGTTTTATGTGGATTGCTTTATGTAATCCTCACAAATCCATATGTAGAAGGGCAGCGTGTATTTTTTGTTTGAGGCCACCCAGATTCTCCTTCTCTTCCTGTTGCTGACAACACCTCAGATTTTTATTTTCTCTCCAAGGATGTCCCCTGTACTTTGGGGGAAACAGATCCCGTCCTTATGCCCAGGATGAGCTCTGATAGACTTAAGCCAATTAGCAAATCCTTGGCTGCAGGGGATTAGTTCAGGGATGATCATGTGACCTAGTTTGGACCTGTTAGACCACAGGAGAAATTTTCAGGAGGATCCTGTGTCTTCTGTAGAAATGTCTCTAGAGACATTTTCTTCTCACTAAATATGAATGTGGAAGCATGGACACTATTGAGGGGAGTCAGCTATGAGTAAAATTATCATCAAAGAAGAAGATAAAGAAATAGAATTTAGAACTTTGTTGATTTCACTGAGCAGTGAGTGAGATTAAGGCAAAATGAAAGCCTACTATATTTTTAGTTTTTGTTTATTGTTTTTTTGTTTTAACTCTACTTCATCATTTAAATTGAATTGGGTTTTCTGTACCTGGCAACCAAAGGATACCTAACAGGTTCTGATATTCATACCTTTATTTTACAGATAAAGGAATGGGCTCAGAGAGTTTGAATTACTTTCCCAATTTGACTGAAAAGATAAATGGGCATCAGGGACTTGAATCCAGGTGGTTTAATTCCAACATCCATGAACATAGTTGATACCCTGAGAAGGTAGAATATAATGTTATTTTAAATATGGGGTCCAGAAAATAATGTTTTCCTTCTGTATCTTACTCTGAAGGAATATGGATTTAACTTGTGAAGGTGGCTAACAAATCCAAAGTCAGTAACTCTACTTAATTATTTAAATTATTATTGAATTGTGTTTTTTGTTTGTTTAATATACCTCTTTGTGTCTGGTTTTTGAAGTGACTATAAAAACTAAAATATCTTATTGAAGATATCACTATAAATCACCTTGTTATGAAATCATCACATGTAATATTTAACATTTGTAATAGAATTGGATTTAAGTATATTGCCAAATCTGATTATGTTTTTTTAATTACTTGGGAAGTTTATAAAAATATACATTCTTGAGCTTCAGGAGTGTTTGAGGTGAGATCCCAGGTGATTATGAAGCACAATTGGATTTGATAGCCTTTGATTTTGTTGATGACCATATAGATAAAGGAAAACTGCATGTAGTTATTCAGAGACTCCTGGTAATCTGTATTTAGATCAATTACTTGTAATTGATCAAAAACAAGGTGCAGAGAGACATAGCTAATTTCCACTGCATAAGAAACATGAAGATTTATAAAGCAAGGTATAAGTTGGAACAAAGAGTATTTCAAAAGCATTGATAGCCCCTTCGAATAGTATGATTGCTGTGATTTACACCCCCCCCCCTTTTTCCTCTCCTCTCCATTTCTTTCTTCTTCTCACTTAGATTAAAAGAGAAAAAAGAAACAGAGACTTGGAAATATATAGACTCCTTCCTCCAATAATTTGATAACTTTTTGGTAGTCCATTAGAAAATTATCTTGCAAAAGAAACCAAAGTCTCTGTGGAATACTTTTGGCTTAAACCTTTCTAAAATCTCGACACTCACTCAACCATTGACAAACCCTGGGTGGTGGTCTTCAAATTTTAATGTGCTGTAGAATCACCTTGAGAGGCTTGCTACAATTGCAGAGCCTACTCTCATTCCACATCTTCTGGAACAGAATAATTGGAGCAAGGGCCTGGTAATCTGTATTTAGCTCCCTCTCCTCCTCTCCTACTCCATCATCGTGACTAGACTGGAGATCATCAAGGCGCCAGTACTTTGTGAAAACCTGTCCTAGAAGCTATCTCAAAATTGAAGACCATCAGTTATTAGTCGTTATTTAGGTAACTAATCATGCCTAGGGGTGGTCTTTCAATAGTTTTCTAAAATTTGTACCATTTTAGTTATAACAACCAATGATAAGTAATTGTTTATAATAATCATTTAATAAATGGTTCAATTTTTTTTTTTAAGTTGGGAGTAATAGGATTGAGAATAAGATGATATCTTCAGTGATTTTATGAATGGGATACCTGAGTCCTCAAAACTGAAGCTGTGGTGTGAGCAGTTGGCAGCGGTTTACCAGGATTGAAAATAAATTAGCACCTGGAAGGAAAGGCTTTTTAGAGTGCTAATCTTACCAAATCTTCTCAAGGTGATGCTAAACCCTGGGGTCTTTGCCTAGCATTCCCAAAAGATTCTCTGAACAGAGAGAGGAGGACCCATGCTCTTAGAAGCTATGGTATTTTAGTTGTTTTAGGCTGACTGCAATAGATTTTTCATAAAATTTTGTGCACATTGCCAGAATGTTAGTGCTTCCATTACGAATGAACATAAGTAACAATGCTGGTGTAAATAATCATCCTGTAAACTCTTTATTGCTAAGGAGGTCAACATGAGGTCATGCGTTCTGAACATCTGGTTGAATGGCTGAACTGTGAATTACCAGGGTCCTGTGAAGAAGGGTGAGGGCTGCCTGCTGTCTTTAGGGTTCCTGCCTCTTTGTGCAAACATCCAATGTGGTCAGTTTGGCTCAACAGGAAATGGACCTTCCATGCAGCAGAAGAGCGGAGCACTGTTTCCTTCTCCCCTGGTAAGGAAAGGAACTGGTGAAGAGAACTGTCCTAATTGTCAGAGTACTTGGCAGATCGTGGTTGGCTGCAAAACAGCCTCCAATTCCTCCCATCCCTGTCTGCACTTCCTTTTGCAATATCACTTTCCCACGTCTCCCATTTTGTCTTAGTGTCCCTTGAAACTCGGCTTGGCTTGTTTTCATGAATAGCATGTTAGCAAATGTGTTGCCAGGGAAAGCTTGAAAAGAGCTTGCACATTGGGCCTTTTGCTGGGACTCCCTACCCCTGGGAACTTTGTGAAGGAGCCAGGATGGTAGACACCTGAATTGACAGCACCAACTGTGAGTCTTTCCCACCTCTAAACATAGCAGTGAGGCCGTTCTGCTCTGTCTGGCCCCAGTCAACGCTCAGAGATATAAGCAATGATAAACTAATTCTTCTTTTAAGCCCCTAAGTTTCAGAGTGATTGTTAGGTATTGAAAACTAATTGACATCGTGCTATGGTCTTAATGTGTATCCTCCTCCCCAAGACTCACATGTTGAAATCCTAACCCCTAAAGGTGATGGTTTTAGCAGGTGCTTAAGTCATGAGGGTGGAACTCTTACTAGTGGGATTCGTGGCCTCATAAACGAGGCTCCAGAGAACTCCCTAGCCCCTTCCTCCATGTGAGCATGCAATGAGAAGTCTGTAACCAGGAAGAGGGCCCTCATCCAGCCATGCTGGCGCCTGCTCTCAGACTTAACAGCCTCTAGAATGGTGAGGAGTAACTTTCTGCTGTTTATTAGCAGCCTGGTCTGTGGTATTTTGTTACAGCAGCCCAAACGGACTAAGACCAGAGCATATCTCTTTAAAAGCACTTGGTACTATCGTGTCCAGGTGGCTCTGTTGGTTGGAGCCTCATCCTGTACACAAAAAGGTTGCGGGTTTGATTCCTGATCAGGGCAAATACCTAGGTTGTGGGTTCAATCCCTGGTAGGGACATATGTAAGTGATCCCTCTTTCTCTCATATCGGTGTTTCTCTCTCTCTCTCTCTCTCTCTCTCTCTCTCTCTCTCTCTCTCTCTCTCTTTCTCTCTCCCTCCCTCCCTCCCTCCTTCCCTCTCTCTTTTTTAAAGAATCAATAAAAACATATCCTCAGGTAAGTATTAAAAATAATAAAGCACTTGGTGCTGTCATTTGGGGCGGCTGGGGGGAGGGGCAAGTTCTCCCCTTAGGCAAAATTCTTTGAGGGGGAAACAATAAAAGTTTCTTGCTTATTGTAACAAACACACCTTGTCTCATCAGATTCTTGCTCTGCCTCAGTTGCAAGCATGGCTACCAGATTCCCTATGGCACCTTATGGTCCCCATACCTGAGGCCAAAGGCTGCTGGTCTGTCTCCTTCATCCCCTCCGCTTCTAGTCTCCAAGAAATGTCATACCAGCTTTGGCTTCCTGAGCACTTGTTGAAGGGGCCAGATAATGCAACACTGAAGTGCAAGAGAGTTAACTCCCCGTGGAGCAAACTTTCACAACAGAGATGGAGACAAGAGGGAGGTAAACAGATAAATTTCCTTTCTTTCTTCTCTCTGATGGGCTCTGATGGGCTTGCTGAGCAGGGTTTCTCTGCATAGCTTGTCTGAGTATATGTCCCTCACCAGCCGGGCACCCAGCAGTGGCTTTTTTCACTGTTTGCCTTGGAGCTGTGATCCACACAGTAATGTATCTTCTGGGATTGCTTCCAGCTTTCCTGACCTCACTTCCCTTGTCTTTATGCTTCCCATCCAGGGACTGTGCCTCCCAAATAAAGCATTAGCAATCCAACTCAGGCCATGTTTTTTTTGTTTTGTTTTTAGGGAACGCAGACAGAGATCTTCATTGTGAATTCTTAGCATGTCAGCATTTCCAGGTGTTAAGGATGCCCCCTGCTCAGGATTCACTTGTTACAGTTCCTGAAAGGATTTCATCAGAAACACTGCAAAGTCTAAGGAAGGGAACTAGACACACGGTGGTCAGTCAAGTGGAGGCTCTCCCACAGCGGGAAAGCCTCAGTTGTGTTGCTGCCCCTGATGGCCATCTTGGCCCAAACATTTTACTTAATTATCTATTAAGTTCAAAAATTCAAATAATTGAGAAGTTAAAACAGAAGTCTCCCATGCATTTCATCTCACTCCCTCAAATTCCATTTCCCAAAGGAGAATAATTCTTCTTCTTCTTCTTCCTCCTCTTCCTCTTCTTCTCCTTCTTCTTCTTCTTCTTCCTCTTCTTCTTCTTCTTCTCCTTCTTCCTCCTCCTCTTCTTCTTCCTCCTCTCCTTCTTCTTCTTCTTCTTCTTCTTCTTCTTCTTCTTCTTCTTCTTCTTCTTCTTCTTCTTCTTCTTCTTCGCATCATTACTGAGATGGTCTACTTATATACCTGTGTAGAATACATCTTTTATTTTAAATAGTTATCATTATTATTATTTGCATGTTATTTCTTTCTTTGCTCATCTTATCATAAGTAAGATCATTCCAAAACATTTCATAGAAAGCTGTCCTAGACTTTTTTTTTTTTTTAATCCTTACCTGTGGATATGTTTTTATCGATTTGAGAGAGAGCGAGAGCGAGAGCGAGAGCGAGAGCGAGAGCGAGAGCGAGAGCGAGAGAGAGAGAGAGAGAGAGAGAGAAACAAACATTGATATGAGAGGGAAACATTTATCGGTTGCTTCCCATGCATGCCCTAACTGGGAATCAAACCTACGACCTTTTGGTGTGCCGGACTATGCTCCAACTAACTGAGCCACCCGGGAATTGGATACAATGTCCTGGACTTTGTAATGGCCGTCCAGTTTTCCACCATATGGTAGTAGCAGAGTTTATCTAAAGCATCCCCTAGTGATGCACATTTCAGTTGTTTCTCATTTTGATATTGCAAAACTGCTGGAATAAGTTATACATACATCCCCAAGCAACTGGAAAATTCTTAGACGTGGATTGCTAAGGCAAAGGGGTTTGTGTGCCTTTTATATTTTGATATTCTGGAATTGCCAAATTGACATGCACGTTCTTAATATTTGTTTAAGCTCTTGACTCAAAGTGGCCACTGGTATCTTATCTCTCTGAGTGTGTTTCACCGCATTTAAGAGGTGGAAGTTTAACCAGCGTGCGGAGTGGGGGGCGGGGGTGGGGGAGGGGGGAGGCGAGTTGACTCACCAAACCGAGAGGTGTGGGTAGTGGTTCGGAGGGAAGACGGAGCTGAGTGGAAGGAAGGAGACAATTGGAAGCGTGCCAGTTGTCTTCCCCTTTCATCATCGCAGGGAAGCAGATTCTAGGAGGCATCGTGAGCACTGCAGGGATCAAAAAGGCAGAGCGAAGAACAAACTCTGCCTTAGGTAACGCCCGTGCCAGGCAGTGAAGGGACTAATTAGGAGAGTAAAGAGACAAAAGCTCACTCGCACATATGGAGTCGCTCTTTGATTACTTTAAATAGGTTAAAGATTCATTACAAATTATGATTTTTCTCCCTGGACATCCTCTGTTAACAATAGATGTTTTTCCCTTCCCCTCCGAGTTGGACACAATCAGTTCAGGGGTTCATGGAGTGTCTCTTCCAAAACCTGGAACTTCCCTCCCCTTGGCATTGACAAGGCAGGTCTTTCCCATCCTTTTGGTGATTCTTTCTGTTAGGGGCACAGTTCCTAACATACTCGGGCGGGGACCTCTGCCCTGAGCCCAAGTAGGAGACCTACAGAGGGTGACAATTTCATCTCAGAGCAGCTGGTCCCCATGGACAGGCACATCTGTTCTCTGACATTTCCTAGTCTTCACCACCCTTGCTGATCTACTTCTCTCTCACTTCCACTCACTTGACTCTTGGCTTCAAAGACTTCACTCTCAGTTGTTTCAGAGAAAGAGTTTCTTTAAAGGAGAGCGGATTTCTGGGCTTGCCATAAGGGTGTAAAAATGTGAAGGCAGAAGCAGTAAGAATACCTTGTTGTACATGTAAGTTCCATAACCCCACCAGAGTTGTCCTTTTGTTGTGCCTTTATTGTATCTATCCAGAGAAAAGAATATAAATTACTTTTTTTTTTTAAATTGATGAAAGCAGAGAAATGTTATTTAGCACGTGGATTCAGATTGAGTTGATCAAATGCCCCTTTTAAAAGATCAGACAGCTGCCCTAGCTGGTTTGGCTCAGTGGATAGAGCGTCGGCCTATGATTTGAAGGGTCCTGGGTTTCATTCCAGTCTAGGACACATTCCCCCATTGCGGGTTCCATGCCCAGGAGAGGGCATGCAGGAAACAGCCAGTCAATGATCCTCGCCTATCACGGATGTTTCTTTCTCTCTCTCCCTTCCTCTCTGAATTCAATTAAAAAATATATTAAAAAATAAATAAAAGAAAAGACAGCAGCCCTGGCTGGTGATGCTAAGTGGTCAGAATGTTGGCCTGTGCACAAAAGGGTCAATGGTTCGATTCCCGGTCAAAAGCACGTACCTGAGTTGCATGTTCAATCACCTGCTCTGGGGTCTCTCTCTCTCTCTCTCTCTTTCTCTCTCTCTCTCTTCTCTCTTCTCCCTCTCTCTCTCTCTCTCTCCTCCCTTCCTCCCCCCCCTTCCTCTCCAGCTCTCTCCCTTCCACTTTCTCTAAAAATCAATGGAAAAAATATCCTTGGATGATTATTAACTAAAAATTATAGATAAGACAGCATTTTTACTTATTAAAAAACTTAGACATTTTGTCACAACATGTCTTCGGTCATTTATAATGGCAAAATTTTCCCCTAAATTAGGCACAAGAATATAATCTAGGAAGCAGCAATCATGTGCTGGGGTAATTCTGGACCTATTTTGAAGCAAGCACCCTGACATTGAACTTCTGCCTAGAAAAAAATGTATCTGTACATGTCATGAGGATATCAAGCTAGAAGTGCCTACCACAATTTTGTGTTCTTTGTCTTCCAAAGGAAAGAAAAATAATTTTATCATATTTTAATATAGTCTGTTTAGAATAGTCAGAATTATAACTAAGGATTTTACATACTAGAAATATTTATTTTACAAGATTTTCCCTTTAAAATTTCTCATATTGAAGGAGCCTAAATGGCCCAGAAAGTTTGGATCCATCTAAGATGAGGAACCACGAGTATTTGATTTGTATAATCATTTTCAAAATTAATGACATTTTAAAAATATATTTTATTGATTTTTTTACAGAGAGGGATGGAGAGGGATAGAGAGCTAGAAACATTGATGAGAGAGAAACATCTATCAGCTGCCTCCTGCACACCCTTTACCGGGTTGTGCCTGCAACCAACATACATGCCCTTGACCAGAATCGAACCTGGGACCTTTCAGTCCGCAGACCAACGCTCTATCCTCTGAGGCAACCGGTTTCGGCGACACATTTTTTTTATGCAGAGAAAATGTTTCTCAAATAAACTCTTGAATGAGACCCCAAAGTTTATAAAAGAGATGAAGCTGCAGTTATGTTTACCTGCATTTTCCTCCTCTGCTTCTTGCCCTCCCACTTCCTAAGTCTAGATGCCTCAGGATGCAGAGCTGGACAGAGCTGTCAGGGGTGGGTGTTTCTGCATCACCAATACCTGACATAGCATCTAGCACATCAGAGATGTCCATTAATGTTTGTGAAATTACACAGAACCCAATGCTTATGGAGATACAAATATATTTTAGGTAGAAGTGTTCTTATTTTTAAAAAATTGATCAAAATAAGATATACGTCTTTCAAGTGTATGTTCCTTAGCAATATTTGAAAAGGTTTGAGGTATATTTTGGGAATGTCAAAGGCAATATAATGGTTGTAATCTGCGTCTAAGCAAATGTAGCTTTTAGGGTGACAGGGGACAATTAGGGTCACCTGATAGGAAGGGAATAGGAGGGGACTTCAATATGTTTGTTCATCTATTAAAGTTGTTTGACTCAAGTACTTGGCTGATATGTCCTCCAAAAGTTGGGCTGTCACACTGAAGGTGCTATTTTCCATATAATGAGGTAGGGGTGTGTGTGTGTGTGTGTGTGTGTGTGTGTGTGAGAGAGAGAGAGGGGGGGGGGAAGATTTTTTTTTTAAATTGGAATGTTTCACAGATAAATCCAGATTTCTGGTTACTTTTGGAAAAATAGAAGATCTAGCAATACAATGAGTCTACCTTTGCCTTGACCATTGGTTCTCAAAATGTGGCTCCTGGTCAAATAGCATTAGCATTACCCAGCAGTCTGTGTTTTAACAAGCCCTCCAGGTAATGCTGATGGATATTTGCATTTGAGGACTATTCCTGTTTACTATAATCCCATAGAGCTCAATGGTGTTTGCCTCCCATTTGGCTGTTCAGATGAAATTATCTGGCCCTTATGGGCATTTGAGGATTATTATTCTCTTTGTATATGGATATAATCCCCTAATATGAAAACATGAGATTTTTAAACTTCTGATTATTAATCTGAGGCCCCAAATGCCTGAGGTCATGAGAGATCTTTAGGAACTTGAGCACCATCCCACAGGCATATCAGATCTGACTATCTTCTGTTAGCCACTGCCCATGTAGCAGTATGAGAAAACTCAATTAGTACCAACAGATAAGGGCATAGCAAAGTCTTGGGAGGAAGAGAGCCCCAGTCAGAGACCCTAATGCCCTAATGCAGACAAGTAAAATGGTTAGATAAAGCTTTATTTAATTACATTGCGGGCGGGAAGAGAGTCATAGGGGATCTTGGCGTATCTAAGTGTGTGATTTTTAATGAACTTTTCAGAATGTCTGTATGGTTTCTGCCAGTTTGTCAGACGGCCATCAATTACTCAGTCTCAGCCTAAACACAGACAAGCCACCATTTCATTATCAGTGAACATTTTTGAAGTGGACTATATGTGGGTCAGCATTCTAAGTAACTGCCAAACGTGAGTCCCACATGGAGGTACCCTCAAGTCAGCCTGCTGTTTACTTGCCAAACTGCTGTTCTTATTAGATGCAGATGTGTATGACTCTTAGATCTTAGGTTTGTTTGGGTTTGGTGTTTTTTTTTCTTTATTCCTTTCTTTTTGTTCTTCTTCTCTTTCAGACCCTAGTGGTAATGTTTAGCTTCCTTAAATAATTCTGAAGTAATATTAATGAATGCTCATCAAATACCCATGTCTTCTATATTTCCCAGCCCGGGGGCATAGAGGTGAGGTCATATGGCGAATTTTTACCAATGGAATGTTAATAGGAATGTTGTATCATTGCTGGTCAGAGATGGTTAAGTAAAAGTCCATCTTCACGCTGTCACCTTTCCTGCTTTGAATGTTTGAGATGCTGGAATTGCAAAGTAGAAACAGCCTAGGTTCTCGATTTGCATCTGAAAGAGTGCTGTGGCAAGGTAACTCACTTCAGAAGCAGGTGTGAGCAAGAGTTAAACCTTTGTTGTGTTCAAGGTTGCTGTGGATAGTTTGTCTTGTCTTGACAGCACACATTGTCCTGACTTTGGTAAGCTGGCTGGGCTGAGGAACATGGTAGGAAACCAATGTGAAAGAAGCAGCAGCTTGAAACTTACCCATCTGCAGAGCTGGCCCTTGCTCTCAGCAGCCCATTTGACAGTCTTCCTACGTTAGCACTGGCTGTTCCCTTTGCTTGGAGCATTCTTCCTCCAGGCATCTTCTAACTCACTCATCTCCTTCATTTTGACTCAAATGTTTTCTCAGTGAATAAAATCCCGACTGACCTCTGAAAGTTGCCATTTGTCCTTCAACCTCTGCATTCCTGCTTCTTCTTATTCTGCTTGATGCTTTCTTTTCCCCATCACATTTATTATTCAATATAGTTATTGTTTATTGTCCGTGTCCTCCTGCTAGATAGAACATAATCTATTCCAAAGCAGGGATCCTTGATTATTTTATTCCACTGATATATCCCATATACATCCATTGGTATATCTCTGGAACAGTGCCTGGCACAAAGAAGGTCTTCAGTTAATGGTGTTGAATAAATGAAGGCAATTTCTAAAAATGGAGAGGCTTTATCATATTTAGATGTCAAAGCTGTGGAGGGGACAGTTGATGGAACAAGTTTTCCAAGGGAATTGAATGCTGGCTCAGAAGAGAGTCAATTGTGTCCAGGGTGGTAAGGTGAATGGAAATGCTGGGATAATGACTTAGATAAGGTTGATCTCAGCTGATTAGGGCACACTGCCTCTGAGATCCAGGTTGTAGGGCTACTTATGTTGTCTCCCTCTGACCCTGGGCTGCAGTATATGTCCCAAGACATGGAGCTAGTCACAAAGGATGAACATGTCAGGTTGTATCTCTGTGCATTTGTGGCCCTTCTCAGGAATAGCATGGCCAGCAGTCCCACTTCAGAAGAAAGGCACATTCTAGGGTTTTCTATGCTCACACTTTTCATGGAGCCCTGCTAAGTGATAAGTGTGAGAATAGAAAACCCTAGAATATGCCTTTCTTCTGAAATAGGGCTGCTGGGCTCCTCCTACAGACTACTCTTAAGCAGAGAAGAGGTTGAGAGGGAGGCTTGCCAAGGGAGAGTGTCCTGTCCGTGGCCTGCCTCTCGCAGGCTGACGAGGCAGCCGAGCTAGAAGCCAAGAGAGCTCTTTGCACCTGGATGTGTGCAGAACAGAGCTCAGTTTCCTTCTGCAGGAGCCCTCCCACCATGCTCTCTGTTGACGCAGGCAGGCATGGGGCAACCCTTAGGCACCACAAAGATAACCTAATAACAGCTTGGCCAGAGCATCTCATCCTTCCCAGGCCCCACGAAGAGACTTGGATGGGGAAGCAACCACTTACCACCAACACAGCAGTTACCGCCACCCCCCACTCAGGATCAGTGACAAGCTGCCTGCGAGGTTGGTGGATAGGCCTTTTATTTTAGCATTCTGTTAATTTGCTAAACACTGTTTTGGTCTCTGTGACAGTAGAATATAAAAATGCAGTAGGTGGTTTATAGGAGACAAGTTGCAAGAGAATGTTCAGTGCTCTGGGCTGCACACACAATACCTACCCTCTGAAGGGCTGGATTTCCCCTCGGGCTATGGGGAAGGGAGCTGAGCAAGGTTCCCCATCCTCTTTACGGCTCTCTTTGACCTGCGCCTCCCCTCTGTGCTGAGTGGTGGGCATACAACTGTTGCAAGTAGGTGGCACAGCTGTTTGCTTTGACTGCCTCTGTACCTCGGGGATCCCAGCCACGCAGTTAACATTGCAGGATGAAAATGGCATTTATGCTTTAATAAACTCACCCTATTTCTTTGTTAGAGGATAAAAAGGAGGGGGGTTCCCACCCACCACATCGCTAGCTGCATGTCACTTGCTCACAGCACACCACGGTGGCTAATGCTTTCCAAATCCTCCCTTGCATTGGAAATGGAAACCATTAGAAAAATATTGGGATGGTATGAAGATTTCCCAAACACCTGCCTCCCACCTCTTATGCCTGGTTTTTGCAAAGCATGTAGCATTTTTTTTTCCAGTTTGGTGCGTTTTCATTTATAAGCGCATGTATATTTTATAAGTGTATGTATACATACTTCTTGGTGATTTACTTGTAAATGTCCTATGTGGGGGAAGTCACACAAAGGTTGCAAAGCTGTAGATGGAATTAAACAGCATTTCCT
The DNA here is from genome assembly GCF_014108245.1 of Pipistrellus kuhlii. Taxonomy (NCBI): domain Eukaryota; kingdom Metazoa; phylum Chordata; class Mammalia; order Chiroptera; family Vespertilionidae; genus Pipistrellus; species Pipistrellus kuhlii. The sequence goes on from NW_023425416.1 coordinate 32,657,174, forward strand.
AATAGGAATTAATAAGGTGGGCATCAGAAACATATAGGCAAGGCGGGGGGATGCATTTTCAACCAGGAAGTTATTGAGTGTTTGTAATCAGGTTGCTGATCCTTTAGAGGAGAAGGTCTGCCCTCCTCTTCCCTGTCACATAAATCTCTGCAGGCTTTCAGAGTTGTCACTGTGAAGGCATAATCTTCCAGGCTTTGCTCCTCCTTGTCCTGCAAAAACAACACAGTCCCACGTCCTTGCTAGCACACCTGTGTCTCCCTCCTCCTTGTCTGGTAGTATCTAGCAAAACATATTTCACAGGTTAACCTGGATAACACGTTTTGCTGATTTGACTTGAAATCTCCATAACTATGATGGACTTTTTTGCCTGACTCAGAAATAGGCTGCCTTTCAACCCCCATCCAGAGACCTCTAAATCAAAGGAAATAGCAACATTGACTTCTTACTACTGTTGTCATTATATTATTTTTATTAACTAGCCTATTATTATTTTAACGTTGTGAAGCAACGAATAACTCAATGTAGGATAATGAAATCCATGGCATTAAGGAAGTTTGAAATTGAAAGAACTCTTCGATTTTATATCACTAGACAATTTGGAATGACAACTGAAACCTGTTAGCCTGTAGTCATCATGATGATTGCTATTTTCCATGTTTATTTAATTCTTTTGCAATTACATTTTGGGATGTTTTAAAATAATGTTCAATACATTTTATTGAGTAGATGTTTCATATTTTTCTCTCAAAGCTTGTGTTTTGCTATATAAACAAAAAACATTTATTTATCTATTAAGTAACTCTTGAATACATACCATGTTCTTGGTATTATGTTAGGTGCTGAGGGAACAAGAATGATACCATGATGTCAGGGAGCTTATGTTTTTGTATGGGCATCATTTACTAGTCAGTCAATCTATAATCATGAGAATTTTTTATTTTTATTTTTAATTTTTTAATTTTTACTGATTTCAGAACGAAAGGGGGAGGAAGGGAAGGAGGGAGGGAGGGGGAGGGAGAGGGAGGAGGGAGAGGGAGGGAGGGAGGGAGGGAGGGAGAGAGAGGGGGGGAGAGAGAGAGAGAGAGAGAGAGAGAGAGATCAATGATGAGAGAGAATCATTGATCGGCTGCCTCCTGCATGCCCCCTAATGGGGATGGAGCCTGCAACCCGGGATGTGACCTTACTGGGAATCAAACCTGTGACCTCCTGGCTTAACCACTCAGCTGCCGGCTGGACAAAGATGATAATTTTATGTTGTCATGGGCTCTGATAAAAATAAGACAGTTATGTGATAGTGACTGAGGGACTGACTCCCTTAGAATGGATGGTCAGGGAACCCTTTTCTGAAGATTTGACATAAGGTTTGAGAACCAAACCACAAGAAGCCAGAAGGTGAACAAAGATTTGGGAAAGGAATTGTCCAGTGAAGTACAGCAAAGGCCTAGGGATGAGCCTGGTAGGTTGCAGAAGAGAGAGCCAAACTGAGCTGGGGTGCGAGATGAAATCAAAGAAGTCCAGATCGCCTGGAAACTCTTACGTCAGTGTCTTAGTCTGTTCTGGTTGCCATGAGAAAACCCCATAGAATAGGTGGCTTATAAGCAACAGAAATTTATTTCTCACAGTTCTAGAGGCTGGAAGTCCAAGATCTAGGTGCTGGCAGATTGGACATCTGTAAGAGCCTGCTTTTTGATTCTTAGACAGCTGTCTTCTTGCCATGTCCTCACATGACAAAAGGGGTGAGTGAGCTCTCTTGCATCCCCTTTATACGGGCACTGGTCCTATTCATGAGGGTTCTGCTCTCATGACCTAATCATCTCCCAAAGGCTCCACCTCCTAACATCATCCCATTGGGCACTAGCTTTCAACATGGGAGTTTTGTGGGGACACAAACATTCAGCCTATCTCAATCACGGAAATAGTTTGAATTTTACTTTATGTGAAACAGGAAGCCATGGGTAAGGGGTTGGGTGGGGCTTAAACAGGAGCAACATGTTATAGAGCCCCTGCTCTATAAGGGCTGAGTATGGGCAGGGGTTCTTTCCTAAAGGTCATCAAACATGTTATAAACAGAGGGAGGGGAATGGATGGCAGGCAGCCAACATCAAAGATGGTACATAGTTAGAATATTTTCTGAAAATAAATTTTACAGATTTTTGTACATAGATAAAAATAGTCATAAAATCATCAGAACTCTATCATCTATCTATCTATCTATCTATCTACCTACCTACCTACCTACCTATCTATCATCTACTATCTATAATCCATCCATCCAACTTTTACTACATGTAAAGGACCAGAAAAAGGATGACACCAAGAGTGTTTACTCTGTAGAATTTTTGGAGAATGTGATGAGAGGCAGTAGCTTTTCCACAGCAGGAATATATTTAAACCCTACTTTTACAGGCTTCACCATAATAATGAGGATGGATGATGATGAAGATAATCTTCATTTATCCACTTAGATTGGGCTTCCTTTAAAGTGGATAGGGAGACAAAGATGGTTTATTGGGAGATGATCCTAGGACCAGGAGAGGAAGTGGGGGAATCTGGGAAGAAAGGAAAGGCAGTAAATGATGTTTTAATAGTAAGTGCATTACCATCACAGGTAACTGCAAAACTTCTGTGCAGGACATATTTCAAAACTGTGCCACCAAGATGCAAGGTAGCTGGGCATTTTATCTACCAAATTCCACCCCTCATTGCTTTAACTCCCTGGGGTCTTAACTGCCTGGTTCTGCCCAATATTCCTGGGACTAGAGAAGAGAGAGGCAGGAGAGGTGGTAGAAAGATGAAGGAAGCTGTTGGCATATATATAGGTACTGCCAGTCATGTTAGGGGTGGATGTGAGATATGGACAGGACACCAAGGTGAAAATTTAAGGAAACTTGAAGTGTAGACAATGCTGGAGATATGCTGCCAGATGTTCCTGTTTCATGCCCCCTGAAACAGTTCTCATTTAGGGCACCCTCTCCTCCATGGTGCCCCGTAGTGTGGCTTTTAAAACTAATTGCAGAAGTTTTTATAGTAGCTGTGCCCACAGTTGCTGAGGTTCTGCATTTGAGGGTCACTGAACCTTGGTAGTCCTGCTACAACACCTGCTTTTCTATTCATCTCCTGTGTCTAAAGATGATTGGAATTTCCCATAGGGAGTTGGCTTTTCAGGACACGGGGGATTCCTGAGAATGGGAGATTTCAGTGGATGCCTTGGGCACTGCGAATCTCCCTTTGGGGCATAGGCACTCACTCATTCCTTTGTTGTTGGGGTGTGTGGCTGCTGGACACTCACAGTGAAGGACTTGCTCAGGAATTCAGCAACGAGAGCTCCCTCACATCAGGTTACTTACCCTTTCAGGGACGGCACCATTTGATGACTCGTGTATACAAGGGCACAGAGGCCATGTCCCATTAGGGACCACTCTGAGAATCTATCCTAGCCCCAGAACTCCTTGTGGGCTAGGCTGAGGTCTCTGCTGTAATTGTATCAAAGTCTGACTACTCACCTCTGCTCAATTCTGTTTCCTTCACACCCCACAGATGTCGATCCCAAAAAACAAATCCCGATAAACCTCCTGCAGGCAAATCTCTGTATCAGAGTCTGTTTCCTGTGGACTCTGGCTTAAGGGTCCAACGAGGGGTAACTGTTTATGCCTTCTTATTTGATGCTCAACTCTTTCTTCAGTAACAGCTGACAGAGTCCCATTGGATATTCCTGGGAACCGTGAGCCTTGGCTGTTTGGAGAGGTCCAAGAGTGACCACTTTGGTTGCAGAGCCCTTGATAGCATCCCTGTCATGGAAAAGAGCCCTGTGATGCCCAAGGAGTCATAGTTAAACAGATGGCACATCATGGCTCCCAGAGCCAGCCAAGTTTAGAATAGTCTGTCAAGTGCTGAAATGTTTCCTTGAGATTTTTATGACTGTAGAATGTTTGAAGAGGCCAATATATATTAAGAAATGTAGACAAGAAAGGACAGCCTACAAAAGGGGAAAGGAAATAAGAAACCTTTAAGACTTAGATTTAATATTCTTGGCAACAGAAATGAATGATTTAAAGCTTATTTGTTCATGTTTGTTTACCATTTGGGGCCTAGTGTTCTATGATATAATTTGCTTCACAATTTTAGGGTTCTATTTTACATACCAATAACTCCTTATATTTTCTGTATATAATGCATTTCATCAAGGGATTCTCTGAGTAGCTATCTATAGAGGCACACACTCATAATCATGCTGAGCTATACCGAGTAGCTAATATATACAGAGAGGGAGAGATATGAAGTCACCCTACCTTAAAAATGCCTTTGCTATTGAAAGAATTTGTTAGATACAGTCCAAGAATTTCTATAAGCTTTCAGAGTCTGCCTTTCCAAATGATGGAGTCAACCACACCATGAGTTTTTGTTTTGCTCTTGCTCCCTACCAAACTCATCTCTGCGTTGATGGACATAAAAAAATCAAGCAGCAGGAATTATACTCTATGCTAAATATTTAAATCTTATATCTACAGAGCATTGATGACTGGTTTATCTATCAAATTATAATGCTAAGTAAACTTATGGGAAAATGATTTCCTAAGCATTTAAAAAATATAGTGCTGTAGGTTGATAATAGTATAATAAGGTCAAAAGGGCATCTGTGCTGGTGGATTCACCAAATTCTAGACTAATGTGAATTGACACAAACTATATAAGAAAACATTTTATTATATTGAACTTTGAGACACCAAGATCAGGAGCTAGAATTTATAAGACATAAGCTCAATCTAAATTATTTTCCTTTATAAAGTTTTGCAACTTTGTGATCATTTCTAAATTTAATAGATTCTTTTTATCCCAAATACTTAATTTGGTAAAAAGAAGCATTAGAAATCAAGAATTTTACATCATATTAACAAGGATTCATTTACAATATAGCATATAATATTGAAATATAGGAACAACCTGCGTGTACATATGTAGGGGAATTATTATATAAATTATGGTATGTGTGTTTATGCAATGTATTCTTGAATAAATGATGATGCAAATATATATCAATCCTGGAAACATGGCCATGTTATATTATTTAAGCCATTTCTTTGTACAAATTCTTTTTTTTTTAAATATATTTTATTGATTTTTTACAGAGAGGAAGGGAGAGAGACAGAGAGCCAGAAACGTCAATGAGAGAGAAACATCGACCAGCCGCCTCTTGCACACCCCCTACCGGGGATGTGCCCGCAACCAATGTACATGCCCTTGACCGGAATCGAACCTGGGACCTTTCAGTCCGCAGACCGACGCTCTACCACTGAGCCAAACCGGTTTCGGCACAAATTCTTGATCTGAAGTTAGAGATTAATATAAGGATTGACTTGGATAATAATTCCTCCACAACTCTTAAAGATGCTGACTTTGGCAAAAAAAAAAAAAAAAAAAAAAAAAAAATATATATATATATATATATATATATATATATATATATATATATAGGTGTGTGTGTAGTGTGTGTGTGTGTGTGTGTGTGTGTGTGCATGCATACATGCCTGCTCATGCAAGAATGATGTGTGTGGTTTAACAATATGGGCCCAATTTGATTGAACCCGATACAACAGGAAACTGTTGGGATATTAACCACCCACCCCAACCAGTATTTATAATAGAAATAAGCCTTCACCATAAAGCCTCTCCAACAGGCCTTGTAACTATAATGGCACTAGCAGGTGCCACCACAATAAAGAAGCCAGCCTCCCCATGAAGAAATATTAAATTAAAAAAATCAATCAATCTGCAGTCTCAGTTCTGGTCCCAATAACAGCAAACTCCGGGTTTGTCAGCACATGGTTAGCAGGTTAAAGACCTTTAGATTATTGTCTTTTTACGTGAACCAGGCAGTTGGCTCTTGGCATCCCACAGTTGCCACTTTGGCATTGGCATACCAGTGTTGATGGGACTCATGGCCTGAGGGCGAGTCCTTTGGCCCTAGAAGCTGGCAGGAAGCAGCAGGATTTGCAGGGTGGGCTGGCTGGCGACTCTCCTCTAGGAGAGCCAAGAAAGCTGGTTATTTTTCAGGGAGTGATGTCATCCAGACGTGGTGGGGGGTGGCAGTCCTGTGTGTTGGTCCCACCTCATGTGATTCAGTTAGCCTCAGAAAGCATGCGATCCCCCTTCCCTGCAGCTTTATCTCTGTCTCCTCTTTATGATCCATCCTTGCCTGCCCAGGATACCTTAGCTGTTTCCCTCTTGTTCCCTTTCTGCTCCCCTTCTCATTCCTGTCCCTATTCTAAGATCACACACCCTTTCTTGCACTGAAGCAATATTGGCCAGCCAGGCTTATTCTCGGGCTCTTGGACAGTCTGTGGTGCCTGTCCCTGAGGAGCAGGTGGGGAGCCTGCTGTGGAATTTCAGCCATCACGTGCAGCAGGAACACATGCTCTGTTTCAGACTGCCTTGATTCCACACAGCTCCGTGGCTGGTCACAGATGTTTACTTGCTTGGTCCCGGAGTTCTAACTGAAGAGTCTTGTCTATGATTTCAACCCCCCAGTGTCACTGGAGTGAGTGTTGGGCCTTAAAATTCTGCTTCGAGAGGATTTAGGTGCTCTAACTGAGAATCATCCAGGGCAGTGCTTCTCATACCTTCAAGTGCATAGGGATCACTGAGATGTTTTATTTTACATATATATTTATTTTTATTTCAGAGAGGAAGGGACAGGGGGAGAGAGAAAAACATCAATGTTGAGAAAGAACCATTGAACAGTTGCCTCCTGCATGCCTACCAGACCAGTGGGGATCGAGCCTGCAACCTGGGCATGTGCTTGACAGGAAATTGAGCCATGACCTCCTGGTTCACAGGTCAAGGCTCAACCACTGAGCCACGCCAGCTGGGCTCGCTGGGATTTTTTAAAGTGCCAATTCGGAGTCAGTAGGTCTAACAAGCTCCTGGGTGGTGCTGATGCTGCTGGTCTGTGGATCACACTTTGAGCAGCAAGAACTAGAGTGAGGGGACTTGGGCGAATCTTCAGAAATGTCCTATACTTTTCTTCTGGAGATCTGTGGAAACTGCCTTCGATTCAGAATGAAATGTGTGACTCTTTTATCTTAGAATCTTCCTAGAATTGGTCTCTCCAACCAAATCACTAAACATTTGGCTAACTAGCTAGCCAATGAGAAAACGTGTGTATAGATACAATGTTCCTTTTTGTTAGGATTGCTCTTAAAATAGCGTTAATGGGCTACCCTTGTGACCATGTGTAAGTCACAAATTAAATAAGCAAAAACTAAGAAAATGAAACAGCCACCCGTAAAAAGACATTAAGACCAGTTTGTTTCCTACATCAGCTCCACACACACCATTTGTAGCACCATTCCTTGGATCAGGGAGGGGATTTATGCATAATTTATGGATAATTCACATTGGAAGGAGAGGACTGTATATCAAATAAAACACAAGAGCTATATCTATTGAAATTTTTTTTATCTGTCTCTGAATGAAAGGCCCCTTTCCCTATTTCATGTTTTCATTTTCATGCTGAAAAGGAAGAAAAAATTTAAGACATGCTTTCCTCTTTTTGACACCAATCAATCTTCTCTCTCCAGATCTTTGCTCTGGGCAAAAATCACCATAAAAAGATAACAGGTCTGAGGTGCTGAGATAGTTCACCCGATTTAAGCCACAGCTCTGCTAAGATACCTGTTAGACATATGGAGCTGGTATTTTTAAAACACATTTTTCAATTTGACATGAATTTCCTGGACAATTTCCTGGCATGCATTTTGTTACTCCACCAGAAGTGTTTAGAATTGGATAATGCGATAATTTACAAGGGGAAGCAATGAGTAGTGAGAGATTCTAACATAAAACTGAGTATCTGGAGTCCAGTCCATACATGCAAAAGTGTGTGTGTGTGTGTGTGTGTGTGTGTGTGTGTGTGTGTTGTTGTTGTTGTTTGTTTGTTTGTTTGGGGTAAGGATAATAAAGGGCTGTGGAAGATCTGAAATATTACCTCACTATATCGGTGTTTTAGTTCCAAAATCATGCAATTCCACTGAGCCTCAGTTTTCTTATTCATCAAATGGGGATAGTAAGTGGGGCAGCATGGTTATCTGCCACACATATGTGTATTGGAAATCAAATGAGGTGATGTAAACAAATGAGGTAACATTGAAAACCATGTACAAACCTATGGTAAATTTTATTCAGGTAGGACTCAAAATCCAGGCATCATGGCATCCCCAAATACTCCCACCTGTGGCCTTACACTCCAGGTCATCTATAATAATAAAAGCATAATATGCTAATTAGACTGGATGTCCTTCTGGACAAAGCTGGGGCTTTGAGGGAAGCCCGGTCCTGGGCGCCTGCCAGTGGCTGGAGGGAAGATGGTGCCTGCAGCTGGGGGAAGGAAGGCCTACTCTTGCACGAATTTTGTGCACCGGGCCTCTAGTAGTTAAATAAGATGGGTCAGGCCCTCATTCTACTGTTAGCCCATGACCTCACTCCCCTCACAAGCTTCAGGCCAATGTCAACTGAGAGTCTCAGCGGACTCGCCTTTCTTCTGGTCAACAACTTCTCCAATCCTTTTACTTACAAGGATTCCTGATTTCCTTCACATCTTGCTTTGTGGTTGGTTATTAAGCCTGTTGCACACTGTCCCTTTTGTTTTGATTTTTCAAGGCAGCTACTTAAACACTAGTTGTGTGTTTTGGCTGAAATAGTGCTATAACAGTTGCTGTAGTTTTGCTAGTCCTCAAACGGCTTCCTTGCACCCCACCAGTGGGGCTCTGTGGTTGAGCATCGATCTATGAACTGGGAGGTCACAATTCATTTCCCAGCCAGGGCCCATGCCCAGGTTGCGGGCTTGATCCCCAGTATAGGGTGTGCAGGAGACAGCTGATCAATGATTCTTTCTCATCATTGATATTTCTATTTTTCTCTCTCCCTCTTCCTCTCTGAAATCAATAATATATATATATATATATATATATATATATATATATATATATATATATGTATATGGAGAAAAAAAAAGAATTCTGTGCAGCTGTCTCAGTAAAGCACACAGGTTAAATTAAATGGCATTCCTGTTCTTAATATTCCCTTGGAATTTTTGCCACTCACATTTTATCACAGGCAACATTCTTAAAATTTTTTTTTCAGATCTCCAGTGTCGTTATGGGCTGTTACTCCTTATCCTTCTCTACTCCTGCATTCATTCGTGTTTGCCAACCTATCTTTTCTTTTTTTCTCTCTCTCTCTGCTTTGCTCCTCCCCTTTTGCTTAGGTTAATAAGGAATTCTACTCCCTCGACTCTTGCTTCAGATTCACATATAAAAGCACTTCAGGCAGTCTCATGCTCTGTGAAAGTATGTCTTCTCCAGCCCTCTGTTTTTTTGCATGGTGTTGACTTGTTATGGGCTGAATTGTCTTCCCAAAATTTTTATGTTGAAGTCCAATCCCCAGTATCTCAGAATGGAACTGTTTAGAGATAGTGTCTTTAAAGAGATAGTTAAATGAGGTGATTTGGGTGGCCTTTATCCCTACGGTATTCTAATAAAAAGGGGTTAGCCACAGACATCCACAGAGAAAAGGCCCTGTGAAGACATAGAGAGAAGACAGCCAGCCGTCAACCAGTCAGGGAGAGGCCTCAGCAGGAACCAGCCCTGCCAATATCCCGATCTTGAACTTCTGGTCCCAGAATCGTGAGAATATAAATCTCTGCTCTTTAAGCCAACTCGTCTGTCATACTTTATGGCATCCCTAGCAAACTATTACATATATGACCAATAGAAATACATAGTGAGCCACGTAGTATTTTAAAAATTTCCAGTAGCCACATTAAAAATTAAAAAAACAACAAGTGAAATCAGTGATGCTATATTGTAGTTAACTCAATACATGCAAAATATTATCAATATGTGATCAATATAAAACTGATGGGATATTTTATGTCCCTTTGTTCATTGTCTTAAAGAATGCTGTGTATTTTACACATATGGCGCCTCTCATTTTGGTCCAGCCACATTTCACAAAGGCCAGTGGCTATTATCTTGAACAGCATAGCTTTCATGGCACCAAACACTGATATATATATATATATATATATATATATATATATATATATACACACACACACACACACACACACACACACACACACATATATATATATATATTTTTTAAATATATTTTATTGATTTTTTACAGAGAAGAAGAGAGAGGGATAGAGAGTTATTATAGAAACATCGATGAGAGAGAAACATTGATCAGCTGCCTCTTGCACACCCTCTACCGGGGATGTGCCCGCAACCAGGGTACATGCCCTTGACTGGAATCAAACCTGGGACCCTTCAGTCCACAGGCTAACTCTCTATCCACTGAGCCAAACCAGTTTCCGCTGCTCCATATTTTGAAATTACCTCCTCTGTAACCTGGGGCAGCTGAAATCTCAGGCAGAGGTGGGACATAGGATAAAATTTCACCCTCCCCTTATTGTGTTATACTCAATTTCTCCCTAGAAGTCTCGGAAGCCAGGCTCAGGAGTTTTAAACTTTCCCAGCCAGGTTTGGCAACCATTAGTATTTTCCACTAACTAACCACACAGCTATTTGGGGTGACCTTTTCCTCTGATCCTTTCATTGTTCAAGGCCCATTCCCTGGTCCCATTTTTAAGAAAATCCTCACCACTCCAGGCTTATCTGCTCTGAATCTCTCTAACATGTGCAGTCTGAACCATATTCCCTTGCTTTGAAGTATTTTGCATTTTTTATCTCTTACTGTTGTTTCACTTGGATTTATCTTGTTTTCACAACTGAGTTACAGGACACACGTTGGCCTAGAGGGGGAAGCAACACAGTTCTGGGCTATGTCCTGTTTTTGCAACTTACAGGCTGTGTGACCTTTGATGATGTACTTAACCTTTCTGTGCCTCCATTGTATAGGGTTCAAACTACCTACATCCCAGGATCTTCATGAAGATTAAATGTGAGACTGTATCTCCAAAGCTTAGCTTTTAGTAGGTTTTACATAAACAATAGCTGATATTCTCCACTTATTATTTCTGATTCATTGAAGGCTTAGCACAGGGTTCAGGCCTGGGGATACAGTTGTGAGCAAGAAAAACTTACTACTTATTGACTTCTTGGAGGCAGGGCCATGCTGCGTATTTCTGTTTTATTTCGTGATTGCAGAGTGCACGACAGAAATTCAGTAAGTATTGCTGTTTATGTAACAATTGGGCCAAAACATAGATTGAAAATATCAAAGTCCATTGTGAGTTCGATATGGGTTTGCTACCTGGTGGCCAAGGTGAAATGGGTTTTTAATAATCCTTTGGATTCTTCCTCAAAATGCATTCTTCCGAGGTTCCTTAGTTTGACTGATTGTCAGTATGCTGTATTTTAAGTGGTGTTTTGACAGCTCAAGATCAGTTTTACTTTCCTGTGAGTTTCACTGGAATATCTTGCTAGGTTGTTCTAGTGTTTAGGCTGTATTGCCAATGGGCACTCAAAACATTGAAAATTACATGGAAGGGCTATGGCGCACAGGAAATTTTAGGACAGGAAATCTCAGTAAGTCTAGTTGAGTCTGCAATTGTGCCACCCCGTAATTACATTCCTTTGTAATGCTTATCTCTTTAAAATATATAGTATTTGTATAAATAACACATATGCATATGTACAGTACACATATATTAGCAATCTGAACCTGCATAGTAGTTTCACTGTAAATTTACCCCTGTCTTTGTAAATAAATCTCACTAAAACTAACTTAATACCATGTTCTTTCTGGGATTAAGTATATACTCCTTCTTTTTTTCTTTCTCTTTGGCATTTAGTCCTTGCAAATCTCCCTAAATTTGGCTACCTTGGAATTGACGACATTCTTAGTAAATTCCCTTTACATTTTCTTTTTCTTTCTTTTCTTTTTTTTTTACACAGAGAAAAGTAGAACAACTATGATTCTAACCTTTGTAAATAATTAAGATCCTTGAGTCTTTGTATCATCCTGGTTGCCCTCTGTTGTACCTTCTTGATTTCAATAATATTCTTTTCATATTAATGTGATCCGTCTTGTTGGACTGCCCTCGCTGCATTCCAAATGGAGGCTTTCCTCCAGCCCCCTCCATTCTAACACAGTAATTGTTGTTGACCTGCATTCTAGGCTGAGCAACCAGGATTCCATTTCCAATTCTTCCACTGCTGGAATTTCCCCCTTCTGCTCTTTTTTCCTGATCTGTCTTTATTATCCACTAACCCATTAAGCCCCAAACTTCAGGGCAATCTTCAGCACCTTTCTCTCTGTCCTTGGTCACAAATAGCCACCTGCAAAAGGCAACTGCTTATGCTAAGGAACCACGCCTGCTGAAGATATAAATAGACTCAAGAGGTGTTTGGAGACACTCAGATATGAGAGAGCCCTAATGAACTCATGAGGGGAAGTAGGAGGTAAATGGCTCAAGTTTTCTGGGTGCAAGAGAAGCAATAGCCATGCTCAAAGGCCACTGCCATGTTGGTGCCTTTGCCAGAAATGAACGCTGGCCCCAGTGGACCTATTCTGTGAGCTGCTGTGATATTTCCTGCGCCCCTTTCTGATGCTCCTTGAATCTTTGAGTTCTTCCCTGTAGCTCTACTACACCCAGTTTCAGGTTCACTTTTTGATTACCAGAACATTCTTCTTTCTTGACTCCAAGTTATTCTGCACATGGTTGCACAAATAATTCCTCATGCCTGGCACTGGGATCATGGTATTCAGTGACTCAGTCCTCCAGTGGCTCATCATGGCTCTAATCTAATCAATCTTCTTAATTGATTGAAGGCCTCCAGCAACTTAAACTGGATTTCCCTGTTTGAAGTGATCCTCTGGCATTTATTTGCCTTCTTGTCACCTACCTACCTCTGCTAGATTTGATCTTCCTTGACATATTTGTCCCTTTCTCTCCCTTCCCAGTCATTTCAAGTTTATATTTCAACATCTTCCAAATTTCATTTCTCCATTTCTTTACATCACTTAAAGTTCAATCTCTCTCCAACATCTTGCTTAAGTAATTTCACCCAATCATAGACCATTATACCAATCCTATACTTCTCTTGAATATATCATATTCATGTAATAATTGTAAAATTTAAATATTTGTTTAAAACCATGCCTCCATGTTGGAAATAGTTGTATTCATTTTAGATGTGCATATTTATTCCAAAAGTGCCAGAGGAACCTGGAACTTGGGGCAGTTTTATTCACTGTAGTCAGCTAATCTGCCAGTTTGATCTCAGAAATCAAATACATTCTAATAACTTGGTTAGCACATTGTTTATTTTAAAAAAAATCTGAAACTAGTAGAAATATATGGATAGGGACTTTTTATGCAATGGTCCTTAAGAGATTATGTGTGTGTGTGTGTGTGTGTGTGTGTGTGTGTACTGAGAAAAAGTAGGGGTATCAAAATGAGCTAGGCAAAATTTTTAAAAACGCCTATATTTGAGATCCCTTTATACCATTCTAGTTATCCTCTGATGAACCTTCCTCATTGCAATAATTTCCTTGTTTCGCTGATGAAGGCCATTTTATGGGGTTGCTTTCATGGTATCTCACATGGAGCTGTTCCTCTAGCAACCTCCATTGTAACGTGATCACACTTGTTCGTTTGCATTTCATAGATGCCAGTCATGATTTAAAGGGTGAAAACTGAAACAACATTTCAATGCCATTTGTACATCCCTTCTCTTTCCTCATTCCTTGCCTTTGAGGCGAAAAAAGTAGAATATTCTTATCTGTGGTGATTTCGGTGGTGAGAAAAGCTGTCATCCCCTACCAGTGGTAATAAAAATGCTTCCAACCTTTCTGAAGGGCATTTTGCCATTACATACTCAGAGTTTGCATTTCTACTTCAGAAGCCTATGATCATGTAATCAGAAATATTGTGAAAAATTTATATGCAGTGATGTTAGATTGTTGGATTATGGTTATTTTGTTTACAGGATTTGGTATAATCTTTCTCTGTTACTCTTAGGCACCATTTTGGAGAGTGTCCAGAAAGTGGAAGTTTCCATAATGGCATGCCAGCAGAGATAGGATCTTATGACTTCTTAGAAATTGGAAAATTAAAGTCTAAAAACCCCAAACAGTTCCTTTCTCCTAAAATGGGAAATTCACATTTGCTTTTGGGGGTTATTCAGTTGTTGACTGGGCTAACAGTATGTTGTTGGCCTCTATACCAATCCTGGATTTCATATTTATGAGCAGATAATCATCTTTTCTCTTATTGGGGCCACTGTTGCATCCAGTTTCTGTAGTGAGCAGATAAAAATAATTCCTAACTGCCGAAACCGGTTTGGCTCAGTGGATAGAGCGTCGGCCTGAGGACTGAAAGGTCCCAGGTCTATTCCGGTCAAGGGCATGTACATTGGCTGCGGGCACATCCCCAGTGAGGGGTGTGCAGGAGGCAGCTGGTCAGTGATTCTCCCTCATTGATGTTTCTAGCTCTCTATCCCTCTCCCTTCCTCTCTGTAAAAAAAATCAATAAAATACATTTAAATTAAAAAAAAAATTCCTAACTGATGTAAGAAACTTACATGATAGGTAAAAGATGGTGAAGTTTGGAATATTCAACTTATAATTACAAAAAAGTCTGAAATTATTTATTGTTTTACTCAGCAATGTGCTATGGTTTTGTGTGTGGTATTTTAGATAAGCAATTACAGCAACAATAAAATTAGTATAGAAATTTATACTTTTCAAAGATCTGATTTTATTGGCTGTGAAAGAAACTTGTGTAAGAGTTTAGTGCAAAGAAAACTTGCAAAGTTACTTGGAGCTCTAGCTTTGGGTCTGGCACTCGCTAGCCAAGAAAGAAAAACCACTGTTACAAGAATTGGTATTTAGTAATTAACAGATTATCACTTGGACAATCTCATTAATAAATTATGAGTAAGAAGTCATATTTTATGTCCAGGAACATCTTGTAATGGTGGCCCCTCTACACTGCTTTTTGAAATATATACAATTTATAGTTACTTTAACAAGAGGTCACCAGCAAGTAAAATTCATGATTTGATTAGGTCTAAAATTACTATGAAAAGGTGAAATTCAAATTAAAAACCCTTCAAATGACTTCCTGTCTCCCTCAGGATAAAGCAATATGTTATTCACCCTGTTTAGTCTTTGCTTGAATCTTGACCATGTAGCCATGTTACAGGCTTGTAATTCCTCAGTCTTCCCATGCCTTCTGCAGGTTTATGCAGAAGACAGATTAATAGGTTATTATTTACTTTCTAAATACAATTATTTTTAAAGGAAAGGTTCCTATAAAATTGATTTGAATAAAAAATTAGTGTGGTGCCTTTAAAGTATGATTGGTATACAAAAATGAGTTTATATGAAACTTTTCAGAGATATGTTTATTGTACAAATGAAAAAGTTCTTTTCATTTATCTCACCCTCAAGTCTGCCTTTTGAGGTAGGGTAAACATAGCAAAGCGTTGGGATTGAGTTGATTGGATGGTATTTCTTTTGGAAGTAGGATTTTAGAAAGGAATCAATATTGAGAATCATAGACTTGTTAGTGATAGAAGGGAACTTCACTTCTAGCAACTCTCAAATGCCCAGATGTGGACTGGGACCAGCCTGGGACAGAGTTTTCACTGGCTTATGTTGCAATGAGAAAAATAACTTCTAAAATGAAGTTTTTTCCAAGTAAAAGGCTGTTCTTTATTCAGTTTTATGTCTTCTTATTCAGGGGTTTAAAATGTCCTATCTTTTATGAAATTTTGACTATGAATATGATTTTTATTGTCCTTACTGGATAAAACAAAAAGTTGGCACTTCTACTTGGTACTCTACATTAATTTTTCACATTTCATTTAAAAAGCCCCAGGGAAAAGACTAAAATGAAATAAAGAAAAAATAAAATGTCCCAGGAAGACTAAAATTCAACTCTGATTTTATGAGAGATCTCAAAGATCAGAGATAATAAGTAACATGTGGAAGAATACAGATCCAGTGCTAAAGCTAGCATTTAAACCCTGTCCTCCACATGTTTTCTGCTCCTTAAGACACTTATCATTAGGCCTTTTATTGTTCTTTTAATCATTTCATTCTGATAAGATTTGCATTTATGTTTGATTGCTACAGATTTGCTCCCAGTATGTAATAGCATTTCCTTTTGTATGAGTTTCTTTCTCCCTCTCTCTCTCTCTCTCTCTCTCTCTCTCCCTCCCTCCCTCCCTCCCTCCCTCCCTCCCTCCCCTTTCACAAACATAATCTTGTTAATTTAGGACCTAATTGGGTTATTAGGACTAAGTGGTTATTTATTCATTTATTGTAACAAAAAGATCTATTAAAACTTTGTTTTTTTCTTGTGAAAAACAAATGGAGGTTAGCCTTTTTTGCTTCTAAAACAGAGCCTCACACTGAGACTCTATAGAGGGAGCTGAGGGTCACTTTTCAGCCCACAGAAAGTTATAAATTATTAAATGAGACAGTGATGGACATATGAAGGTGTTTGCAATGAGTTTGCTTGTTTCTTAAAGTATCTTCTCCTTTTTGTTTGAAAAGTAGACAGTTGGGTAGACTAAAAATTGAAGCAAAACTCTGTTCCTTGTTCATGGAGTGTAGACTTTTACCTTCTAATGATGTGTGGGATTCAGTGCAGAGCATGTATGTCAGCCAACAATTACGTTCTGGTGTAGGCTGCTTGCTTTCTTGTTGTTGTTGTTGTTGTTGTTGTTGTTGTTGTTGTTCTTCTTCTTCTTCTTCTTCTTCTTCTTCTTCTTCTTCCTCCTCCCCCTCCCCCCTTCCTCTTCATCCCCCTCCTCCTCCCCCTTCTCCTCCCTGTCGCCGTCTCCTCCTCCTCCTCCTCTCTCTCTCATTTACTCTCTCTTCCATTTACAAACAAACAAACAAACAAAAATTGAAAACAGGTCTGAGAGTGAATCTTTGTCTGGAGAAAGTACAGGGGGAAGTACTCCTGTGATCATGTTGGGGAAACCCACCCTTAGCCTTGTCACAGTGAAGAAGACACAGAGCTCTCTCTGTGTGAGTAGCTGAAGGAGGGCTATTCCAACTTACTAAGCAGGCTGGACATAGTCTCTGCTCCCCTGAGCCAGATGGAGGTCAGTGGTCCAGCTTACGTCTCTCAGAAGAACTCATGGCCTTTCCATGGTGCTGCTTAGTTTTTTTTGTTCGTTTTTTCATTTTCTTTTGTTTTGTTTTTTCTAGTCACCTATTCTGGTTTTTGGTTTTCCTCTTTTCTTTTCAGAGTGAGAAAAATTCTTTTCAAAGGGCTTTCTTCATATCCTGGTAGTCATTTGTGCAGTCCTAAAGTTTTTGACTTTAAGTACTTGTATATGTGCATTGTGTGTTCATTCCTTTCTAATTTACATGCTGCTGTTTACTTTATTAAGCTATTATGTGAGAATATGTATGGCATGGGTGGGGTCCAGCCAGCCTGGCCAGGGGGAGGGAACATGGGCAGTTGTCTGGCCTGCCTGCTGGTTGAACTCCTGGTCAAGGGGACAATTTGCATATTAGCCTTTTATTATATAGGATATACACTGAATGGCCAGATTATTATGCGTTCAGAGATCAAAATAATCTGGCCACTCAGTGTATTTCTATGCTTTATATACATTTATTTCTATGTTTGATGCATGTATACTACATATACATCAAACATAGAATTGAAATATATTCTCATATATTTTAAATCCATTATTCAAGTCTGAGTAAGCTTTCTCAAGTAAATACATTTAGAGAAAGATAGATAAAATATGCACTTAGTTAACAAGCCAAAAAGGAGGGAAAATACCCTATTTTATAATGTATAATAAATGCATAATGTATAATAAACCAGAGAAGCATAACAGAATCATGGACACAGCCTATTACCATCATGTATTTATACATTCTATATGCTCTCCTGGCCAACGTAGCTGAACTCATAGGCTGAATGTAAATAGCATCTTTTTTAAGTACATGTAGTGAATGGGGCTAATGAATGGAGAAGTGTACCTGCTCTATACTATGAACTTCAAAATATGCGTATACATGTATTATAATATCAGTTCCAGGAAGCCCTACTGGAACATCATTTATTTCCCTCTCCTCTTATCCTTCTTTAAATTTGAAAAAAGCCTCTGTGGTATGCTCCTGAACACTCACTCACTGTTTTCTTGCTTGCCCTGCCCTCAGAAATTGCACATTTAAATCCCATTTGCTAGGGCAGCAGCAGGACTGCTTGGAGGTGACAGCCCTTACATAGACAATTCCCCAGGGTCAGAGCCATTGGGATTAGTCCAGATAGAGCCACAAGACAATTGGAGAGGTGAACATACAGGAAAACAAAAAACAAACATCAGCAACCACACAAAGCAGAGCAAGATCCTTTCCCCCTTGTTTCCCTTACAAGGGAGATAAAGGCGGTGAGAATAGGTTGATATTTGATGAATTGGTTCTATTCAGAGGAGTGCTATCATTTTAATGCCCCCCCCCCTTTTTAAATGCACCCACAGTCTCTGAATTCCCATTAATGCAAAGTTCAGATAAAGCTGATGAAAAGCATCTGCCATCTTGATAGTTGCCATGGCAGATGGCGCCAGCCTTTATGCTTTTATCAGTATTAGTATCAGAACACACTTTGTGTTCCAAGCTGAGATAAAAATCATTGAAGCCGTACCTGGAAGAGGCAGCGCGTGCTGCAGGCCCCACTGCTCTCTGCATCTCCATGAAAGCCGCACACGGCCTGCTCACGTGGTTCGTTCACTTATTAGTGACGATGCTATTTTGCAGACTTGGAGGATGAGGGGTGTTGCCTAAAATGCCCCTCCACCCTTTGCCACTGGTCCCTTTGGGATGTGCCCAGAGGCAAGCCCACGAGCAATGCCTGTTCACACTAACCTGCCGGACCTCTGAGAAATCCTATGAGGGGCGCTCAGTGTCAGCCTTGGGAAAGGAAGGGCAGTGCGGAAAAGGGAGCTGAGTGTGGCTCAGGAGCTAGAAGAGTGCCTGAGCTTCTTTAGGCAAGGGCATTCACGTTGTGTTCCCCACCCCTTTCTCTTTCTCTCACAACTGCTGATGTCATTGCCGCATGTTGGTGACATAGAACTGAAACCTTGCACTGCCTCCCCACACTGGCCTCGGTCCCGTTCTGCAGCCTGCTGCAGGATGCCCCAGTGGGACATTTATTCCAAGTGTCCCCAGCCACGAGACTTCAGAAGTTGAAGCCATCCCACCAGTTCTTTACTGTGCATTTCCAAATATGCTGACAGGCTCCCCCCAGACTCTTGATTCCACCTTTTTTGTTGTGGGTGCTTGTAGCCTGATGAATAGAGAGGTGGTGAGATCTTAAGTTGAACACCAGTGGCCAGTGCATAGGGGAGAGGAGCAGTAACAAAGAGGAGGAGGCCAAGGGCATTGTTTTAGGTTAAAGTTACAAATGTGATGTTAGTAATAAGGGTTGGGAGCCATTCCGGTTGGCTGTACTGGCTCTTCAGGCACCTCTAAGAACACTTTAAAAGACTTTCAAAGGAAAAGACAAAACTTTATTTTGTTCTCCCCTGGTTAAGAGAACTGGATTCAGGGCTCTGCCTGAAATACTGACCTCACCAAACAGTAACTGTGGGATCTGGGGACACCTACTTCACGTTTCTGTGCTTGTTTTCCTTGATTCTGAGAAAGATTATCCTTAGTATTGATATCTACGTCATAGAGTAACCATGAAGATCAGACTATGCGTGTAAAGCACAAGGATACAAGTACTCAATAAATTCCAGTGATTACTGATATTATTATTATTTGCATCACTTCCGTATTTCTCAGCACTGGAATAGCTTTACAGGGGATCTGTGTCATTAAAACTCATGTCACCAAGTCGCATCTTTCGATGGGGCACCTAGCCATTTCTTTCCGGAACTGGAAGCTTTCAGGGGCTGTGATCTCAGCTCAGCTACCCATCAGGGCTCAGGCATGCTTTCTGAGTTGCCTCCTGGTGGCCATTGCACAGCCTGGTTCTTACTTCAGGCCTTTGGTGGATGGGTGAAGGCCAATAATTACTTCCCATCTACTAATTTATTCTAGAACAGAAGTTTACATAGAACTGGCGCAGGATGGTGGGGAGGAACAGCATCTGTAACAGCGATTCCCAATCTGTTGCAATGCCCACGCCTACTTAACACCCATTGCGCTGTTATCCCAAAGGAGGGTGAAAAAGATGGTGTGCCCTCTCAAGATTGTACCTAATTATTAATATAATCTTACTTTTGAAAGTGGAATGGTACATTTTCTTCGTTTTTAATGAGGTATAATTTATAGACAGTAAAATGAACTTGTTAGTGTATATTTCTGCAAGATTTGACAGATACAGAATGATACAACCATTTCAACAATAAAGACATAGAGTAGTTTTATCATTCTAAAAAATAATATTGTCTCTGGGAGGCCTTTTTGTTGACAACCTGCCCCCTATACTCATTCCCTAGCAATTACTGGTCTATTTTTTGTCAGATAAATGGAATGATATAGTAGGTAGGCCTTTGGGTCTGGCTACTTCCATTTATCTTAATGTATTTGAGTTCCATCCATGTTGTGTGTATATCAGTACTCTGGTCCTTGTAATTAAATAGCATCCCATTGTATAGGTGTATCATAGTTTGTGTATCAATGACACAGTTGCACAATTGCGGGGCATTTGGGTTATTGCCAGTTGTGAGAAATTGCAAATAAGACTGCTCTAAACATTCATGAGCATAGTTTTCTGTGAAGGTAAATTTTTATTTAACTTGGGTAAATACTTGAGAATGTGATTGCTGGGTTGTGTGATAAGTGTATATTTATCTTTACAAGAAATGGCTACACACTTTTCCAGGTGACTGTACCATTTTGCATCCCCATCCATCAACGAATGCAAGTTCCAGCAGCTCCACACCCTTCCAACACTTGGTATAGTCAGATATTTTTGTTTTTAATTTTAGCCTTTCTATTCATGGTATAGTGATTTTTCCTTATATTTCCCCAGTGAGTAATGACATCAAATGTCTTTTCAGGTATTTATTTGCTGTTTATACATTTTTGAAATTTCTGTTCAAATGTTTTGCCCATTTAAAAAAATGGATTGTTGTTTACTTATTATTTAATTTTGAGTTGTTTCTTTAAAAAACCCTAAATAAAGCCCTTCATTAGATATTCAATTTGCACATATTTTCTTTAAGCCTATAACTTATCTTTGAACAGACTGTCAAATCTCAGACGGAAGGTAGGGGAGGTTGTGTGTAAGGAGGAGAGATCAATCAAAGGACTTGTATGCATGTATATAAGCCTAAACAATGGACACAGACACCAGGGGGGCATGACTGGGGGTCTTGGGGGAGGGGTTAGTGGGCGGATAAGAACACACATGTAATACCTTAATCCACAAAGAAAAAACAAAAACAAAAAAATTATTTTTTAATTCTCTTAATAGTTTTCCAAAGAACAGAATTTCTTAGTTTGAGGAAGTTCAATTTATCAAATGACTTTGATGAAGTCAATTTTTTTCTTTTATGGATCATATTTTTGGTGTTATTATCTAAGAAACTTTTTCTTTATGAAACACAAATATTTACTCCTACATTTCCTAATTTTACACTTAAATCTGACACATTTTGAGTTGCCTTTTGTATACAATGCAAGTACAGATCAAGGTTTTGGATTGTTCTTGTTCCATTTTCTATACCAGTCCAGTTGTTTTAGCACAATTTTTGAAACATTATTCTCTCTCCATTAAATTACTCATATTTTCTCTTTCCTTAAAAATCAGTTGACCGCCAAGACCGGTTTGGCTCAATGGATAGAGCATCGGCTTGGGGACTGAAGGGTCCCGGGTTCGATTCCGGTCAAGGGCATGTACCTTGGTTGCAGGCATATCCCCAGTAGGGGGTGTGCAAGAGGCAGCTGATCAATGACTCTCATCGATGTTTATAACTCTCTATCTCTCTCCATTCCTCTCTGTACAAAATCAATAAAATATATTTTTTTAAAAAAAAGGACTTAAAAAAAAATCAGTTGACCATATGGATAGGTCTATTTCTATACTCTCTAGTCTGTTCCATCGATTTAATGTCTATTTTATCTTTAATAGCACACTGTTTTGGTTAATGTTGCTCTATGGTAAGCCTTAAAATTAGATAGTGAGTCTTTTTTCAAAGTTCAAAACTACATAATGTAAAGTATAAATACATTTTCAAGTTATATGTCAAGCATATATACTTACTTTAGATGACACTGGTGGGAGACACTTGTCTTGGCCATGGAAATTTCAGAAACACTGCAGGCTATGTACACGTGTTTTAAAAAGATGAGGGAAACTAGTATGAATGACCAAAGACCTGAAAATCACTTGGACTTTTAATCAGAAAGCATGTGTTGTTTAGGCTGTAGGTATAGTTAACCAACATAAAAAAAACAAAAACAAAAACAAAAAAAAACAACAACCACCTCATCTTCATATTTTTCTGCATACCTGTATACCAAATTAATTCAGAAAATTCTAACTCCTTTAGGCTGTTGCATGAAGTTTCAGGTATAAACAGAAGGGAAATATTACCTATGGCTTAACTGTTAAATAATCTCTCTGCAGGTTAAAAAGCTTGCCTTGTATAGTGCTCCACTATTGACAATGTTCTTTCATGTATGTAATTTCATTAAGTCCTCACAACCTGCCTTAAGCAGATCTTCCTCTCCCTAGACTGTAGCTAGAGGATCTTCAGAGTTCAAATCCCTGACTCATTGTTACTGGCAGAAAGTGCCCGAGTTAGGACTCTACCTCGTCCTTCCACCAAGTCTTACCAGTCTGCTGTAGCACATCCTGACTTTAGGAAGTTCAGATTGCTGTAGGTCAATAGCATCTCACCCACCATATCCTCAAGGGCAGCATGACCTTGTGAAAAACCCATTCCTGACAAATTCAGCCAGAATCCGATCAATCTGTGGGGAGTGTTGGCTTTAATTATTAGTTACCACTGTGCTGAGTTTGAATTCAGTCTTGCAGATTTGGTTGGGTTAGGGTACAGATACAGAGTACTCTTTCAAAGGTTGTAAAGAGTAGGAAATTCTCACTGTTACCCCTAAAACTTGTTCCCCCACTGGGATGTGTAAAGAACATCACTGATGCATTTTTTTGTTGATGTTGTGTTAGTAGTGTCCATCAGCCATCTGAGTGACAAGAATGAATTGCAACGTTTGACAAAGTTAGGCATCAAAAATAGGATCAGACCTTGGAATTGGTTTTTGCATTCTGCTACAGAATAATTTTGACATTGGCTCAGCCCAGAAACTACTTACAAGACTTTATCTAAACTTGTGGTTTTCAAAGTGAGATTTAGGGATCAGCAACTGCAGCATCACCATTGCTTTGGAAATTACCTGGAAATTCAAAATTTCTGCCCTCTTTTTACATTGATTTTATTTAAGTTTTCCCTCTAAAGCAAGTGAACAGAATTTCCAAAGAAGGGCAGATTCAAAAGGGGAAACATGTTAGATCATCATAGAACTCATTTGTAGATATTAGGCACCATAAATAGATTAATGCTAAGAAAACATTGACATTATCTACTGTGGTTCAGGAAGAGCTGGAGAGTGGTTCTAACATCAATTTGGTAAATTAAGCCACAGAATTCTTTCAGGATGGGCTCAGATTCCAGGTAATTTATGCTCCTTGGGTCTGTGGTGTGAGCAGGGCATCTTTTGAAAGAGGATGCTCATAGTTGTCTCAAGGTTGTGAGAGACTTTTAATGTACTTTCTTTCAAAAAGAAAAAACAACAACATCCAGGCACCTTTCTGGTGTTAATCTGTTCTTGGAATGAAAAATGTGTTTTTTGGCTTGCGTTTTCATTTTCACAAGACTTTAGGTTTATACTTTCAGTTAAAAGATTCAAAAGAAATGAAGAATCACCAGGACTTCTCTTTTTATTTATTTATTTATTTAATATATATTTTTAATATATATTTTTAATATATATTTAATATATATTTTAATATTTATTTAATATATTTATTTAATATATTTTTGTACATATACCAATGCCCCCCCTACCGTACATACCTTCCCTCCCTAGAGTTTGTGTCCATTGGTTGTACTTATATACATGTATACAAGGACTTCTCTTCTTTAAATGTGTCCTCTGAGATAGCAAGCACCTACTTGTTTTTCTTTTGAGAAAAAATAGAAGCCAATTCTTCCAAATGTATATTGATAGAAGGACTCTTAGGAAACATCAGGGGTTTTTCATAGGGAATTTGATTTGCATTTTGGGTGGGACAGTACTTTCTGGTAAGAGACTCCTTAAAGATGTTTGACATTCCTCACCTTTAGTGCTAAATACTAGTAGCATCCTCCAGTTATTATTATAACAAAAGCCTCCCTGCGTATTTCCAAATGCCCTCTAGGGTGGTACCTTAGATTGAAAACTTCCTCCAGTTCCATGGTTTTACTACTGAGGAAACTGAGATCCATTTGGCTAATGGCAGAGCCAGTCTTTGACCTTGACTCTCTGACCTTCATTCCACGCCCCTCCACCAACACCCCCAGCGTAAGTGTTATGAGGGCAATATTTTTTGTCTGTTTTCTTCACTGCTTGTTCCCCAGGGCTTTGTATAGTTTCTGGCACAGAAGAGGCACTCAATAAATATTTATTGAAAGAAAGAAAGAAAGAAAGAAAGGAAGAAAGAAAGAAAGAAAGAAAGAGAGAGAGAGAGAGAGAGAGAGAGAGAGAGAGAGAGAGAGAGAGAGAGGGAGGGAGGGAGGGAGGGAGGGAGGGAGGGAGGGAGGGAGGGAGGGAGGGAGGGAGGGAGGGAGGGAGGAAGGAAGGAAGGAAGGAAGGAAGGAAGGAAGGAAGGAAGGAAGGGAGGAAGAAAGATATAATTAGATGGGTTACTACACACTCTACAATACCCTCTTTAAGATCCACCAAAAAACAGTGATTGACTATTGATGATTTCCAAGGTACTAAATGTAATCAACTTTCAGGTAACCAAAAGAATAAAGTCCATTATCAGAGATGAAGGAGCCACAGAGTAAATTGGATTCTTCAAAGCAGTCTTGCATTGTCACAGAAACTTGACTTCCAAATTAAATACAGTACCTCTACTGATTTAAGACGTATAGCATCTCCATTAGAATAATAATACTTCCACTAAGATTTTGAATTTATGTGCATATTTATGGAGTGAGCTGTCTACTGATGGATCATATAACGTTTCTGCTACAAAAGAGTCCAAGCCTGGCGCCACAGAAGGCCCACACTGCTGGAACTTTGCCACAGGTGCAGCACCCAACGTGCTGTTACCTATTGGGAATTGCTAATTCCGTGAATTGCTCTTTAAAGGGTGTTTTCTTTCTTTATTTCCCCAATTAAACGCATGTCTGAAGATTGTTCCATGGTTTTAGATTTAATCCAGAATATTTTTGTTTTCTTTGAGAGGATAGTCAATCTTTTTATTCAGAACTGGCCAACAAAAACGATTTGGAATGTGCTGGGCTGTCATGGTATATTTTGTTGTACTAGTATCAGAGGTTAACAATCCATGGCTATGTAGAATCTCACCTTGCCATTTGGAAGCTAGGTTGAGTGTTTTCATATAATAGTGTTCCCTGGTTCACGTTTAATAACCGAGTGAGGCAGATGAAGCTTAGAAAAGCAAAGAGGCACAGCCATCTAGGAAACTCTGGCCGCAGTGATGAATCTCTGAGCTTCAGTGGCCAAAACACTGGGGACAGTAGGTTACCTTCTCTTAACTGTGAATATTTGGGGGCTGATGTTAAATGTATTACACTTTTCAGTCACTGAAGTATCTTATTGCCCCCAGACCCATACTGTTTCCTTATAAAACCCCAGCTCTTATCACCATTTGATAAAGGTGGTTTCCATGGTGGTAGTAGATGAGGAAGAAACTATAAAAGATTTAAATGGGGTTGTTCAACATGCCAAACAAATGTAGCTTCATTTCAGGTGATAGACGTGCCATTAAGCATTTTCAGTCAGAGTGATGATATGCTCAGATGATCAGATTTGTATTTAAGAGAAACCAGTGGAGAGGATTTATTGGAGGGGCGAGGCAGGGAGCAGGGAGACCTATGAAGGAGCTATTCAGTTAAACTGGAGGTGGTGGTCATTGGTGTTTTGCACCCAACACTTCCTTTTCTTTCTTTCTTCTGGGCATATGGTATGTGAGGTTGGGTGTGATTGTGTGACAGGCTGTAGTTAATGAGATGTTCAGTTAACGAGGTGTCATTTCTGTGGAAACTTTAAGGGCCAGTGCACGACCCCTCTTGTTCTTTCACCTCTGCATTGGTGATCCCAGAGCATCCCTCAGTGTGGGTCTCTGAGTGATGAAGATATGTAGAACTTCAGATGATGCATGTCGAATGTGCTGCACCAACAAGAAACGTTTGTTGTGTTAAGCTACTGAGATAGGGGGATTGTTTGTTATCACTGCGTGACCTAGATCATCCTTACCATCATGTCAAGGGCAATAGGGTGCTGGGCTAATAGTATGGCAGCAAAAATAGAGAGCAGTGACAGGTTCAACAGACACTGATATGGTAGAAATGACAGTTTAATAGAGTGGATGTTGAGAGGGAGAGAGGCGAGTCAAGAATGATAATCAGATTTCCAATTGGTTAGACTATGTCCATTCATGTGTATTCATTTTGCTTTCTCACTGATCCTATGTTCTTTGAGGAAAATTGTATAGCTCCTTTGTATACCATTTGTACACCCATTCCCTGCTCCACATATCCCCTCCAACTGAGAGTTTGATTGATTATACTCTTATCTGTGTTTCAATAACATTGGGCGCACAACTTTGCTATAGCATATTTTACAAGTCAAATATATTTACAGAGCATTTCTGTAGATGGCCACCTTTTTTTCAGAATCTCTAAAGGAAGTGACCTTCTATAAACATTGACTAACATTTTTCTGAATGGCTTCTTAACGTTTCATTTCTCACTATTCTCCTATTAGCCCTACAGGGAGACCTACAAGTTAGTCTATTATCCTCTCTTTTTTATGTTTTTTTCACTTTTAGTCATAGTTTTTGTTCAAACTATTGAATAGAGGGAGAATTTAGGATGATTTATAAATTTAACTTACTCTTGATATCCCTCTTCCATTATCATATGTAATGAAAAGTTGGCTTTTTTAGTAGAAAAATGAGCATCAAAGGGAAGAATGCAATTCTACAAAAGTTCATTTATAAGTATGTGTAAGCTTAAGAAAAGATTAACAAAGAAATAGTGTGGGATCCAATTCATTATTTTCCATGGCACATGGCTCTTTCAGGCTATGTGAAAGCTCCTTCCTAAGTAGGCTCTTAAGAATTATTAGTACAGAAGAATCATTTGATTCTCCAATATAGATCCCAGGCTATTCATGGTGATTCACAAAGGGCTGGTGAGGAGGTGAGTCTGTAGATAACCTAGCTCCACCTTCCCTCACTGGAGCTCTTGGGGCTGCTATAATTTAGGATTGGGGTTAAGAGAAAAATGGAAATGACTTCTTACATTTAAGGGCTCAGTTTACCACTGAAATTGCTTTTTATATAATTCAAGCAGCAACTGGTAGCTCAGAAAGCTTAAACAACATTAAAGAGAGCCCTGGCTGTGCATCTCAGTTGGTTAGAGCATCCTCCCATACACCAAGGATGGGGGTTTGATCTCCTGTCAGGACACATACAAGAATCAACCGATGAATGCATAAAATAAGTGAAACAACAAATTCATCTCTCTTTCTCTCTCTCCTCAGTCTCTCTTTCTTTCTCTCTCTCTAAAAAAAGTCAAGAAATAAAAAATTGAAAAATTAAACAGAAATCTTTCAAATTTGAGAAGCACCTATGTGTACTTTATATTGTTTTCCCCATTACTTCTCTCTTCCTGCTTTCCTCCCCTTTTCTTAAATAAAATCTCCCCTCCACCAAAATAACGGAATAGCTTTCATGCATTTTCTTTGGATTATGGGAAAAAGTGTGATTGATATATCAGAGGGTTGGGGCTCAGAGCTCCCCCTCTGTGTAATCCTCCTCTTTCTCACAATTTGAACCATCCCTTATGCATTTAGACAGGTCACCTTGTGAACAAATATTAATAGTAATGTGTTTAGAAGTAGATATTAAACCTGTGACATTTGTACAGTTGTGTGTTGTATGTCTGGGGGTCTGAGCATTCACACACACACACACACACACACCTTCAAAAAATTAAACCGTTAGACCTTATGGAAAACTCAGATAATCCTCCTCCTAGAGCAAACCATAATTGCTTTAATTTT